>NC_133526.1:9628704-9946338 GCF_048544455.1 Silene latifolia
ATACAGTAATCAACATATAAATATTTTGGGATCGATGTTGAAAAATACGTAGTAGATCATGTTTATATAATATACCGTAATTATATATACGGCACTGTGTACGCAAGATACATAATCCTTTACGTAAACAGTAATTATTGTGTGTGATCATTGTATAGTACGGCGGATAAAAAATAATCACTTTAATAAATTGTGATAATTTTAGATTAATAAGAAATAGGCGCCATCTTTAATGTGGTTGTACCATACGACGATGTTATAATATAATATAAATTGCGTTTTAAGTAAATATGCCTAAAATGTGGGGACTTGTAAGCTGTCAAGGAGTAGAGAGCACCATATATAGACGACGTACGTTATGATTGCTTGCATGAATGGAGTTGAAAAATGCTTGATTCTGCTGTCCATATATGTTAAATAATCATCAACTCCAGAGTGTTGTCCATCTTATTTTCATGCACTTGCTAACTTATGAAAATCATTGACAACATCTACATCATTGGTAAGAATCTCATGTAAATCAATTAGGAAATTAGATTGCTTATGTAAATCACTAGACTCCTCTAAATAATGAAAATAATTGAAAAAATTTCATTTTTGTGTCTCGAGGTTTAACCTAATTACATTTTAGTAGTCTAAGGTTTGAATGATTTCACTTTAGTGCTTGAGATTTACTAGGTTATTTTTCACTTTAATTTGCTGATTCGGGGTTTGAAAATAAATACTAAATTACATATTAATTGGAAATTTCACGTAACTTTAAAATACAAAAAACTACGGAGTATTTAAAATTGCTCAAAAATATGGATTTAGTCATGAATTTTACTTTAAGTTATCTAAGTGAGAAACACGAAACTAAAAATAAACTTTAAATTTTTCATAATTGACTTGTCGGAATTCGACACGCACTCAGTGGCGAATCTAGGATTTATGGAATTGGGGTGTTTAGTAAAAGTTATAGCATAAAAAAACGCCAAAATATATTTACTCAAATCAGAGTCGTCTCTAACATTTGGGGGCCTTGTGCGATATTTAAAAGATAGCTACTTTTAACAATAACTTATATTCATATATAATTTTTAATTAATGCTTGATAAATACTAAAACAATAATCTCGTAATGGAGAGCGGCATCAATTTTCACCGAAATACTTATTTTTAAATATGATTACGCTTCTTTTAAATATCACTATATTGACATTGTCATGGTGGTTGAATGAAGGTAAATAACAAATAAGTTAATGCAGGTTCGATCCTTCCTAACAACAATTTCAATTGATTTTTAATATACAAATTTATAAATAAAAGTAAAAATGAAGTTGTTAGGGCTCGAATTCAGGTTGCCTCAAAGATAGGAGACTGTTTCTACCACTAAACCACTGAAGTTAATTAAAATATAAGCACACAATTATACATATATCTTTGTTTATCAAGATTAATGGGGGTGAGGGTTCACTCTATCACCCTCTATAAATCCGCCCCTGTCCGCACCTTGAGTCGTTTTTCACCTGACCCGTCAAAAACTAGGGTCGGACCTAGGTCGAGCAAATCCAACCCGGACTTACCCTCAACTCTACCTTGGGCCGATTCTGGGCCCACCTTCACGGTCTCAGCCAGTCTCCATCCACTTCCCCAGGCGGGTTCCGGGTCCGATTAGCCATACCCGGTTCTGAGTCAGCCCGGACCAAATGTTTGGCCACCCTTAAATTTCCCTCCATAATACAAACCTTTTAAAAAAATAAAAAATAAAAAAGGGTGGAGCACGTGAAAATATGAAGTGGGGAAGAAGAAATAATGAAAGATGGGACCTTGTTGCATTAGATGATGAATGGAACTGAAACCCAAAGAGATTCAAGTTGCTAAAAATGTGGACTGTCTCATCCTACCGCGAGCAACTAACTACTTCACCAACTTGTGTTACCCAATTACCAAACCCATTCTCGTTACGCTATAGTACATTAGCAGGTTTCCAGCTACTATTATGTCTCCTCATTTATTTCTTCTATTCTCTTCTCTGTATATGTACCTCATTTTTGTCACTGCTTCATATCTTCCCTTTTTGGCCGTTTACCTCGTTATATCAACGTCACCGGACTGTCATTTCCTTCAAATCTTTTTCGAGGTACCCGTACATATTAATCAACACTAGTTATTGTAATCAAGGCCGTCTTTGGGCCCGTGCGCCATTATTGTAATCAGGGCCGTCTTTGGCCCCGTGCGGGCGCACATGGCACCCAATTTTTGGGGCAGAAATCAAAAGTAAAAGTAAGAATAAATAAGTAGAGTACACAATATTCAATAAAGATAGTGTCTTGTTGGATAGTAATTAGGTTTCCAGATCTCGGGTTCAAGACTTAGTAGCCACATTTATATACTCTTTTTTAAAAAATTTGTTTCTTAAAATGTTAAATAGGGGCCTAATATCTAGAGTTTGCACAAGGGCCCCCAAAATCCCGAGACGGCCCTGTTATTGTAGATAGTCTAGCGGTGCAAAACGGTTTATTTATATAACAAATCACTCTTTTATTGATAGTAATAAATGAATGATTTTTAAACATAACATGAAAATGATTGTTTTTGAGTAAGGAAATAGACAGGATCCTTAGTTCTCAACGGTTCAGATTAATATTGTACCTCTTGAATATAAAGTTGACTACACCAATGGGGAAATTTAACTAGTTTGGTTCAATACAGTGAAAAATAGGATATTTCTCGTTTTAATTTTTTTTTCCTAGTTTATCCTATTTTATTTATAGGAGTGGAGGAAATGCTAGTCAAATTGACTTCCTTTTGGTAAGGAATGTGTGGAGGAAAGAGTACACCGATTGCAAGGTCATACCCGGGAAAAGTGCCGTAACACAACATAGACTAGTGGTGCTTGATTTTCGGGGTAAGAGAGACTTGAGGAAGAGAAAGATAATCGGTGAGGCACGAATCAAGTGGTGGAAGCTACAAGGGGAAAACCAACAAGCGTTTTTGGATAAGGTTGGAAGTAGCGATATTTGGTCGGATTGCAAGGAGAAAGATATTGATGCAACGTGGGATAAATTGGAGCATGTTGTAAAGGATTTGGCGAGGGAGGTGTTAGGGAAATCTAAAGGGAATAAACCATCAAGTAAGGACACATCTTGGTGGAACGAGGAGGTAAAACAAGCGATAAAGACAAAACGTGAATGCTATAAGGTTTTGGGGAAATGCATGAGTGATGAGAACTTTGAAAAGTACAAGGAGGCTAGACGAGCCGCTAAAAAGGCAGTACGGGATGCGAGGGCAAAAGTTAACCAAGAAGTGTATGCCAGGTTGGACACGAGAGAAGGAGAAAAGGATATCTATAAACCGCTCGTATAAGAGACCCAAGAAGAGAGATATATTGGGAGAGTTAGGTGTGTGAAGGATATGGACGACAAGGTTCTGGTTCAGGATAGCGAAATAAAGGCTAGATGGAGTTCTTACTTTGATACTTTATTCAATGGACATCAGGAACAAGGTTTTGGGGATGTAGAAGTAACACCAAGCATGGTTAATCGGGAATTTGTGCGTAGAATTCAAAAGAGTGAAGTCCGAAAGGCGTTAAGGAAGATGGGGTCAAAGAAAGCAGAGGGTCCGGATGGTATACCCATAGAAGTTTGGAGGTGCTTCGGGGAGAAAGGGATCGAATGGGTAACCATGCTCTTCAACAAAATTTGGATGAGCAACAAGATGCCATCAGCTTGGAGGAGAAGCACTCTTGTTCCTTTGTACAAGAACAAAGGTGACGTTCAAGAGTGTTCCAACTATCGGGGAATCAAACTTATGAGTCATACGATGAAGTTATGGGAGCGGATAATCGAGCAAAGGCTTAGGAGATGTGTAGACATCTCGGATAACCAATTTGGATTTATGCCCGGGAGATCGACTATGGATGCGATTTTTATCATGAGACAGTTGATGGAACAACATCGGGACAAGAAGAAGGACTTGCATATGGTTTTTATTGACTTGAAAAAGGCATATGATAGGGTACCAAGAGAAGTACTTTGGTGGGCTTTGGCGAGAAAGGGTGTGTCTCGAAAATATATTGACCTCATAAAGGACATGTATGAGGGGGCTAGTGCAAGTGTGCGCACTAATGTTTGGAGAACGGAAGAATTTCCCATTACCATCGGGGTGCATCAAGGTTCCGCACTTAGTCCTTTTCTCTTTGCCATAGTTATGGATGAGTTGACGAGGGATATTCAGGATGACATCCCTTGGTGTATGATGTTTGCTGATGATATTGTGTTGATTGATGAGACGAAATAGGGGGTGGAGAGGAAGTTGGAATTGTGGAGGCAGACTTTAGAGACTCGTGGGTTTAGGTTGAGCGGGGAGTAAGACCGAGTATTTGAGGTGTCCGTTCACTAAAGTGGCGGGTGAGATCCACGGAGGCGGGGAGTATTACTTTTGATGGGAATGTTGTCGAGGGGTCGATTTCTTGGATATCTAGGATCTATTATTCAAAAGGATGGGGAGTTAGACGGAGATGTGGCTCACGAAAATTAAAGCGGGGTGGTTGAAATGGAAGGGTGCTTGGGTTTTTATGCGATAAAGATATGCCCCAAAGATTAAAGGAAAATTTTATCGCACGGCAATTAGGCTGCCTTACTTTACGATTCCCGAGTGTTGGGCGTGAAACATTGTCACATTCAAAAGATGAGTGTGGCGGAGATGCGTATGTTGAGATGGATGTGCGGACATACAAGGAAAGATCGATTAAGGAATGAGGTGATTAGGGAAAAGGTAAAAGTGGCGCCAATAGAGGACAAGATGATGGAAAACCGACTAAGATGGTTTGGCCATGTGAGACGGAGACCTATGGGCGCACCCGGTTAGGAAGCGGAGACTTGGAGAAAGAAAAAGGCCCCTAGAGGTAGAGGAAGACCGAGACAGACATGGTTGAGAGTGATAGAGCACGATATGAGATTTCTGGGACTTGAGGAGAGTATGGTGACGGAGAGGGCACAATGGAGGGAAAGGATACATGTTGATTTCTAGTATTTTATTTTATTTTGACATATTTAGTGTTTTTATTTATTTTTTAAAAAAAAATTATTTGTTCTTCTCTCCTTTATTACATTTTTCTACCGACCACTTTCTTATATATTTTATTTGGTTTACTTTTAAGGCATTCCGGATCCTTAATTCTATTTCGGTTTTCAAAATCGTTTTACTCTTCCCTCTCAATTTAAATTTTAAGTTTTTATAAAAGAAAGTTGTAATTCGATTTTAAAACCTGTAAGCTTTACCTTGACTTTCCATTACTTTTTCGCTCCCCCTTTTTATTTTTATTTTTTCATTTTCCCTTTCTATTCGCTTTTTGTGGTGTGCGTTCACCTATGGATGGTTCTAAAAGATGATTCATGTCAGCCGACCCCGAATCATTTTGGGATTAAGGCTCTGATGTTGTTGTTGTTGAAACATTACCCCTAAACTCCAAATTATAATTTTGCTAAAGACAGAGATGGGACTGATGCTCCCTAATTTGATAAGGAGATAAATGAGTAGACGTATTATAGAGAAAAGAACAAAATTAATTGGTCATGGCATTAACCATTTCACATGGAAACAATTTTAGTAGACCAATGGCCATAATAGAGCAACAGGTAGCTAGAAATCTAGAATATAGAAGCGATAAATATAAATGCAGGTTACAGAGCATGTATTTGGATAACAACAACAACAACAACTCGCCCAATTTGTTGTATATCTGCGATAAATTGATGACAATGACTAAATTATCAGAATATGGTCCCCTTCCTCACCCCAAACCAACACATTCACACTTGCAATAATAACACATGACATAACTTTGAGATAAGGCCGATTTTAATATTGACGGGTTTGATCCAGGTCATGAATACCACACCTTGTGACTTTACCAACTAAGCTAGTTAACATCTGATTAGTATTTTTCTTTATTATGATACGAGTAGGAATGATTTGAAGTCGCCAGCTTATAGTGATTTCTTGACACAGGTCCCGGATGCTCCTCAGTTGGATACGGCGAGGCAGAAGAATTAGGCCCCTTCTTCCCACGTAAAGGAAGCCAACCCCGTTTGAATCTCAATAAAAATTCATGGAACAAAGGTACTAAAGAATTCTACAATGTTGTGATTTGCGAGAACCCTTAAAACACTTGGTAATATTGTTGTCGAAATATTAGCTGATATTCTGATGGTAACATTTTTACTGTTTTTTTCAGCTGCCAATCTACTGTTTGTTGAGTCCCCTGTCGGTGTCGGATTTTCTTACACCAATACTTCCTCCGACATCAACCAACTTGGTGACTCCATTACTGGTAACTTCTTTGAACTGATAGGAATAATTATAATAGTTAGTCTGACTAATAAGAATAATTATAATAGTTGGACCTCAACCATCACCTTAAGGTTTTGGTTGAGATGGTTTATCTATCATGGTATCAGAGCCAATGTGGCCATAGGTCACGGGTTCGAATCCTGGTAACCTCAATAACATTTGGTCCTTGTTAAACAGCAAAGGATTCATATGCATTCCTTGTGAACTGGTTCAAAAGATTTCCGCAGTTTAAGTCCCATGAATTCTACATTTCTGGAGAAAGCTATGCAGGTAAGCATACTCATCTAACCACCTACCTTCAAACTTTATAATATCGGGTTGTAATTGATTGTTTCGGATGCTATATGTCAGGACATTATGTTCCACAGCTTTCAGAGGTCATTTTCGACAGCAACAAACAGGTTTCCAAGTCAAAATTTATTAATCTTAAAGGGTTCATGGTAAGTTTCCTAATCTTAAATTTACTTAAATGCACAAAAGAGTAAGTTGTCTGAGACGGGATTGTGTGACTGGCGCTTGCAGATTGGAAATGCATTGTTGGACGATGACACAGATCAAACAGGAATGATAGACTATGCTTGGGACCATGCTGTTATATCGGACAAGGTCTACAAAGATGTAAAATCAAAATGTAACTTCAGTAGTACAGATCAAACTGAAGCGTGCAAGAATGCTTTAAATGAGTATTTTGCTGTTTATGATCTCATCGACATGTACAGCTTGTACACTCCAACCTGTGTTCAGAATTCCACTACCAGGAGACGTCTTCCTGCTGTCAATGGCATTGCACCTCACTTGTTCTCCAAATTTGTAAGTCCGCCTCACTCGTACTCCATTCCATTCCATTCCATTCCATTCCGACCTTTTGAACCAAACGACTGGGGTGACAGGAAAATTGGCATAGGAAACCAGCAGGATATGATCCTTGTGCAGACTCTTACACGGAAGCGTATCTAAATAGACCAGATGTTCAAGCAGCTCTTCATGCTAATGTCACAAAAATGGCCTATAATTGGACTCATTGCAGGTATCTTATTCTTCAAATTATAATTATCGACAAATGTGATTGATTAGTCAGGTCTTGGCAATGAATGAAATGAACTTGTTTGATTTACGGGTATTAACAGCAACAACATCACATTTTGGGGCGATGCACCAGCTTCGATCCTTCCTGTTATCAGAAAGCTTGTAAATGGAGGCCTTCGCATATGGGTTTACAGGCAAGTTATTCAATACATAAATCATTTTCTTATAGTCTCGAGTTAATCACACATCGCATGTGTAATAATGTATTGTCATGAAATAAATGAGCAGCGGTGACACTGATGGGAGAATCCCAGTTACGGCAACCAGGATGACTCTCAAAAAACTAGGTCTGAAGATTGTTAAAGACTGGACACCTTGGTACAGCCACAATCAGGTATAGTACAATTATATTTGAAGCTGCTACTTGTATGAGACGATCTTACATACGAGACTAATTGTATTTTCCATCTGTTTGATCATTTTGTGTACGTATATGTGTGTAGGTGGGAGGATGGACAATTACGTATGAAGGGGCGATGTTTGTGACCATAAGAGGGGCGGGTCACCAAGTTCCGACATTTAAACCTAAGGAAGCTCTTCTAATGCTCAAGCACTTCTTAGCCAACAAAACAATGCCCCCTAAGGCCTTCTGAACATCGATAATTCGATATCCACCACAATGATATGATACAAGCTCAAGAATTGTTGGTACTAAATAACTAGCAATACAGTATTTATTTAGGTGAAAGAATATTCATTCAATATTGTTATTGTCTCACATTGCTAATTGTAAAGCACATTCTTTTTACACAGAAACACATTGAAATAATAAAAAGATTGTCAGCATTTGGGTAACAATATTGGTATTCTGATATTCTGATGTTAATGACCTCTGATTGGACTATGACTTACAGCATGCAAGAGCCTGCTTGAAATCGTTTCGATTAAAAATTCGAACATTTCTATTGATCTTTGACTAAAACAAAAAATATGGTGGTTGTTTAGTTGTTCTAAAAGGGCATGACTTGCTTTGTTGCTTCTTACTGAAGCCAGTTGGGTCCTGAAAATAAAAGTCAGAATGAAGAGATAGTGTAAAAAGTGGATCACAAATTCTTGTTTAAGACAGATGTATCTAAAACGAGTCAAATAGTATGAATAAGACAAAAGTAGAATGCAAAGAAAAAAAATAGAAAATTTGTTATACGCTCAGCTCAAATGGATGATATTTAACCCGTTTTAATGTTAAAACAACCTCCGTGTCCTAGGGGGAGACTAATTGAAAATGGATAAGAAGTTGGCAAAATGGTTGATCTCCAAAGAAAGTTGCAAAAGTTCATATAAGACCATTTAAAGAATTAAAGGGACCAAACAGTGGGACTGTGGGAGCCTACATTGAAGTTAGAGTCATGAAGTCATCCCTTTAAATATGGGTAAATATGGGTAACGGGTAGTGGACTTTTAGATGTCCAAACTTGCCCCCTCTTTTACTGACTGTTGAAGCAACTAACTAACTTCATCTGACCAAACTGATATAGAATTATGCTTTTTAGGGTTTTAAGATCATAATTTAGTGCAAAAAGGATCTTATATTAGGGTATGTAACATCGTTTGATAGTACTGAGTTTTAATACCATCATACGCATATCGCATTAATACAGAGTACTAGTATAAATCCCGCGCGAATGCGTATTTTAGATAGAACCATTAAAAAAAAAACTTAATTTGAAATTTAATTGAAAATTTATTATTATTAATATTTTGTATCAACCGTGGAAAATGGAAAGTTCATTATAATCCAGATGTAGATATAATATAATAAAAGTCCAATAACAGATATGATATAATAAAAGTCTAATTACAGATATGATATAATAAAAGCTCAATTATAGCCAAATTCATTTAGGCGGGAAAATTTTGGAGAAGTCTTATTCTTTTAATATAAGGGGGGTTATATAATCCCGATATTATATTAAGCATTTAATTTAGCCGTGGGGATCCTCTGTCCCACTTTTGTGTCCTATTGTGTGTGTGCCACACCACTTATATTTCGACACATCACTTGTGGTAAAATAAAATATTACAATATATATACTAATTTGTTGAGGTGTTAGAAGCTAAGTGGTGTGCCACACACAATGGGACACCAAATAGGATACATGATTCTCACCGATAATAACATTTATGTAAACGAAACCGTGTTAAGGCTCAGAAAAGAAAATTTAATTCAAATAATAGTATATAAGGTTAGGTAATGGCTTATTAACAGCAACATTGTTCCTGGTGTATTTTAGTTAATATCATCATTATATATATCAACAGTCCACAGGTGACAGGTACCTCTACCAAAACAAATAGTAAAATCCCACAACTCCCACCCCTTAAACTAGAGATGAATTCTTTTATGATAAGCATTTGGTATAGTTTGTTAGTTGTTGTAGCATTATGCAGCATGGTTTGTTCAGCAAGCAACAAAACTCGGTCTTGGGACGGGGTGTTAAGTCCGAAAATAAAGGCAGAACAGAGGGCAGACCATGTAGTAAGGCTACCAGGGCAACCAAAGGTGAGTTTTAAACAGTATGCAGGGTATGTAACTGTGAATGAAAGCCATGGGAAAGCATTATTTTATTGGCTTTTCGAAGCTGCTGATAAACCTGCGAACAAACCTCTGCTCCTTTGGCTTAATGGAGGTATCATCAATCATCATCATACATTATCTTATTTTTAACTTGTGTATTGAAAGCTTATACAGTATACATTACTAATGGTGTTACAACTGCTTGGAGAATTCAGCTAATTCTATTTTGATATTATTGTCCTAAAGTATTAGTGTAATCGACAAAATTTATTTGAGTTACGTGAAATTTTGCATATATTTACCGAAACCTACTACTTTATGAATGAGTGAAACTCTAGAGACAATGGGAGTTACATAGTAGCGAGGAGAAGTCGAGTTTTAACTACTGTATATCCTTATAGAAGTTAGTTTCAAATGCCTTAATCATATACTATAAATCTATGTCCTTATTTGATTTTAATTACCTTATGTTTCAGCAGTTTACTCTGATGATCAACAAGGCAATATTAACAACACCACAAATTCTCATTTGTGACGGGCATATCCGTCGCAAGCTTGCGACGGGTCAAGTATTATCCATGTGGGGTAGATAAGACAAGAAACAGAATGCCTAGGGAATAGCGATCTGTTTTGTCTTATCTAACCACGTAAGTATTACTTGACCCGTCGCAAGCTTGTTAAGGATATGTCCATCACAAGAGAAACTTGTTATAACAACAATTCGTCTTTATAACATTCTGTTTTTTTTTTTTTTTTTTACAAAATAAGCAAAATTGTGCAAAACTATATATGTAATGTTTTACTTTATTTTTTTTACTCCCCCTTTTAAAGTGATGAAATTTCAAACCTGAATCAGTCAAAATCATCAAAGTTGAAAATATTATTGCAGAACCAAATGTGGCACAAGTCCAAGTCAATCCAGCTATGATTACTATTGGGTATACATTACGCTGAGCCAAGTAGTTAGAAGAAGCTGAACTAATAATAACAGAAAAAGGCTTAAAGTTAAGAAGATGCTACAAAAACAGACACCTAACTTATTTAATTAATTAATCAATTTCATTATTATTATTTTTATTATAGAGTGGTTGCCATCATGCATGCCTTTAAACTAACTAACTAACTACATTTGTTGTTTATATTCAGCCTTTTACTCATCACACATGACTATATGCTCTTGATCTAATATAATTCCATCCACAGTTGGTCTTGCTTCAGAGTTCAGACGGATTATTTTTGTCTGAAATAATAAAACAGGATTTATGTCTTAGTATTGCATTCCCAATTAACTCTATCACATTATTAATGTGAAGATTTGAGGTGAATTATAGGGAGGATTGTATAAAGCCGACTAGTAACACTTGTTTGAGACCACGTTTACGAATCTAACCTATGTATACTTAATTGTTAGGTACCGAGTAATTGGGTGTAGAGGTGTCCAATTGATGTTATAAAACTCAACTTATTTACTCGTGGAAAACTATTTTACACAAGAATTTGCCATTTATAAATGAGTTTTACCTTAATGGTACACTTGTACATATATAACCGACTTAACCGACTTAGCCAAGACTAATTGCTTTTTGGATAGTTTAGGTCCAGGGTGCTCTTCTATTGGGTACGGAGAAGCTGAAGAATTAGGGCCTTTCTTTCCTGAGAAAGGCAGCAAACCCAAGCTTAAGCTCAACAAATACTCTTGGAATAGAGGTATAAATAACCTTCTTTTACAATTGGTTACGCAATTTTTATAACGAGTCATTTTAAAACCGTCTTTTAGTGATGTGTTAATATTATTAGAGTAAGACCGTGTAAATCTGACACTCTTTAATCCAAAACCCTTTACCCATTGACTAATAATTTTCGGTTACCATTCAAAAATACCCTATTTGCTAAAAGAATAGGCGAAACTTCAAATTTTCCCGCCGAAAACATATTTCCTAAAATAGGGCGTGGTATTTTTAACATATTTCCTCCAATCTTTTTATGATAGATAAATTTATTTATTTTAAAAATGTTATGATAAAAATTCATTGACTTTTTATAATAGAAAAATTGCTGCTAAAAAATATGTTATTCGTAAATATTTGTAAAATAACATTATTAATATCTCGGTTAAAAAAAACCTTCAAAAAAATACTCATTTCATTACTTTTAACAATTTTAATTTTAATTTATCAAATCAAAGTAAAATGATGAGAAACATGAAAAATAAGTAAATTGTCAATTTAAATTTTATAAATAATAGACTGAAAAAGTAAAACCGTATATTGCACAGGGCTATACTAGTTACTGAACAAAAGAACAGTAAGCTAAGCTCAAACTCTAAACATACCTTTGATGGTTTCTTCAGCTACGAATCTACTGTTTCTGGAATCTCCGGTTGGTGTTGGGTTTTCTTACAGCAACACTAGCAACGACATCAACGAACTTGGTGACACCATTGCAGGCAATTCCCCTTACATTATTCTTCCTTCTCGTATAACTAATCTTTGAACTCCGATGAAAATGTAATTGACACCTTTGGGCTTGGTGATGGTTTCTTTAGCGAAGGATGCATACACTTTTCTTGTCAACTGGTTCAGAAGATTTCCACAGTTCAAATCCCATGATTTCTATCTTTCTGGCGAAAGCTATGCAGGTAAATACCGTAACTAACTACTGCCTGACTTCAAACTGTTCTTCCTTTGTTTACTTACAATTTTACAATGCTCATGTTTTTCTGTATAGGCCATTACGTTCCCCAACTTGCTGAGAAAATTCTCGAAGCTAACGCAATTGGTTCCAAAGACGATCACATCAAGTTGAAAGGCTTCATGGTATGCTCCTCATATAAAGCCTTGTGAATTTCCCATCAATTCCTGTTATTCTGAAGTCAGGCAGTAGTTAGTTAGTTCTGGTATTTACCTGCATAGCTTTCCCCGGAAAGATAAAAATCATGAGATTTGAACTGCGGAAATCTTCTGAAGTTCTAAACTCGTTATTCTGAAGTTCTGGTATTTACCTGCATAGCCTTGTGAATTTCCCATCAGTTCCTGTTATTCTGAAGTTCTAAACTCGTTCTTCTTTGGCTTTAAAATATGTGGCAACTCCCTTATTAATGTCCTCCAATTATAACGAATGATCAGATCGGAAATGCATTGCTAGATGATGAAACAGATCAAAGAGGAATGGTAGATTACGCCTGGGATCACGCTATCATATCTGACCGGTTATACAATAACCTCAAGAGAAACTGCAACTTCAGTAACCAAAATCTAAGTAATCACTGCAATACAGCCCTGACGGAGTATTTCAACCAGTACCAACTTATCGACATATACAGCTTGTACTCCCCCATTTGTGTCGAAAACCAGACCGGAACCCACAAAAACAGACAGCCTCCTGTCATTGATGCTATTTCCCCTCGCCTTTTCTCCAGATTCGTAAGTTTACTATTTCTTCTTAATTCCAGTAGGCCTGCTTAGTAGGTGACTGCTGTATTAACTTTTGTGGTTGAATGATAGCCAGGGTGGGGTCGGAAACCAGCAGGGTATGATCCATGTTTATCGGACTACACTGACACGTACATGAATCGACAAGACGTCCAAGCTGCCCTGCATGCCAACCTCACTAAACTTCCTTATCCCTGGACCCACTGCAAGTACGTTTATAATTCACTTTCAAATAAAAAGGTTAAAACTTGCAGTCAATTTTTGATATAATTGTGGTTAAATTGTCGCGACAGTGATAATATAACTTCGTGGAGTGATTCCCCGCCTTCAATGCTTCCAACTATACGAAAGCTGATTGCTAAAGGCCTTCGCATTTGGATATTCAGGTAATGTAACCACTAACCAGTATCCTTACTAAATTTACTGCTCGAAGTATAGGAAGACACTGAGATTTAACAAGTTCGATTATAAATTTATAATTCAGTGGGGACACAGATGGTAGAATTCCAGTAACCTCAACAAGGTATACTCTCAGAAAGCTGGGGCTTGAAACTGTTAAAGAATGGAAAGCATGGTACACCAGCGCGCAGGTATATTTACTTTCTTCATCACAACTCAGTAAAAACAGATGCGTAAGGGTGTTGAATGCAAACGCCAAAACCATCTTAAAGACATAAAGAGATTGTTTCTGGATGACTCATAAAGAAAACTTGGCCAAATATACTAACAAGATGAAGATGTGATGTAGGTGGGAGGATGGACAATAGAGTACAAAGGATTGACATTTGTGACAGTAAGAGGAGCAGGACATCAAGTTGCAACGACGAAGCCAAGACAGGCGTTGCAGTTAGTTAAACACTTCTTATCCGGCAAACACTTGCCATCTTCTCCGCCTTCTTGATCTTCATCATCCCCTTTTTGTGCATTATATATTTAGGTCTACACTTGTAAAAACTTCATTTTTCTAGCAATTCTTTTATTTATAGAAATGTATGTAAAACTCATACATATGAGATTCTTCACTACATATCAAGGGTTTCCGATGCAATTATTCAACTCATAAACATTACAACAACTTAATAACACAGTAAACTAACAAAGATGTCTTCGTTCAGTGATTAAGCCAGAAGTTAAAAGGCCAACTTAAGCCTTGGACAATCAACAAGATAAGCAAAGCCGTAAGCCATATTGATAAGAGTAGCCTCGTGCAAGTCAGGCGACGAAGTGGCGGTAGCATCAGTAGAGAAAAACACCCTAAACCCTCTAACAAACGCTTCTCTAGCAGTCGTCTCGCAACACACGTTAGTCACAACACCTGTGATTATCACCTCCTTCACTCCCAACTCCCCCAGTCTCTCCTCCAACCGCGTGTTCCTAAACGCGCTATATGTATCCTTCTCCACCACCTCCACTTCACCTTCAAGATTAGAACTCACGTCGTTCATGACTTTACCAGATAAGCTAGCTGCTGCAATTACTTCAGGGATGAGCTGGGACTCTGGGGTGCCATCAAAGATGAGGTCCCCGTCCCACCACTCCCCGAGGACGCCACCGTCGTCGCCCGGCTTGTGACGGTGGCGCGTAAATATTATGGGGATGCCCGCTCGTCGGCAGAGCTGGATTGTTGTGGTGATGGTAGGAAGAATTGGTTGAGCCATGGGAGCAAAGTAGTTCTGCATGTCTATAACCAGAAGGGCTGATGTTTTCGGGTCAGGCAAACGTTGACGGATTTCGTACTTGTGGTATGTTGATGAGGAGGAGGCTAATTTGGTTGCCATGTTTTGTTGGTTGATAGAATACGATGATGGTGATAAATTTTTGATAAGCTGCAAGTATGAAGAAGCCTCCAGAAATTGAGACTTTTCTGATGGAGGTCATTTTCAGGAGTCTTATTATATGGGTACATCATACATGTGGCATGATGTTATACATATGGCACACGGGCCATGTACACAATTTTTTTTTTCGGTGACGAGGAAACCCGCAACCGTTACCATCAGTACGCACTGAGTAAGTCCTCGGGTATACGAAATGTGTGATTTTTGCCCTGAACTTTTTAGGTGTTTTTTTTTTGCATAAAATACAATTAAACCTACAAAGTTGGGTAACTTTTACTTTTTAAGTTTTTCTCTTCTATTTTTTCAAGGCTCTCTCACTAATAGAGGGTTCTAAAAGGGCTCTAAAACTAATGTGAGAAGGTAAAAATATGCTCAAAAATGAAAAATATAAAGAATTCACCGACACAGTAAATAGATTACATATATGAATATTTGGGACAAAGGGAATATCCGTGTGAACGAATGAGGCGGCATTACGCAAGTTTGAAACAATTAGTAAGTGAAGCTCTAAAAACATTCAAACCTGTGACTGGCCACCGAAAGTACGCCCAAAAAATTGACTGATGCAACGACATATAACAACCTCATCAGAAATCTGAGTTGGAAGTGTATAGATGTTGAACGGCAATAAAATGCATGAAACGATGAAACGGTTCGCATGCTGTCACTGTTTCAATGAGCTAACTACCCAACAAGCTAACTTGTGGTTCTGTCAGTCACCAAGTCTCAACAACCATGTTTATCACAGATGTAGGCAATGTGGTGCCAAGGCTAACAACAATGCTTTCCGCACAAACTAAGATGCTTACAAGAATTAATAGATGAATGCAAAAAATTTGTGCAAATCTGAATATGATTTTCCTGTACGGTTATCAAGAAGAATGTAACACTAGAAAAACTCCACTATTCAGAATATAACACAGCCAGAACACTTTTGGATGTCGGATAGCCCCATCTCTTTTCACAGAACTTTCTAACATCTGATGGGTCCTTGGCTCTTAACCTTAATAAAAGTACTTATTGAGAAAATCCGAGCCCAAAAACTTGGCTAGCATTCAAATTTAATGCAAACAGGCAGAGGTCAAGTATCACTGAGAATTCGAGATAGCATCAAATGCAGTCTCATCCTTTAACAAGTGATGCTGGAAGGAACTTCCAAATTCACATCACATTTATCAGGTGAATATTAATTATATAATGTCACTTCACCTAAACCCAAAGTCAAAAAAATCAGTGAAAAGGGAATCAGGTTACCCCAACTAACTTAGAAGACCCCTTTGTTTGAATACTTCATGCATTGCTGCGCCAATCTTTGCAGGTGACTCTACCACTGTAGCCCCTACCTCTCTTAATGTCTTGATCTTGTCTTGCGCTGTTCCCTTTCCACCCGACACAATGGCTGCAAGACAAAAAAAATTAAAAAGAAAATACTTGGCAACTGGCTACACACAATCCAACAGTCCTGCAATTGAATAAGGTAACTTCAACAGAAGCAACGAAAGGAGTCTGCCAGAACTGAGAGTAGTACAAGGGCAATTCCACTTTCAGTCCTAAAAACTGAAAATGCAGATCAGACAACTGCTAACAAATGAGAAAAAAATATGAAGCAATACCTCCAGCATGACCCATGCGTCGGCCAGGAGGTGCTGTTAGGCCAGCAATGAAAGCAACTACAGGCTTTTCAGTTCCACTTTCCTGTTCCAAGCAAATACACCCATTACAGACAATAGATCAACCAGGTTACACTAGAAAGAGGGAAGCAATGACACCATTCCCATACAGTTCTTTAGTCCAGATGTATGCTAGATGCATAATTTGTCCTATTATAATGCCGTTCTCTTTCAAAAAGGAACCCCTTCCCCAAAAGTGAATGGCGTAATCGTTTGTCCAGTTCAGGTAATCAATAAATAGTTGACAATCACCCTATGTTAGATATTACCAGTGATACAAATAGGAGCAGCACTTCCCAAGGAGCTATATACAATACTGATTACAGTCACCCAATAACTCTCATTAACATGCAGCCAAAGGCTACCAAAGCATCAGGAGTCCTGATTTTTATTTCATATAGAGAAAAACAGGTTTTTCCCAGATCTAACTGCCCTCGTCACTTTTTAGTGTCTTCAAGAACCTTGCAGTGATGTTCTATATAAATAACCTAGTTTCAACATTTGAACCAGATTCCTAGGCACTGAAAAGGACAAGATGGCTATAATGTAATACTCCATAGATGGCACCAAAAGTCCATGTCTAGTAACTTTCTCAGCACATATGTTACTCAAGTCTCCGACCCTTCAGATCATGATCACAATTCACACATCTCATCTTTCGCTTTACTTGTTGATTATGTCAAAACCCCATATTAAAAAACTAGCCACCTAGATCCCAACGGCAATCGTACTAAGAGATATATGTAGTTTTTCATTAAGAGACTTCACCTATACTGAAAACTTCAAAATGGATTTATAAAATTCTTCATTTATTTTAGATGATATGATGTAAGTGTACGTGATGAGCTGATGACACACAGTCAGCCAGTTAGTAATAATTTGTAAAACAGCAATTGAACTATGTATAGATATTGCAATAAAAACTTTAAGACACTTCCCAAGTTCCAAACTAGTACTGTATTTTATATTAGAGTAAATTATCAAAAACTACCTTTTATATACTTTTTAAAAATTAACTTTTTAAAAATTACTCCCTTATATAATTTTTTTTAAAACTTACCGCCTTTAAATAGATAAATTTTAAATTTTGATAGCAGAGGCCTTTTCCGGTGAAATATGATGTGAATGGACCGATTTACCCTTCAGTTATTATTTCCCCTTTTTACCTGCCTACTTATTGTACTAATCTTTGTGTGTTACTTTGCATTTAGCAAACCTCCTTTTTACCGTCTTTTACCTTTTCATTCAACTTGTTAATTAATCAAAATCTTATGCGTATTCTGGTCTCATCTAATCACCACCATCAATTTTAATTCATCCTCACCAGTATTACGCAGGTTTTTAATTTCTTTTAGAGTTTTTTGTCAAAAACTACCTTATATTTAGGGGTATTTGTAAAAATACTACCTTACATTATTTTTTTTGTTTTCGACTACCTTTGGTTTCTTTATTTTTGGTCAATAACTACCTATGTTAAGAGTCTAGACGGAATTAGTCAATTTTCTGGCTTTAACCTATCTCCCATGAGTCCTTTATGTTTCAAACTTGCTTAGATCATATTTTGGGAAGTCATGATGTACTTACGCTTAACTTTAAGAGATGTTCGTAGTTATTATTGAAATGTGAAAACATAAATTATGCTTATTTGAAGTTAAATTGTGGTTTGAACTTTGAACGCACTTGATCATTGTTGTTCGGTGTTAAGAGAGTAATATGAGATAGGTTAATGTCATCAAATCGACCAAATTTCGCTATATTTTCAGCATAGGTAGTTTCTGACCAAAAAAAGAGAAAACAAAGGTATTCTAAAACAAGAAAAATAATATAAGGTAGTCTTTTTACAAATACCCCTAAATATAAGGTAGTTTTTGACAAAAAACCCTTTCTTTTACCCTAAATTTTTCTTAAATTACTGTTAATTATCTCCAATTTATTGAATTTGTAGGGTTTAATTTCGTCTGTGTTTAGATTATTGTCTTGAGATGTTTGATGGTTATGAATTACAGATTTATTACAGATTAATGAAGATTAAATACCTCTTGTTGTTCTCTTGAGATGCTTAAAATTATGGGTAAGATAAACCGAGAATTAGGAGAGAGGGATTAAGGGAAAGAATGCTAAAGTAATGGGGAGTGAGAGAGGGGAAGACAAACTAACAGAGGAATGAATGAACAATGGATATAAGAAAATAGGGAGGGGTATTTTTGTCAGAAAAAACAAAATTTGGAGGCAAAAATTCAAACTGGTCGAAATATTCCTTATTGATTCCCCTGAGATGAATTTTGGTATCAAATTCTAAAGTTTAGCTATTTAAAGGTAGTAAGTTATAAAAAAAAAAATTATAAAAGGGAGTAATTTTTAAATAGTTGCATGTAAAAGGGAGTTTGTGATAATTTACTCTTTATATTACTTAATAAGGTACCGACCATAATCCTTACACTTATCCAACAACAGCAGAATCACTTCCCCCCTTCTTTTACTTAAGAAATGATTGACATTGTGACTCACCTTGATTAGAGCAGCGGCATCCTCTTCAGCAGTACCTCCGATTTCACCAATAAGAATGATACCTGCAATGTACACACGGGTAAAATCGTGAGATGTTGAAATGATAGTCAGCCTAAGTTTCATGGAGTGTCACTTGCACAAGCAAAAACAAGAGATGCCACAAGGATATTCTGCCTCCAGTGGTTCCTATAGGTCACCTCATGACATAAGCTCATTAAACGAGTGCAATGGTGCCAAACTACTCGCAAGGCGAATTCTTACTATGTATTTCTGAGTTAGTTCATTCTGGCCCCTCATAATTCAGTTATTGACATCTCATAATTTGCCATGTTCCTGAAATCTTCCTTTAAAGGATTAGAAATCCTTACACTTATACCCAAACGAGTCGAAACTGGACAAGATGGCAACAAAAATTTCACATCACAAGTTTTACAGTCATCACCTTCTATTTCGGAAGACATTATTTCTTTCTATTATATTCTCTGTAATTAGCGGATCAACAGACAATAGCCATCTAGAAGGGTTTTTTTCCCTAAATGCAGATATCAAAAGCCTAATTACAAAAAATTTCAAGTATATTTTATATTTAAAAAATGCATAGAAAACACAATCAATTCTAGTATGCAAAATTATTATAACAAAGCAAGCACCCTGAACACAAACATAGTCACCTACCAAGAGCAAAAATGCAAAAATGCAAAATTAGAACCAAGAATTATCCAGAAAAATTCACGAGTCTCATGACACATACTGACACAAAACAAATATGACAAAAAAGAGAAAATAATGAATGTTGACCTTCTGTCTGTGGATCAGCAATAAACTTCTCAATGCAATCAACAAAATTTGTGCCATTGAAAGGGTCTCCACCAATTCCTACACAGGTGGATTGCCCAAGTCCAACAGCCGTTGTTTGGAAAACCTACCTCACAAATGAAAAGGACGAAGATGTCAAGTACAGCTAGTGGAAAGAGTATCACACACATTTGCAGATTATACGACTGAATATTTGATCAACAATCTCTCAACTCTAAACCCAATACAATGTATCAATCAACCAATAAAGCCACATGGTCCAGAGACAATATTTTAGAAGGATATTTCTCTAAAAATGAAATACAGATGCCAGCAGTAATCCATGTGCTTGGTATCTTTGAGGGAAAAGCTCTTCCAATCATTGCCGGAAAAAATTCAGGGATGCAATATTCATTCCTATAGATTGGCGTAACAATGAATAACAAGAGAGAGTAGAGTCAAAAGCACGCAGCGAAACAGGATTTTGGTTAGTTGAAAATGCACTGTGTTGGTTATAAAAGTGAAGGCTGAGAAACATTAAATTAAATCAGCACCACAGGGTAAGCACAAAGTTGTGAACTCAAAAATAAGAATCTCACTGCAAAGCAGAAAAAGACTTTTTAACATGTCTTCTGTGGGCATGCCAAATCACAAAATTAAAATGACAGCAGCATCATGAAAAGAACAAAATTGTTGCAATGTATTCCCTCCATTTTTCCATGGCAACACTTTTACCCTCACAAAAAGTGGGTTAACTTGAAAAAAAAAAAAAAAACATGACAGAGAGCATTCAGAGTAGGCACAATTGAGCAGCTATTGCTTTAACAAGCTGGGCTCATGAGAAACTGCTGTCAAAAGCTTATCACGTAATCATACAAAAGAATGACGTGTTCTCACCGCTTCATATGTCAATGTGCCAGATCGAGAAACAATTCCAATACGACCCGGTTTGTGGATGTAGCCAGGCATAATTCCTATCTTGCACTCTCCTGGTTTAATGATACCAGGGCAGTTTGGACCTATTAGTCTGGTTTTTGATTGTCTGTTGAGTGCCGCTTTTACACGAACCTGAACAACACAAATAAAAAATAATGAATAATACAGAAGAATCTTGCAAGTGAAAAAGGCCTGCTTAACAACTCCACAAGAAATTACAAGTATATCCAATTAGTACGACTATTCTTAGCGACAATATAAGAAGACTGTTTTGCTTAGTATAAATTGTTTACATCCATAAATCTAGCTGACAAAAGGCAGTTGAATCATATAAAAGGTAAAGATCAATAAATCAAAGATAATAAATTGATTTCAAAACATGAAAACAAAAAAGAAACAAAAACCTGAAAACACCGACTCCACAAAAAAAGAACAAATAACTAATTAACTTAAAACCTGGCTTCCTTCAATTACTCCCGCAATGTTGGGACTCCTTCAAATACACAGTTAAGTGTGCTATCTCTCACCCTAATCCGTATATACATTCTTTCTATCTCCCACCCTCTTTATCTTGTTTTGCTTCATAAGTACACATTCTGATCTACAGCCATATAACAAGAAATTAACCTCTTCTGTGATGATACAAGATTTAACACATATCTGGAAAGGGCGGAGAGGGCAGAGTGAAGTGAATGAGTGAAAGAAATTTATGCATACTCATAAAAGATAAATTTAACGTAGCACACGTGGAAAGGAAAGCAGCTAAGGAGTCGTTTGGTTACATACGGGAACATACAATGCCTAGGAAGTGTCATATCACATGATTTTAGAATTCATGTGAATTAGAAAATGTTGTTTGGTTACATGTAGGCATTGTAATTCAATGTAGGCATTCTCACTTACCTAGGGGGATCTAGGTAAGCAACTTCCTCCATTATGGAGGAATTGGAATTCATGGGAAGTTCCAATTCATGTGAATTGGGGTAACCAAACAACCTACCCATTTTGCAATTCACGTGAATTAAAGTTCCTGTGTAATTTAGTGGGCAACCAAACGACCCCTAACTGTTTGCTTTATGATTTACTTACATCTTGGGTATGGAACTCTAAGTACTCCTTAGTTATTAAAATAAGAATGGTAGTACACCTTCCCTTTCCAGGTGAAGGGACGAGAACACATACTGTATTAAATAATGATATGCCAGGTCATAACTCATATCATCAATGTCAAGAAGCCAGTAAGCCTGAATAAATACTCCGTACTAATAAGCCATATTGATAGCACAACTAACAATCAAAAGACGTTCATAAATCAAATAGGACACAATGGAAATGATATTGATAAAGAGTATAAGACAGTTATTGATAAACAAGCAGCCTTGATGATCCATAGAAGATAGCTCACCATGTCATGCTGAGGAATTCCCTCAGTGATGCAGACGATGAGATCCAACTCAGCTTCCAATCCTTCCATAATTGCTTTAGCAGCAAAGGGTGGGGGGACATATATGACTGATGCATTGGCCTTTGTTTCAGACTTTGCTTCTGCAACGGAGTTGAAAACAGGGAGCCCTAGGTGCTCACTTCCACCCTTTCCTGGAGTAACACCACCAACCTAATAACGACAATAATTAATGAATAACCAAAGCACCTTCAATCAGAGATAAAAAGGTCCATAAATCAACAAAGCTGGCATAACCAACACTGACCAGAAAACAATAATTAATGAGTTAAAATGTTTTAGTAATATTCACTGATGGATTATATAATGGACTAACTAACTAACTACAAACAGAGCTAAATTCAGCTGGGAGACAAATACGCAAATATCGCAAAAACAACTATTGCAATAATGAATGAAGACCTATTGAAGGGGAACAGGAATAGTTGTAATGAGTTAATGACGCAAGGTTGTTGGTATGTCTCTGTTTAACAATGCATAATGTTAAATCATGCAAAATGGCCTGGACAACAGAGAGAGTCCGCTTCATAAGCCGGAGGGAGGCTCCAATCTAACACCAATTGGCAATAGAGGAAGCAGTCTCTTAGCTTATACTCCCTCTGTTCCGGTCATTTGTTGTCCTATTCCATTTTGAGGTGTCTCAGTCAATTGTTGTCCTTTCTATTTTAGGATTGCATTTGATGAGCAATTTAATCCTTCACACCCAATTTGGTCCACTTGTCATTTTATAATTGACCCCCTCCTCTTTCCTTGGTCTTTGTGCCAAAATCAAACGACAACAATTGACTGGGACGGAGGGAGTATCTATGGGTTTATTCACATAATGCAGCATATATAGAGTTGACAAACCGTCAAAAACGTAATTAGAAATCGATTTCCCATGTTGATAAACAAAACTCACAATCCCCACAAAAGAATGATGGACAGCTGAAATTGAGTGAACCGTTTAACCTCAACTAAGCATAATATCACAACTCCCAACTTTTTACAAGAAATACACAGCTTAATGACGGTTCAAAATCGCTCCATAATCTACCATTAATTTCACAATCCTAGCAAAGAGGTATCGTGACAATAAGTTACGGGTTGAAACTTCAAATCCCCTACGCCTATATTGTACTCCCTCTGTCCTGGTCATTTGTTGTCTTTTTCCATTTTTGGGTGTCTCAGTCATTTGTTGTACTTTCTATTTTAAGAATGAACTTGATGAGTAATTTGACCATTCTCATTCAATTTATTCCAATTGTCATATAGTTATTGGTCCTCTCCTCTTTCCTTGGTCTTTGTGCCAGAACAAAAGGACAATAATTGAGCGGGACGGAGGGAGTAAATTGTAATGGCCTTGCGCCTCATTTGACACTCAAAAAAAAATCACAATCCTAATGCATTCATCACTCCGACATTAATTAATTCACTAAAACGCTAACCAAAATGAAAACAACAAACACATTCAGATCAAGGCAAACAATCATTTTCAAGTTTGATAAACATAAATAAGTAAACAATTGATCGGGACGGAGGGAGTAACAAATTAAGGAATAAGATTGAAAAGGATAAAGAGGCGGGAAAAATAACCATATTGGTGCCATATTCAATGGCTTGTTCAGTGTGGAAGGTGCCATTTTTACCGGTGATACCTTGACATATTACGCGAGTGTTCTTGTCGACGAACACAGCAGGCGGAGGGTCACGTGACGACGACCCGAATTTCCGGATTTGACCCGATAAAGAGGGTTTTTGAGAGGCGAGAAGCTTGGAGGACAAGTTAGATAGCAGTCTGCTCGCTTGTCTTGCGCTCCCCATTTTTAGGGCTTCCTTGTTTTTTTTTGTTTTTTTTACTGTGTGTCTGTCTCTTCTTTCCGACGATGAGATGATCGTAGTTTAAGAGGGATGAAAATGGATGCCAATTGCCAACCTTTTGGGCCATTTTTTGTATCGGACGGACCTACCTACTTCTTAGAAGATTCAACCAAAAATTTGAATAAGGTGCAACACTCCTATCCTATGGACGGTCCTAGTACCAACACCGCTAGACCTATAAATTATTTCGTTCGGTTTCAGATTGGGTTAAATCGATTCCATTTAAGTTAGGTTGCCCATAATTTCGATTTTAGTTCGATTTTGTGCTATTTTGAGTCGAGTTAGATCAATTTCAGTTCAGTTTTATTTCACGTGATAATTTTCTTGAATTTATAGTAAAAAAAAATAAAAAGCTTAAATATATCTTATAATTTCTAATTTGAATGTAATAATTTATAATTTATAATATCATTAATAAATAAAGAAGGTGTGCTGATTTTCGCAGTACATATTTTACTCATTGCAGTACATTTTGACGATTATGCCCCTCTCATTTTCCATCCCATTTTTTTCGATGTGTTCTCTAATTTCCTCTCTTATTCATGAACACCGTCAACTACCAGTGTTATCAACTACCTTTATACCACCGTTAAGCAAACCACCACCGTAAAATGGCCACCACTCCAACACTCTAATCCTGATCTTCGATCAAAATCCAGAAACAAATTCACCAAAAAGCATCAAACAATGCAAGTATTAAACACAATCGCAATAGAAAGACTAACCCTACAAACGGCGTCGTATTAGGTGCAAAAATAGAGTTCGGGGAACGCAACGTGGTTCATATATGGTTTACTGTGCTGTTTTGGTGTTTCCTCCTACTATTTGCAGGCTTTTGATGGTTGAACTTTAAGGTTAATTAATTTTAACATACACACTAATTTAAAAAAAAAAAAAAAAAAAAAAAAAAAAAAAAAAAACCTAATTTTAACATAAACTCTAATTAATAGTGGATTAATTAATGAATTAAATACATACCCTACACCTGAATAATCATCCATAATTGTAGAATTTGAATGAGTATGGAGGAGGTTAAGGATTCAACAATGGAGAGAATTAGGTTGATGTTTTTTTTAAGAAGGGTAGACAAATGGAAAGTTTGGTGCAAAAAGTACTACGATGAGTAAAAATTGTACTATGAAAATAAATTCCGATAAAGAATTAATAAAAAAACACATAAAATATGAGTTTATTATGACTTTATGAGGAAATAAATAAATAGTTTTAATTCAGGTCAATTGTAACCTTGTTTGTGTTGTTAAGAAACCACTCCAGCCAAAAGGTTAAGCTAATGGTTGGAATCCCAAATTTGATTTTATATGCTAATAGTTCTCAATTTCAGATATATACAGGTTCGAGTATCATACAATTATTATTAAATTCGATTCGGTTTCGATTCTCGCAACCCGGCGGTGATTGATTTTTTATTTTTTATTTTTTATTTTTTATTTTTTATTTTTTATTTTTAGAGCATGAATTTATTTTTAGTATTTGATGTTTTTTGACAGATTTAGTGTTTTTATTTATTTATTTAATTTAAAGAAATTAATTTATTTATTTTTCTCTCCTTTATTACACACTTTTTCAACAACCACTTTCTTATAGATTTTACCTGGTTCATTCCAGATCCTTAACTCTATTTCGGTTTTTAAAAATCGTTTTAATCTTTTCTCTCGATTTAAATTTTAAGTTTTTATAAAAGAAAAGATTTAATTCGATTTTAAAACCCCTAAGTTCACCTTGACTTTCCATTACATTTTCGTTCTCCTTTTGTTTTTATCTTCCCTTTTTATTCGCATTTTGAGCGTGCGTTCTCACCCATGACGGTTGAAAGGATGATTCATATCACCACCCCAAATCATTTTGGGATTAAGCGCTCGATGTTGTTGTTGTTGTAGAAAGATGAAACAAAAGGAAAACCTCAAAAAGAAGAACATAAACACAAATTCTCATTTAGATCGGCGTTGATCGACAATACCAATTCTGAAGCTTGTGACGGATATATGGGAGACTTACACGAACATAAATATCTTGAGCCCCTTGGATCTTGGAAGCAGGTTACGTAGTGTCCTTTTTCTTCCAAAGTTCACTAATTGGTGAGAAAATGTTGGTGTTTTGTGTCCAAAAATATCTTATCCCACATCTATATTTGTCCTCCTACTCATTCTGCTCCAACAGACAAGCTAAGGCCACAGAATAATGGCATCTTCAAACCTTGCTCTTCATTTCCCAACTCTTACACCACCAATCTCCAGACCACAAACATTTTTCCATAATTACTCTACAAAAACACTTAAATTTCCTCCTCCTCATCATCAGAAAAATAGTACTACATGCAGAGCATCATCATCGTCGTCATCATCGAGTTTTATAAGGGAGTATGATTTGTATGAACTGATGGGAATAGAGAGTAGCAGTGATCAAAGCGAAATAAAGAAGGCGTACAGGTCTCTACAAAAAAGATGTCATCCTGATATTGCAGGACCTGCAGGACATGACATGGCCATCATTCTTAATGATGCTTATGCTCTTCTTTCTGATCCCATCGCTCGCTTTGCTTATGATAAGGTTTGCTACTTACCTCCTTCATATTCACCTCCTGCAAATCTCGTGTCAGAGATACTTGTCAACAAGTCTTTTGTAAGGCCGTCCTGCCATAAAATAAGTTCCTCACGGTCAAGTGTTTGTCGTTAAGCTCAATAGATTTGCATAACTTTTACTTTAATTACTGAATTGATCTCCGATACCAAGCTGCAACAATTTTAATGTGTAGATGTAAGTTGCGAATGTTCTCACTCGCTGAAATCAGTCAACTGTAAACACATTTTGCTGTTTTTGATCCTGCAGGGTGAAGTTTTCCCAGTAAGCCTTTTGTAAGGCGACTTTGTAATAACATACTGTAAAACCGCCTGCAAAATAAATCATTACCGTAAAATATGGTATTTTACCATTAGTAGTATAATTGCTTATGTATCTTCTTACACTAAAAACCATGATAGGAGCAAGCAAAGATGACAGACTTACAAGGCTACACAGGGCAGCCACTGTACTCATCATGGATGGGATCAGAAACAGAAGACAGGGCTGTATTTGTAGATGAGGTCAAGTGCATTGGTTGCTTGAAATGTGCTTTGTTTGCTAAGCAGACATTTGCCATTGAAGCTGCCTATGGGAGAGCTCGTGTAGTTGCTCAATGGGCTGATCCCGAAGATAAAATTCAGGCTTCCATAGACGTCTGTCCTGTCGATTGCATCTCGTAAACATCCCTCATCTCTGCTACAAATTCACTTCCACAAGTAGTTCTTTTATCCATTAAATTTTAACACGATGCACACATTACAAATGAGATAGGTCTCCTCAATATTTTTTTGGAAACCGCTTCTAATTTCTCTCGCTGATTGTTCCTCACCCTTTCAATATGTGAGACAGTCTCACAAGAGGATGACTCGGTACAATGAAGGAAGGGAGATTCGAACTGGTTGCATTATTGACTGCTATAATTTTGTGGGTGTTGGCTTACAGGATGGTAGAAAGATCAGATCTTGCAGCACTAGAGTTTCTCATGTCCAAGCAGCCGCGAGGAAATGTCAGGATTGGGGCTAGTAACACAGCTGGTGCACGAAGTTTTGACGTTTTCTCCGAGGTTAAAGTCTTCCATAAACGACTTGATGAAGCTGCTACTAGAAAATCAAATCAAGAGTCGCCGGTAATGCTCCTGCATACCTTGGTCATATTATTCTAAAAGAAATGTGCCTATGAATGCTATGCTGCTCAAACTCTTGCTTTCCGGTATTTGACGAGTTTTATCCCCCTAAATGGGGAAAAAGTTTATGTTTTTCCCCTGATGTGAGAAAAATAACAAAGTCTAAGCAGCACAGTATGAATATCTAGTATAACCTGATTTGGTGATAGCGTACTCCAATGTCTGCGATTGTTTTCAGTACTCCAAAGTTCAGAGTGACGCAAGAATATCAGCAATCCAAGCCATAAGATCAATCTCAAATTGGCTGTACTGGCAATCACCGATTTCACAAACTCCATCAAATCTAGCATTCAGAGGAGGCAAAGGATTTAATCATCCGGATGTAGAGAAACTCAGAGAAGCAGCCACAGAAGCAAGGAAACACGGTATGTTTCAGACCAGAGACACCAATAGACTGCTCCCTCAAACAACATTGAAAGATGATTATTGGGCCCCATCTACTCCAACTCCAGTGCAACCACTGGGTAAAAACACGACAAAATCCGACACCATATTACATTCACCAACTTCTGAAGACGGTAAGACTCACAAGGAAACATACATTAAACGAAGGAATTATCCGAGGAGACCCGTAATTACAGTTCTGCCAGTGGGGTTAGCTGTGCTTGCATCAATCAATGCGATATTACATGGAGCAGGTGCTGGAGTAGTAGAGTTACAACAACATGCTGGTGGTCCTTTCGCACTGCAAGTAGTCAACAGTTCTTGGTTGCAGGTCGTTCTGGCTGGAGTTCCTTGGTATCTTGTTGGAATAGTTATTGAACGCTTTGTCGATGGTCTCTCGGGCAGGAACAAAATGTGATACCGAATGTGTCGCTGCTACATCTGGAACTCAAATAACTGTAAAAATTTACAAGTTACATTTGTATAGAAAAACTCATACTCCGTACATACCATTATATCAACCGCTTATAAAAGCTATAAGCAATTATATACTACTAATGTTACATATTTATTTGCAGCTGTCACCTTCTTGTTTCTTTCCCTTCTTTAATTGTGAATACAACACTTGACCATAAAAAATGCAATACTAAGAAAAGATTTCGAACATGTAGTTTAAATGCCATCAACCAAAAAGATAGCAGTAGCGAAGCTGCAAGGAAGATACCAGGAAGACGTGTACTAACGCAATAATAAGAAGTTTAAAGGTGGTATCACAAACCACACCGGACTGCTTTTTAGCGGCAGCATTATGCTATGCCTTGCAAAAGTTAAGAAGTTTAAAAGGCTAATTAAAGGACAATATGAAAGCCAAATCAGAACTAACATCAGCAGTAGAATATAATCGAGATTACCAACAATCTGAAAGCAAGTCATTAAGAAGTATAATCATTACAAGATAGTTCCACAATGGATAACCTGAATTCCTTTAAACGAAAGGCTTATGAGTAACGACTATAACATAACACAATGAGTGCCAATGGGTTACAGAGATAGGATATGGAGGTAAAAGGTGGCTTGTAAAAGCACTTAATAGCGGTACTTGGTGGAGTAATCCTTTGGTGCAATCACAAGACCTCGCCCCTTCCGTGCACCACGATAGACGGTCTCAACAATGTCTATGAACTCCTGCTTGTCCTTGAGGGCCCAGTTGATTTTGTTGTTGTTCCCAGTACCAAGATCAATCATTATGTGTTTGTTCCTGAAAAAGAACATGACTGTCGACGGGTCATAAAGCTCATACATTGTGTTGAAATCAGGCACCTCGGTTATGTCCACAAGATAAATCACAGCGAAGTTCTTAATGGTCTCCGCCACCCCAGCTAACACTTCATCCATCTGAGAGATAAGGTAAGAAAATGTCAGCAGACATAATTAATACTAATAGAAAAAAGGATCAAATAAAGGGGCACAAATTCCGTACAGCTACTTTTGTGCACAACCAGTCCGTCTCATTGAAGACGGCCACTATCTGTCACAAGCTGAAGACGGATAGTGGCCCTCTCACAAAATGCAAGTGGGAGGGAAGTGGGGTATCCATTTCCCCCCACTTGCACTATCCATTTGCATTTTGTGAGAGGGACAATATCCGTCTTCAGCTTGTGACGGATAGTGTCCGTCTTCAATGAGAATTTGTGCACAACATTATAGGAAGAGATGAAATAAGCCATGGGCATGCAACACTATCATCACTGATATCTTTGAAAGACAGCAACTTCAAAATAGCCAGTTCGTTCATAGAGTACACATAGAAATCAACATAAACCTACAAGCTTACGATACCCATAACACGAAGTAAACCAGACTGTCCCCTCCTGCCCAGAAGTGAGAAAAATCTTCCAAATCAATGAAACAATTTCTAGATACACAAAAAAAAGGAAGGGGGCCACTAGTCACACATCCTTCAATTGAAACAATAGGGAAGACACAAGTGCAGGAGAATAGTCGAAATGCGAGGAAAAACTTCGGCAATACACCCACAACAACCAGCAGCCAAGGCCCATGCTATCATAAAATATAAGCTAATTTAATTCTGCTTACAATACAAGTAAAGACAATTGGAACGACATATTTACACCATCTTTAGAACAGGATACAACAGAAATCCGATTCCTAGTTAACAATAGCATCCAATTTTTTTTATTTTTCCAAAAAAAATTTTTTGTTTCCATATTTCCAATGGAGCCAAAGATTCATTACTCTTTGGTTCTGGATTATGATGGAATAAAGCAAAATGGCTCACTAAAGTGGCTACACTTCATTCTCTTGTGAAGTAGTGGCCTATCGATGCAGTTCTCGACGCAATTTTCATCTTGGGTCATTCGGAAACAGGCTCTTTGTGTTGCTAAAACAAGGGTAAGGCTGCGTACATCCGACCCCCTTACCCCGCAATTTGACGGAGCCATTGAAGGCACTGGGGTAATGTTGTTGTTGTTGTTTATTTTTCCAAATTTTTTTATTTTTATTAATCGAAATCAACCTATTAACATCCTCACGGATGTGAGAGGTAAGTGGAAGTAGAAAACTTTCAATATACCATCGAATATGATGTAGGCAGTCAATGCAATTCTCAGTGATAATAAATTTAAAAATAAAAAAAAATAAAAAATTGTGGAAAGTTGATCGAGCAGGTACTAATTGAAAATATGAGAATCTGCAGTCAATCCAATTATGGGGTATGAAATAAGTAGCATCATAATTCATAACCGCCGGTAGCAGGCGGAACCCTAAGTACCAAAATCGGAAGTGAGACAGTAACAATTACTCCCTCCGTCTCAATCATTTGTTTGCCTTTGATTAAAATACTCCTCACAACAAAAATAAAAAAGGGCAAACAAATGATTGGGACGAAATAAGTAAAAAATAGAAGGAATAAAGAGTGATAATAGAGGAGAAAGGAGAACCTGCATGCAGGTTTCATCCCAATCGTGGCCAAAGCGGATGATGACGAGGCGTTCTTCTTCGGCGAGGATTGACTGATCCACAGCCCATCCTGAGTGCAAGTGTGGTAGCAAGTAAGACATCCTTCTTCACGCCCAATCTCTCTCGATGATTCTATTCAATTCAACCTATGTGGATGTTTTTATTGCTTTTCTAGACTTTTCTTTTTTTCTTTTTTAATAAAGGAGTCTTCAATTGAACAAGGAAAGATGCTACGGAGGAATCCTCAAGTTGGTGCAATTTTAGAAGAAAAATAATATTTTGGATGTAATTTACAAAAAAAATTATATAAGGCTGTAATTTTCAAAAAGTGATTTTTAAAAGGCTGTAATCAACAATTTTCTCTTAGAATAACACTCTTTTCTATTAAAGTTATATTTTTTCTGTTAACATTTTATTGTTAAAGTTACACTTTTTTTCATTAAAATTACACTTTTTTCTATTAAAGTTACACTTTTCTCCATTAGAATTACACTTTTATCTATAAAAATTACACTTTTTTCTATTAAAATTACACTTTTTCTATTAAAATTATATTTTTCTCTATTATTAAAGTTACACTTTTCTCCATTAAAATTACACTTTTATCTGTATTAAAATTATACTTTTTTCTATTAAAATTACATTTTTTTCTGTTAAAGTTACACTTATCTCTATTAAGGGTACTCTCTCTAGGACTAAAGTTATACTCTCAATGGACTAAAGTTACACTATCAAAGGACTAAAGCTACACTCTCAATGTATTAAAGTTACACATTGAATATGGACTAGAGATATATACTCTCAATGGACTAAAATTACAATTTAATGGACTAAAATTACACTTTAGTTGACTAAAAATACACTTCTTGAGTAAAATTACACTTTAATGGACTAAAGTTACACTTCTAAAAGACTAAAGTTACACTTATAAATCACTCAATTTACAATGAGTTGTGTTAAAATTTGAAAAAAAAAAAAAACATTTCTCAAAAATTGACGTAAAATTGCTTCAAAATTTCAAATTTGTCGTAAACTTGTTTCAAAATTTGAAATTTCAATATAATATCTGTCAAAACCGTTTTCTTTTTTGTTAAAATTACACTTTTTTTGTTTGAATTACACTTTTAAAACAGTAAAAGTGTCATAAAATTTGTGTAAACTTTCTCTCAAATTTTTTTTTTAAAAAACTTGAAAATATAAGAAGGTAAAAAATAATGTTAATTGGGTAGAATAATCAATTAGTGAATGTATAATTAAAGCTAGAGAGAGAAAATTGATTAATTAGTGTATAAGAAACTAATTAGTGTTAAGTGTGTTTTGTTGCTTTCAATCTCAACCATCCTTAGTGGAAGATCTAAGGGATGTAGAGAGGACTTAGACACTCAAATATTTAGGTGAACTTATAAGAACTTGACTCTCGTTTGTAAATATTATCTCCGTTGTGTAATGTGGTGCTTTTTTTTTTTTTTTTTTTTGCCTCTTAGTAATAAATGACTTGGTGATGTGGAGTTGGATTGTTTAGGTAATGGAAAATATTGATGTAGCATTATGATAGGTGTCTAGTTTGTGTTTTTATTAGAGAAAATTGTTGATTACAGCCTTTTAAAAATCACTTTTTGAAAATTACAGCCTTATATAATTTTTTTTGTAAATTACATCCAAAATATTACTTTTCTTCTAAAATTGCACCAACTTGAGGATTTCGGTGAATTTTGATGATGTTTTACTGATATACCCTATATTATTTGAGAGCCTACTTACCCGGATTTCTTACCTCTCCTTAACACAAACCAATTAATCACCCCAAACAACATCAAAACATCATCTAAATTCACCGAAATCCTCAAGTTGGTGCAGTTTTAGAAGAAAAGTAATATTTTGGATGTAATTTACAAAAAAAATTATATAAGGCTGTAATTTTCAAAAAGTGATTTTTAAAAGGCTGTAATCAACAATTTTCTCTTTTTATTATTATATAAATGATAAAATCAGATTCAGATTTATTTAGTAACTAGTTTTAGGCCCGTGTAAAATAATACACGACTTGTTTTTTAAATTATAACAACCAAAATATTTTAATTAATACGATTAGTTATGGCCTAATATTTTTATGTAACATTGGAAGTTTGAAACAATGCGATGTATAATAATAATATAATAACACTAGTTTTACACCCGTGCAATAAAATGCACGGGTCGTAATAACAGATGTTAAGTGTTCAATATCGTAATAATATAAATTGTCCATAGAAACGATATTGAATTTAATCAGGCCTCTTATTTATTATTGTAACCACATATAATGAATTGAGCTTCTTTATTCAAATGTTATATTCAAATGACGGTATTGAAATTGTAAATATGATATTGTTGATGCCTGATTACTAAATAAATGTTTTTGTCTCATAATAATGCTTTGTAAGCCTTGTGGTTTTTTTTAAGATAAGAAAATTAGTGCTGGTACTTTTTTATAATCATTAAAATCTTTACCATGTATATTTTTTTTAACATTATAATTATATGAATCTTCTTCAAATTTTGCTAAATTTTGTATATTTCTTAACATTATGAATTATAATTATATGAATGTGCTTTAATTCTTATCGAGACTTGCATTTTTTTTTTGTATAGGAATGTTATTTGGGTACCTATCAATAAGAAAACCAGTACAAATAATTTGTAATTTTATTCATTTTGTAATTTTTTTTAATTGTTTTCATTCAGGTGTATTCATTTTGTAACATTTTAGGAAAATATATATGTATAATATGTAATTATAAAAAAGTTAAAACTAAAATTAAAATATCGTAAACTCAGTAGTTTGAAAAGGAGAAAAAGAAAAGCAAATCAAGTGAAATATAGGAGAAAGGGTAATTAAATGTGTAGGATGAACATGGGGTCCTACCTTAATTTTTTTCTTTTTAATCCTTAAAAATCATAGACCAATAGGAGAGCTTTATTGGCTTCAACTTTTATAGATAAAGGATTGTTATAAATTAAGCTAGAGCGGATAGAATCGTACGGGATTTAGTATTCAAGAACTTGAATAAAAATAAAAAATAGAATCTACTAATAAAATTGTCATTTGAGAATGTAAATAGTTTCGAAACTCTGATACATACATGTAGTATTAGACGATAGTCCCCACACAAAAAATATGTTCATGCAACTATGATCGGAAACTTATATTTGATTTTCTATATTTACTTGCATTTATTTTACAGTCGATACTTTATTTTTTTTATATTTACTTTATTTTCATACTAAAATGAGAAACATTTGCGAAAATGATAAAATGAAGTATATCATAGGAAAAGAGAAAATGAAAAGAAGAGAAATATAATTGGAGTGGGTGTCATCCACTAAAAATTGTGAGGACCAATCACATTGCTTTAAAAAACTTAGCTTTTATATATAGAAGATTATGACTTGCTACTTTGATTAATGATAAAATCGGACTCATTTTTATTTAAAAGTGAAATTAAATCCCGAATTTTATTTAAGACTAAAACTTTGACAAAAAAATTATTTTATATTAATATTATATACTCCCTACGTCCCGATCATTTGTTTGTCTTTGGTTTTGGCACAAAAACCAAGAAAAGATGAGGGTGTCAATAATTAGATGACAAGCGAACCAAATTGAGTGTGGATGATTCAATTGTCCAGACATTCCTAAAATAGAAGGCAAACAAATGACTTATAAGGCAAACAAATGACGGACTCCGACACCCAAAAATGAAATAGACAAACAAATAAGCGAGACAGAGAAGGTAACTAATAACACATAAAGATTAATCATTTCAACTTTACTAATTTACCTACAATTAATTATTAATTATATAATATTCATCTAAAAAATAATTTTACATCCATGTATACTAGACAAAATAAAATTACAAAATAATCGAAAATACTCGCTATTACAACTATATATTGTAAATAAAAGATGTAAAAACTGAATTTTATATTTGATTAATCGTGTTATAAAATGAAAATTAGTGAAATATTCATGAAAAAACAAACAATAGGATTTAACTCACTTTTGAGTATAATTATGGGACTTGATTACTACAAATTATTCTAAAAATACCTAATTTCATCATTAACCACAGATAGGGAGGTTAATTACCACTCTTGCGATATTCTTTCCTATACACATGCCGTATTATTTATCCCACTCACTTTTTTTAACATTTCTCGAGTTTGTCCCTCTCATATCTTGCCCACGAGGCCATAAACAATAGCTTGAGTTAAAAGATCCCCTACCTCAAAGATTTGTCTTTGTCTCTCAATCTGTTGTAAAGCACAATAACCCCAATATTTTACGTATGGTAACTAATTGACTCATGAATAAATTATGAGTATGGATATTATCATAAACACCATTCAAACAAACTAAAATCTGAATCAACTTGGCATTTTGTTCATGCTCACGTAGCATCCTCTTAGGCAAAGTGCAAAAACACGAATCAATTTTACCACACAAATAGGTTGGAAAAGGATCAAGATTGTCCAGTGTCTCCCAATGTTCTCGATTTTTTTTGGCAGTCGTAAAAAAGATTCTTATACAAATGGCATATCATTCATATGATCAAATGCACTTATTTGTTAAATCTTATTTTGCTGTAATACTCCGCCAAAAATGTATTATTTTGTTTAACCCTAACAATATCTTTCTTAATTTGATAAATCTTGATGGCTTTTGCCTAACCATATCTTTCAATGATCTTAGGCCATACCCCCAAGTCCTGTATCCCTGCAGTGATCTAAGAGCATTTGCACTCATGGGGTGCCCCAAATTTTCTTTCTCTTTTCCATATCATTTTCCACTAATTATTTAATCCACCCTTCCCATTTCACAATTACTCCCTACATCAATGGGGGTTTCCTAAAGTCATTTTTCTACCTTTTCATGGCCCATCAAAAAATTTCGACTACAATATTCGATAATTAAAATACGTTGTTCACATTGCTTTTGCCTTTTGGGAGCCTACCAATATACTGGGCATCCTCATTTATTGGGACAGTAAGAACGTTCATGGGGTTCTCCATAAAAGGAGAGATGTAGCGTTTGGGGCACTAAAACTACAAAGCACCTATCTCATTGCCATCAAATCACAGCGTATTCATTGATGATGTTTCTTGTCTCCCATTGGAGCTAGGAGGCATTTGGCAAGACCCATCAAGAAATTTTGCTTTGTTTTTAGATGCCTAAGTGATAGCCAAATCTTGCTTTTAGCCTGGAAAATCATGGCAAAGGAAAATGGGAGTAACCAATAGTTGAAAAACGGTTGATCATCAGATGACAAAAAAAGGAATCACCAATTCACCATAGGAATCATACGAGGAAGATGACGAATTTTTAATTGAATTTGTTTCACGACGACTGATACCATGTAAAAAGAGTACACTACTTTTGAAATTGAATTAGATATAAAGCCTCAGCCTATAGTTCATAAACTTGTGTTTTACAACGGTAACAAACTTTTTTAATAAATTTCCAACCAAACTACCTGCTATTTTGCACAACTTAGGATTCATTTGGTTAATCAAGAAACTTACTTTTCTAGGAACTTCAATTTCATGGGAATTAAGTTCCTGCATCCAATTCGGGTGAATTTAGCAAAGGTGTTTGGTTGCTCATGTAGGTATTAAATTCCATGGTAACTTCCAATGAACTGAGAACTTCTAATTACTCAATTTCCCAAAAAATATGGCAACCAAACAACCCAGGTTTTGCAATTCATGGGATTTTTCAATTCATGTGTTATTCAAGTGTCAACCAAACAACCCCTTACACTCAAAAATTACATTAGTTCAAAGTGTATTAACATGACTCTTTAAATGCAAAAGAGTTGTCAAAACACACAATTATAATCGAAATAACTATCAAAATCAGACACTTTAACAAACATTCACATAAAACTAACCGCATGAATGCAAACAACGTAAAAAAAAAAGAAAATTTAGATATACGCAACCTGTTCATATAATTATATCAACATCGCAAAACTGCTGTACTGCTGAAATGCTAATCACACCACACTACTGCAGAAAAACGCTGATAAAAATGGTTCAGATATACGCAACCTTAATCTGAACCGAATTGACATCAATACTGAGTTGCTGACAGCAAAGAGTACAAGCATAGGATTTAATTTTAGAAACAAAAACTATATTAGAGTATCTATCTAGTCGAAAATCCATCGTTGCAGCCCACAGTAATGCTTGAAGTTTGAATTGCGTGCAGAAACAAATCTCTTTTCATCTTCAAAAATCAAAATCTCTCCATATTTAGTCAGTTTCAGTTCAATAGTCATCACGCATTAATTCCAATCCATCTTTTTGGCGGGATCTTTTCGAATTCTTCCCCCTTTTTTCTCGTTACCTTTCCCTATATATCAACCCTCAAACCCTAATTCCCCTTTTTACATATACCCTTTCTCTTTCTCTCTCTAATATTAACCCTAATTAGAAAAAAATAATGGAAACAAAGATTGAAGAAAATTCAAATTCAAATTCAATGGAAATGGTTGATGATGATATCAAGCGAAAAACCGAAGTAATTGCCAAAGTTTATGAGAGGAAAAGGGCGAAAAACAAAGATGGTAATGGTAATGGTAATCCTTCTGCTGTTGTAATTCCCAAATTAGAAAACGGAAATCAAGATATTGAAGAAGACTCTAATAAGAAGGGTAAGATTGCTGACGATCCTGCTGTTTTAATCCCTAAAGAAGAAAACGGAATTGAAGAACATAGAGAAAACCCTAAAGAGGAAGATGATGAAATTACCGATAAAGGTGAAGCAGAGAGCAAGGGAAATGAAGAGATTTTGGGTGATGGTGATTTGGGGAGGAAACGACCTCGTAGATGTGCCGCAAAGGGGTTAAATCCTGAAGTAATTGCTTATTTCGATGATGACGACGAGGAGCAGAAGAGGGCGAGACGGCGAAAAGGAGGAAGGAAGACGAAGGTGACTGGTGATGAAGCTGGGGAGACAAGTAATGTGAAGAAAAAGGATACAAAGAAGAAAGTCAAGGAAAGCACACCAGGTGTTTCTGAAAATGATGAAGCTGAAGACACTGGTAAAGCGAAGAAAAATATTAAGAAGAAAGTCAAGGAGAGCACACCAGGTGTTTCTGAAAACGATGTTGATAAAGATGATGATGGTGTTAATGAAAGGAGTAGGAGGAGTGCTGGCGCGGTCTCATACTCGGAGAAAACCAATAAGAAAAGTTTCATTTTTGATGAGAATGTATGTATGATACGGAGTAATTTTATTATAAGATTAGTCTTTTTGTTTGTGTTAATTGAGTTTCATGAATGTGATGAATTGTTTGTACGTATGGTTGACAGGGGATTAAGATTGATTCTACAATGTGTCACCAGTGCCAGAGGAATGACAAGGGTAGAGTGGTTAGGTGCACCAAGTGTAAAACCAAGCGCTATTGCGTTCACTGCATCGGAAATTGGTTTGTCATCTTACTCTCTTTTTTGCTTCTACTAATTGTATTTTGGTAGATGTTTATTTGTTTAATGTTCTTATGTGATATGTTGCTTTAACCATGTTTTGTAATCTGCAATTTTTAGGAATGAATCGTTTTCTGGAGGAGTTATGCGTTGTAGGAAGTAAAATTTACATGGTGCTGTTTTCGTAAAGAACACTTCTGGTGCTTATTTGTAATTGTTTTCTAATGTTGTTAAGGCTGTTTCATTGTGAATGGTGGATTTGTGTCTTTCTATTAAGTGAGCATTTTTCTATGCATACAATTCAACCATCTCACATTGCTAATCTCAACGTTTCGAGATAAGCATTTTAAGACTTGTTTGCTAATAGTATGCATCAATTATGTTACTTTGCCTCACATTCTTGCTTTTCCAGTCCCTTTTGTTTAGTATCATTAGATAAGCTGTTAGTTTGGCTTATCAAATTACCTGTGTATATGAATAGATTTCTCCTTAGTATGCATGTTGCAATTCTAATGATGCTAATTGTATCAAGCAGGTATCCACGAATGACAGAGGATCAGATTGCTGAAGCCTGCCCAGTTTGCCTTCACAATTGCAATTGCAAGGCTTGCTTGCGTATGGTGGGGCCTGTCAAGGTGCATTCTCCAGCTTAGCCATGATATCTTGTTTTCTTTATAGATAATTATAATTGAAATTGACATGTAGATTGACTTGTGCAGAATGTCATGGGCGGTAAATTTAAAATTAGTGTTGAAGAAAATATTGAGCACTCCAAAAAGCTATTGAGGACTATTTTACCACTTCTGAAGCAAATTAATAAGGAACAGATGTTGGAGAAGGAAATTGAAGCCAATATTCATGGTATAATTGGTGCTGGTTATGGCTATGTATTCAACATTTCCGCATTTTTCTGTCCTAGCGATTGCCCTCTATTGGCCATATGTGCGGTTATGGCCTCTTATTGTTGATGCATTGCTATATTTTCTTTTTGTGCCAGTAGACGCTAAAATTTGTCTCAGTGAAACTTGTTGTAATGCCTGGGGTTCAAAATGTTTCTTGTATGTTCTGTGTGTGAAACTTGTTATTAATATTAGAGTAGAACATTCATTCCCTGAAAATAGATTTGTATTGATGACGATATATGACCACTAATTTTAATGATTGGGTTTCAGTACCGAGTTAGAACTTTGCATGTAGGCCCATCTCATACTCTGCTGCACTAATGTCCATATATATTTCCTTTGTTTGTCTCAATATGGATTAATTTTAGACTTGGTACCTGTTTAAGTGTTTATATAATTGGTTTCCGTCCATGTAGGTGTTCCAGTTACTGAATTCAACATTCCAATGGCAGATTGCAGCAGAGACGAGCGTGTATTCTGGTAAATCTCACACGTTACTAAAATTTTGTTTTATTAGTTGATGACACTTATTTACCTCTTTTAGGCCTGAATTTTTCTTCTGTTGTGCAGTAACAACTGCAAAACTTCCATTTTCGATTTCCACAGAAGTTGCCCTTCTTGTACATATGATTTGTGTCTCGCTTGTTGCCGGGACATTCGTGCTGGACAGCTAAAGGATTACGAAGAAGTTATTATTGAGTTTGTTGACCCAGGTTTTGAATATTTGCATGGCGGTAAAGCTGCCCCATCACAGACTAAACACCCAAGGTCAGCTAGAAAAAATAGGAGTCAAGGGGGGACTGCCCAATCGGATAGCGTGAGTGGAAGCGATGATGTTCCTAAGTTTCATCCTGATGATAAAAACAAGGCAAAGGCTGAATGGAAAGCAGATGAAAGGGGCAGGATACTGTGTGCACCACGCGAATTAGAAGGGTGCGGCAGCCAAATTCTTCAGTTGAGGTCTATCTTGTCTGAAGACCGGGTTTCAGGGTTAATTAATACAGTAGAAAAAATTGTAACTGGTTCTGGAAAGGAAAGTCTAGCTGAAGCCTTTAATTTATCTTCATGTTCTGATTCATCACCTGATGGTGTTTCAGAATGTAATATGCGAAAATGTGCCTCAAGAGAGGGTAGCAAGGACAATTATTTGTATTGTCCAGATGCAAGGGATATTCAGCAGGGAGACTTGAAGCATTTCCAGAAACATTGGGCTCAGGGAGAACCCGTAATTGTACGAAGTGTTCTGGAAACTACCCCTGGTTTAAGTTGGGAACCATTAGTCATGTGGCGTGCTGTTCGTCAAATTAAGAATCTGAATCATTCTACGCTACTGGATGTGAAAGCTATTTCTTGCTTGGAGTGGTGTGAGGTGAATACTTAAACCTTTTGCTTGCTTTGTATGTTCTTTTTTCATTATTAAATTTGTTAAAGCCTGTTTCCCGCATTCCCCGTCTCCAGTTACCAGCAATAGTATTCTTATTGGTGTTTGTTGAACCTGGCTCTATGATCTGATAGGTGTCTAGTTGTGTGTTTGCTATGGCCAGTAATATTTTTTAGATGCTTTCATGTAATTAATATGCACTTAGTTAGACTTGTGAAAGAAACTCAAACGCGTAGGCTAATTAGACTGAAAAGATGTGTTGGATTAGAAGGTAGCAACTGAGATATACATGTACTATAAGTTTAAGTTTATATTTACTTGGCATAAATAGTGGACGCAGATGCTCCCTTTACCAAATTATCTTTTTCAAAACTGTAGCTTAATATTGACTCAATATGGAGCAAATCTAAACCATGGTGAATCTGGAATGATTGACTTGAACCCCGTTTGAACAACCCTATTTCAACCTGGTATATTCCCTCCATTGTTTATTTATATCATGTGAAAGGAACAAAAAGGACAAGAATGACAGATTAGTTATATTTTCCTTGTTTTTAACTTTGGTTTGATATAACTCATGGTTCTTGTATCCCATGATGAAATCCGTACCCTGACACAGTTGGACTCTTAAAAGACATTAAACAAACTAAACTCAAATTGGACCACCCTCTATGACATATGGAGCAAATATGAACCATGATGAATCTGAAATGATTGCCTAGAACCCTAGTTCTAGGAATAGTTACATCCATTTAAATTTGCCTAAAGTAAATAGTCTGATTGCTTAAGAAGTCTAGATATTACATGACTCTTAACATTATAAGATTCATACTACTGCCTTTGCGTTCCTCAGTCCTATTTTTTGTCAGTTTTTGGCGTTTCTGTGTCAATATTGTTTTGACTTCCCTTATTTAACATTTTCATCATTTGCTCTTTTGCATCTATCAAGTCCACCACTAATAGCCTGACTGTTTATTCTACTGTAGGTCGATATCAATGTTCACAAGTTTTTTACGGGGTATACAACAGGACACTTTGATCAATTGGATTGGCCCCTCGTATTAAAATTGAAAGATTGGCCACCGGATGGTATGTTTGAGGAGCGTTTGCCTCGCCATGGTGCTGAATTCATTAGAGCATTGCCATTTAAAGAGTATATGCATCCCAGGGATGGAGTTCTGAATCTAGCTGCCAAGTGGCCTCCAGGTTACCTGAAGCCTGACATGGGCCCAAAAACTTATATTGCATATGGTTTCTCTCAAGAGCTAGGCCGTGGCGATTCAGTTACAAAGCTTCATTGTGATATGTCGGATGCGGTATGCCCATTTCTGATCTTTAATTTTTTGCTGATTATTTTAAGTAATATGTGAAAACTGAATAGTTTTTAACTTTTTTGCCACATTACTTGTGAAACAATTTCAATGGAAATATCGGCTTGGCAACAGGGGAACTGTGCAGTTGCTCAAAAAATGAGTAATTCTTTCGACTTCAAACACCTATTGCTATAAGATCTGTATTACTTGCCCCGGAATTACACGATCTCAACACTTAGGCATGTTATTTTAGGAGGTAGTATTATATGACTAAAAGAAGTGGCATGTGGACATAAATTCAAATAAACTAACATAAGCAAAGTCTAACTCAACTCGCCTATACCTCCCTCACAACTCCACTTCATGTGCTTACAACCTATACCTACACCTACACCTACACCTACACCTACACCTACACCTACACCTACACCTACACCTACACCTACACCTACACCTACACTTACACTTCACTCCGAACACGTTATATAAACCCACCTTTGACACCTCATCCCTCCCGCCTCTTATCCGTTAATGTTGGGAGGGGGTAGGAAGGAGACAAACATATGCGTTAAGGGGATGGGACTAGTCTTGTTAAAACATGACCCGACCTGGTTTTTAGGGTCGAAGACCCGTAAACCTTGACCCGCGACCCAAAATGACCTAAACCTGAAATGATGAGTTATTTTAGGGTTGAAAGTTTGAAACCCCACCCGACCCGTTGGACCTGATGTATAAAAAATAACTCAAGAATATTTTTAAAATAATATTATTTTTATATTATATTTGAACAATGAATATAAAAAGTGTTTTTTCTAAATAATGTCCAAATATATTATAATTGTCATTATGGTTCGGAATGAAAATTATTTATCAAAATGGTGTCCAACTAGATTCGGGAATTCCAAACCAATCACTTAAACACCAGTTTCACCCATCACCCTCATTCTCTCATCTCACCTATTGCCTATCACAACCGCAACGCCACCTTAATCTCCCCTACCACCACCGTCCACCCCAATTATCTCCCACCATTCCCACCACCGTAATCCCACCCGACCAGTCCCCTTCACAGCCACCTCATCACAAAAAAATTCCTCGAAAATTACCAACCACCACATCTTGTATGACTGCCTCCTTCTCTGTCGTCCCTTAGGCTACCACCAGAATTTTGCTACTCCAGCAAAGTCCACCCTTGTTTCCGGCGACGATAGCCCATCTCCAGGTGGTTGTTTTTGTGGCCCTTTTAAATTTATAAAGTGTGGGCCCCATGATTGGAAAATGATGAGATTAGCATGTGGGAATTGCAAAAAATAAGAAGGTGATGGAGAAAGAGGGAAAACGGTGTAAAGGAATTAGAATTGTCGTAATGAATTGTTTGATACTGGAGTTGGATGTTGGTTTTAGTTTTATCAATTTTTGTATTTTGAACAAATAGATAGAGAATTATTTACTCATTTGTATCACATTGTCCTTGTATCAGTGTATGATTTACTTTACGATGAATTGGTGATTGTTGTTAAGACTGCTATCAACTTGAGCAGATCTGGGAGTCCCGACACATTTAAAAGCTCGATGGTGGATGGAGGTCGTCGTCGGAGGCGTTGACGAGGTAGAGTGTTGGTGGGTGTGGTCGGCTGGGTAGAGGCAGTGGTGGGGGAAGGGGGTGAGGGGTACGCCCCTGGCGGTGACACTATCGTGGGGTGAGAGAATGCATGTGGTATGAAAATGGTGTTGGATTAGATCTTAGGTTTGGATATTCCCAAGCCTAGTTGGACACCATTTTGATGAATAATTTTCATTCCTACCAAAATGATAATTATTTTATTTTTAAACACTATTTTAATAAAACATTCATATAAAAATAATTATTTTAATATTTCTTATTAAAAAACATTTTAAAATCAAATTTGTATAACCACTCGTTCCACCATAACACCTACGACAAACAACCATGAATTCCACCTTCTCACCACTCAACATCCCCATAATCAATTACTCTCACATCCCTCCGTCTCAATACTAACATCACCAATGATTTCACCATCGATGGCAGTGGCAATTCCGATAGTTCACAAGATGGAAAGAAAAGGAGATCGAGGTGGTCCGATCCCCACGATCGATATCACTGGACCTCCTCGTGGAGGCGAGAGTCACCCCTCAGGTGATGAGAACTCTCACCAGCTTTTTTGTCCTCGTTACCCCACATCCCAAAAAGTGTTATGGATAGATACCCAAACCATCTTAACCAACGACTACCTTGGAATGTTCAGGGAGTAGGGAGCGCGGCGTTTTTATTAATGTTAAAAGAAATCATTCGGATTAATAAACTGCAAGTTTTAGCCTTGGTTGAAACGCATTTGAGTGGGACTGCCGCTCAACAAGTTTGTGATAGAATTAATTATGGAGGAGCAACTCGTGTTGATGCTGAAGGTTTTAGTGGGAGGATTTGGTTGTTTTGGCGTCCAGAAGAAGTGACTGTCACCCCATTAATTCACAATCCGCAACATATTACGGTTGAAATTACAAGGGTTCTGGAGATTCCGTGGTTTTATACAGCGGCTTATGCGAGTCCCGACTCTACCAAAAAAGAAGAGTTATGGAGGGACCTCGAAACGTTTGCTGCTTCTCACAACCGTCTTTGGTTGGCGATGGGAGATTTCAATGACTCCAGATTTATTCATGAACGAAATGGTAGCACCGAAAGTATGAGGCGAAGATGTGAGAAATTCAATTCGTGACTTGAATCTAATGAGTGGATGGATCTTGATTATACCGGACCAGATTACACATGGGCGCGGGGTAATATAGTGGATACAAGGAAATGGGCAAGATTAGATAGAGCGATTTGTAATTCTTCCTGGAGAATTATGTTTGCGGAAGGTTCTCTTCGTCATTTGATGCAAAACCAATATGACCATTGTCCTATCTTAGTTAATACGAATGGTTTTGCTCCGTTACCAGCCATGCTCAAGCCGTTTCGTTTCCAAGCAACGTGGATGTGTCATAATAAATTCTCGGAATTTGTTAAGGCCAATTGGAAAAATGACCAGCCATTAATTCCGTTTGTTTATGAGTTTGCAAATTCATTACAAGACTGGAATAGAAATGTCTTTGGTAATATTTTTGAGCGTAAAAGGAGCTTGGAAAGGAGACTTTAAGGCGTGCTAAAGAAAATATCCAGAGGTGGGATGAATTTTTTGTTTAAATACGAATGGAAGCTTAAGCAACAACGGGAAGAGGTTCGCAAACAAGAAGAGCTTTTATGGTTTCAGAAGTCTAGGATAGAAGCTAAATGTGATGGCGATAGAAATACAAGATTTTTCCATCTTAGTACCATAGTACGTAGGAAGCACAATCGTATTGAAGGTTTATAAAATGCTTAAGGTCAATGGGTATGGAATTGCAAAGAGGTGTAAAACATAGTTTTGAACTTTTTTAAAAATTCCTTCGCTGGTCAAGTCTCAACCATTAATTTGGAGGGGTTGACGAGTGGTTTATTTCCGGAACTAACATTGGCAGGAAGTGAGGACGTGGGAAACTTGACCGGAATTACTGATGTGCGGAAATCTAGTGTGCGCTTAATCTAATGTCACTGTATAAGGCTCCTGGTCCGGATGGTTTCCAAGCCATCTTTTATCAGTCACAATGGGAAACGGTGTGACCTAGCCTGTGTCGAATGATACTTAAAGTACTACATGAAGACGAATTTCAGAACGAGCCGCGATGGTCCTTTCCTAACCCATCTATTTTACGCTGACGATATCATTTTGTTTGGCAAAGCCACGGTAGAACAAGCTAAGGTCATTACGCAAGTCTTGGATGCGTTTTGTGCTGCCTCAGGTTTGAACAAATCGAAAGTTTATTTCTGATAATGAATGAAATTGACAAATCGCAAGTCCTTTTGAAGAGTGAGGGATTGAACAAATCGCAAGTCCTTTTGAAAAAATCGCATGTCCTTTTGAAGAGGGAGGGATTGAAGTTGAAATTGACAAGTATCCCGAGCTCTATTTTTCACGGTTTTGGGCCACCTCCAAAAATGAGGTCCAATTCCAATTCCGTCTAAGAACACATTCTATTTTCCGGCCTAAGACTCTTCTATGATGAGTTTAGAGCCTTTTTGCCTAGGATATTAAGTCTTGAAGAGAATTAAATTTGGTGCAAAAGAGAACAAACAGCCCGGTGGTCCAATGGGCACGGTTTTGGAGAGAAGTACAACCATCGCTTTCAAGCTTTCTTCTTTTGTCTAGGCAAGCTTAAAAGACCTTTTTGCTGCAATTTTGGGTCTTATACTCCTTAGGGACGTGCCCCACCAACTGCCAAGATGTCCTTATAAGATAAATAAGTAAAGCATGCCAAAGGAAGTTTGTACAATTACCAACAATCCTCTTTATGTCATTTGTCTTTATTTTTCAGCTTTGTAAGGCCATATGAGCCATTTTTCTTGGAGTATTAGGAGACTCTTTTGAGCCCTTAGATGCTACCTTAGTTGTAGGGCTAGGATTGTAACAAGGACTCTATTTAAGGAGCTCTCATCTCATGTAAAAAATCAGATTTGAGTGAATTAAAATATGAGTTTGAAACTGAAGTTTTCAATCAACTTTCTTCTTGTTTAGTGCGGAAAACCCCTTTGTTTGAGGCAGAATTAGCTCTTGCTTTGTGATCTTCAGTTTAATTCCAAGGCTTAAACCTGCTTCGTGATTTAGTTTAAGTCATATCCCGGTTACTTGTTCTTGTTTCGTGTCAAAACAGTCCCAAAGTTTCTGTTTTCGTTGCTTTAAGTCCTTGTGAAAATTGTTATTTGAATGTTTACTTCAGAAGCATTTAAATTACAATCTTATTTCCATTACTTTCATTCAAATTAATCAAGTTAATTAGGGTCTTATTTTCGTCCAAAAGAGGTTGTTTCGTGCCTTGGTTTGATTGAGTCGTTTGTTAGCTTTAAATCTGCCCTTGTGTTGTTTGTTGGTCCTTAAAACAGGCCATTCAAGTGTCCAAATCGAGTCCATTATTGAGTCTAAATTAAGCTGTAATTCTTGGTCATAAGTGTTGCTCTAAATCGTGACTATTCCCCAAGATTACACTCCAAAGTTACACTCCAAGGAGTGGTAATTAGAGCAAGGTTTTTAACACATTCCACCTTGTGTTAAGTCTTGGAAGAGTCTTTTCTTTGTAATATCATTCAAAACACAAATGAGGAGAGACTTGCCAGAATTGAAACACAAGTCACTCAACTTTCTCAACTTTTTGAAAAATGTGACTTGATATTGGATTCCTTTAATGCTATCATGGCTAACATTCCAACACCACCAAGAGGAAGAGGACAACCACCACGAGGCAGGGGAAGAGGTCGTGTTATTTGGGGAAGAGGGAGAGGCCGAGATGAACAAGGGTCCAAGATGAAGAGCTTTACTCGGATTCGGAGGGTTCCATGGCCGAGGCTTTTCAACAAGAGCACAATAAAGATGTTAAGGTAGAAATTCCTGATTTCTATAGTAGTCTAAACCCCGATGATTTGTTGGATTGACTTAGAACCATTGAAAGAGTTTTTGAGTTTAAAGATTATTCGGATAGCAAATCTTTCAAAGTTGCAATCTTGAAACTCAAAGGCTATGCTTCTCTTTGGTATGAAAACTTGAAAAATCAGAGAAGAAGAGATGGTAAAGAGGCTATTAAGTCATCGTCTAAGTTGAAAAAGAAGCTTAAAGATAAGTTTGTGCCTAGAGACTACACTCAAGACATGTTTATTAGGCTTACTCAACTTAAACAAGACCAACAACCCATTGAGTCTTACCTTAGAGACTTTGAACAATTAACCTTGCAATGTGAAGTCAATGAACAACCCCAACAAAAGATTGCTAGGTTTATTGAGGGTTTGAATTTTAAGATTGCTAGTAAGGTAAGAATGCATCAAGTGTTGTCCTTTGAGGAGGCCGTGAACCTATCTTTGAGAGTTGAGAAATTGGGAAAGGGGAGAGCTACCGCCATAAAAACAGCCGCCAAAACAGCCCCTACTCCACCCAAACCGAGGCCAAGGTTGATGAACCAACCCCTCAAAACAAACCTTCCACTCTTGACAAAGGCAAAGCACCCATGAGCTCACACAAAAACACCACATCTTTGAAGAAATGTTATCAATATCAAGGCTTTGGTCACTTTGCTAACCAATGTCCAAACAAGAGAGCACTTAGTAGCTTTGAGGTAGTGCACTGGGGTGAGGATGAAATACTTTGCTTACCAATTTAGTACACTTTGTTTCTAACATTTAGTTTCTTGCTCAATATCTTCTTAAATACCAGCAACATCAATTGTGGATCAAAGACTAAGGCTGAATCTGTCTAATAAGGAAAAACATATGTATACAACACACACTTACCTCCGATGATAAGTTATGATGATAAGTTACATAGAGCAGTAAAAAAACATATATACGCGAATCTTACCAACAATCGCAATGGATTGCAATGGGGGTGCAATTCTAAGAGCAAGATGAAAAAGGGAATCACACACATGTGGCAACAAAAGTGGAGCTTTCAGGGGAAAGCCAAAAGCATTACCACTTCACTTACAAAGATATTTGTATAGTATAAAGTTGTATAAAATTTTTTAAAAGAATTGAAAAAAATGAGTTTCATCTTGTTGGATACCATTTTTTCATAGAAATGATTTAAGATATATAAGAGTTTACGTCTAATGATTATAATTAAGACACGATAGTCAAGGCAATACTTGCTTTGGAGTAAAGTGGTCAAGCAAATCGAAGAAGGCAAAGCTCTAAATGTTGATAATGTTATGAAGATGGAAAACCAAAATTACATATTGTCATTGAAAAGGTAAGAGACAATTCTTTCTTTAAAAGGTCTTACTTAGATTCACTTTCAAAAGCATTAGGCTATACCATTTTAGGTGTAACCCTTGGAAAGAGAGGAGGGGGGAAAGGGAATTTTGAACGAATCTTTTTCCCCCTTGGCTAACACTAGAAAACATGAAATCTATATGACAAAATTCGTTTAGTCAAATATCATTGACAACAGATTCAAAGCAAGAAGGGCGGATGAGGTTCAAAGTTATTTGAATGAAAAATCAGTTTTGAATATAGTCTAAGGGACTACTCAAGACACTGTCATATAGCCAAGCCTTTTGCCAAGCTTAATTGCTGAGAGTTTTGTTCGAATATCTCAAGTTCTTTCTCTAAATTTATGATTATATATGGACGGATATAATGCAAAAGAACTTATAGATTGTTCGCTATATATTATCTAAGGCAAGAGTCTTAAAAACTAGCAATGCCTTATCATGCAAGGGGAATGCTTAACTTCAAAAATTCACATCTCAAATAACTATTGTCTAAATCTCACGATTTTAATGTTTTTAAAAGCTATGGAGGTTGAATCATATGTATATCCTATGTTGCTCGTGCTAGGATGGAACTGTCCTCCATGGATTTGTGTCAAAGTGTCGGACTCGGCTATGATATGAAACAAATTCATGTTTATGGTCTAAAATGAAATGTCTGAATGTCCCATCCATGTCACGAATGTCTAGCTGTGGAGGTTGAATCATCTGACTTGTCATCACTAAACATGGCATATGTTTGGGAGAGAAAAGCTATTAATCTTTAGCGTCAATTTGACATAAGATGGGCTTAGAACTGGGTAGAGTATAGCCTGCACATGTTTGGGGTTAATGCAAGGGAAATACTATCAATCGAAGCTTCATATCTAATGATCTAGACCTTTTTTTTTTTTTTTTCCTTTGTGATTACAACTACAAATAAAAGTCAATTGATGTAACTTTTGTTGAAGAATTCATGTTTTAAAAATGCATTGAAGTTAAAGAGGTATTGTGTCTCGAAGTTGGTCCAGGATCATGAATGTGTTTTAAAGTTCCACTCTTTCTCTCTATGCATATAAATGGTATTTCTGTCTTTTAACCTAACCTTCTTTCATTCCTAATATGATGTCAAATGATCCAAAGTCGTTCTTGAGGGAATGGATGAAAGAGGGAAGAAGAGAAAACAATGTGAACTTGGTCCTTTTTGAGGAAGTACTAACGTTTTATTATCTTTTTGCAAATGAATGGACCATGAAGTTAGCTGGGATCATATTAAGCTCATATTTCTACAAACCAATGGGATTTGGGTCTTGCATATCAATTTTCTCATCATAGTTTCCTAATGCTGTTTTATTATGACCTTTGATGGTGTTCGTCGGATCACTAGTTCAGTGTTAGTTATTCATGTATTCTTCTAAAAAGGGAGCACTGCCATTGTATAAATCTGATTTGTGATGATAATTGAACAAAAATTGTCGCTTATACAAAACTTTTTCTTTTTTCGACTTTTTTTCCTTTGTAGCGCGATTATGTAAATGTTTATGGCATTCATATTCTTTTTCTGTTTTTCAATTCGGTCCTTTTGAATGCTCCTCAAAATCTCGGAAATTTCTCACAAAACAAGCCTTTGTTACCCCATTGTCACAAAATGTCATTTACCCCCATTTTTACGTAGCACAACCACTTTCCAATCCGATTTTTAAAACCATGTATGAGTATATATATCAATGTAAAAGGCCCTATTGTGCCTTATGAAATAAAGTATAATAGTATATAGTTCATCCTCATGATGCATATTGAAAGAGGCAGTATTGTTTTGCACCGTGAATTGTATTGCTTTTGAGTTGTTTTTCTGTTAGTTACTAATTGCAGTTTCTTTTGGCTTAATTTAGGTTAATATATTGACACATACTGCTGAAGTTACCTTGAAACCTGAGAAACTGAAGGCTATTTCCGCTTTAAAAAAGCAGCACTCTGCACAAGACCAAAGGGAAATCTTTGATAAGGTGCTCCATGAAAATTGTGGTGGAGAAATAAAATCACCAGGTTTATCGGATGAAGTGGAAAATCATGCTACTGACCGAGGGTCTGATGGGCTGTGTGAGACCCAATCTTGTTTGAGCAATAAGTCAACAATCTTAACCCAATTGGATGACAGTAGTGGATGCTCAAAGGCAAACATAGTAGATGGCGAAACAGATCTAGGCATTGAAGGAGATGATCCTGATAATATTTTTGGCAATGAAGCATCTGTTTGTCCTTCTATGGAAGTTGAAAGTTCAGAGCCTAGTGGAGGTGCTCTTTGGGATATTTTCCGAAGAGAGGATATCCCTAAGCTAGAAGATTTTTTGAAGGCCCACTATCGAGAGTTTAGGCACACTTATTGTGCACCACTAAAAGAGGCAAGTTTAAGGCTACGTGTTAAATTTATTTATTTTTGATTAAATTAAGTACATTTTGTGAAGTCCATAAGTTGGTGGAAATGTCATATAGGGGATTAATTATTTGTGCTACCTTTTAAATGTGTTAGGTCATTCACCCTATTCATGATCAAACGTTCTACCTACTTGAAGAACACAAAAGGAAACTGAAAGAGGAATATGGTACGTGCATGACGATTTTAGGCATGATAGCATGAATTTATCAACTGTTTTCTTGCCCAGCCTTGTTTCGTCTTTTACTCATTTATATTGTGAAACCTTGCTCCCAGTTCTGCTTTTTGAATCTGAATCCTATCCTGTCTTTAGGAATTGAGCCTTGGACATTTGTTCAAAATCTTGGAGAAGCGGTCTTAATTCCCGTTGGCTGTCCTCATCAAGTTAGGAACTTGAAGGTACCATTGGCTTCCATGATCAGTTTTTTAACCAAATAGGGTCTGTGATTGCTTCAGTTATGGTCGCCATGTTATGGTTCAAACAATCTTTTATTTGGAAGTGGGTTTCTATGCTTTGCTGCTAGTAAAGTAACAAGTTTTTAATTGTTTTCTTTACGCGGTTGATGTTTTGCGGCCTACTGATTTTTTTTACTTTTTTTTTTTTTAACAGTCCTGCATAAAAGTGGCTCTTGATTTTGTGTCTCCTGAAAATACTCAAGAGTGTATGCGGCTATCAGAGGAATTTCGTCTTCTGCCTCAAAACCACAGGGCAAAGGAGGATAAGTTGGAGGTACATTCATCACGCTTTGTCACAATGTAGTCGTTCCCTTGTTGCCCTTTTGCCAGGATTAGAAATAGAACAAATATTTCTGGAGAGGGATTTAATGCCCTTTTCTATGTAGGTGAAAAAGATGACTATATTTGCTGCAGAGAAGGCTGTGGAAGATATTCTGAAGTTAGGAAAAAAAAGCCCAAAGCTAAAGCCTTCTTAAGTAAGCTTCTATTTTTATTTTATCTGCAGGACTCGATTTACTACTAAATGACTGATTACACCTTCTGTTATGCGTTATAAAGCTTGCGTTAGTTGACAGCGTGTGTATTATACTGGTTTATTTTTATGAACATCCATCTGTCAAGACTTCAACCACTCTAAATCATCACATTTTGAAATGATGTTCTATTTGGTGGGTCATGGGTGTTGGTAGTAGATGAACATTTGTCGTCAAGTTCGCAAATTTATTCATCACTATTAGCTTTTTTTACTCGAGAGGCAAAAATATATTTCCAAAAAAGTGTATTTCTGTTTGCAGGTTATGGTTACAAAAGGCGAGCAACTCTGCTAAACGGCCAGGCATCGTGTGTTGACTCCCGTCATGCTACTGAAGTGGTATTTTTTTTTTGGACATTTACCTATGTCTTACTACATGGTAAAGTACATATCCTAACTAAGGAGTCGAATGTGGCTTAATAAGATGTCTGATTTTGTAAAGATGGAAGCAGTAACGCTATGGGCGCCTTTTGTTTTGGTCTTGGCCTAATGGCAGGTTGTAGGCTTGTAAGTACTTGGTGATTGGTGAAGTAGATTGTGGAATAATTAGATGCATGTGATCAATGTTTTTAGTACTGATACCTCCATGAATGGCATGAATCATTACTGTGACCAGGTTATGCAGGAATCACATTTGCTCATGTTAGCCAATTCCTAACTAATACCGAGTCCTGAACTTCTTGGTATCTTGTCAATGTTCTCCATTTTCGGCCAATCTATCCTCTATAAATGAAGGTTTTTTCAATGACAGAGGTCGTGGAGTCTGGAAAGACGGTAGGGCTGTGGGGAATAACAGATTTAGCCATTTATGTGGCTGGCTAACTGCATCTGGTATCAGAGCACTACATAACTCGCAAATTGTAATGATTGTAGCACTGGATTGCTTAACTTATAATCCTTATATTGGTATACCATATTACTTCGCTTAAAATATGACCCTCAAATACATCTCTCTCTCTTATATCACAACTCTGAAAAAATAGTCATGTACTCTTGTGTAATTTTGTACGAGTTTAAAATTAGTACACCTTTGAGTGAATATATACTGAGGATATGACATGTAAAGTTGGCCAAGTGTCAAGATAAGGCATCAAAGGTATGAGCGAAGGTGAATTAGCGAAGTTCTGTAGCAACTCTCATGATATACCTGTTAAGTAATTTGCGTCATGACTCTTTAAATGAAAAAGAGCTATCAAAGACCACAATGTTTACTGTTAAAACAAGACATCATAATCGCCGCCATTCACATAGAAACTAATTGACCTGCTCATACAGTTTATATCAATATTGCGAAACTTCTACTCTACTGAAATGCTAATCATAAAACTCCTTGTTTTAAGTTTCTAACCATAAGTCTATTTTAAGAGGGATATATTCGTTTAAATTTAAAACAGGGTGAAATAATAAGATGAAATACATGTCACCTACCTAGATAAAAAACAAGGTTTTTTTTTTTAACCTACCTAGATAAAAAAAAAGTTTTTTTTTTTTTTTTTTTTTTATCGTAGCTAGACATTATACTCTTATCTATGAAAGATGTAGATATTTAACTCAAAAACGGATAGTGCAGGTCTTGGGAATTTGTGTTTCACCATCAAAATCTCTTCATATTTAGCAGGTTTCATTTTTTTTTTTTTTTTTTTTTTTGGGGGAAAAAATACTTATATTAAATCAATTTCCGCTAGTGCCAAAATAGCACCCGGATAATTTTCAACATACACCACTTCCGTATTAGCTGATGAACATAATCTAGCCGCATGGTGCGCAACCGTATTCCCACCCCGTCTAACATGCGAAAACAAACACGACGAAAACAAAGAAACAAAAGAGCAAATATCAGAAATACAAAGACCAGTCGGATTCCTTGAGAAACTCCTCTTCTTAGCAGCATTGATAACTCCCAGCGCATCACTCTCCACCACAACATTCTCCCAGCCACCTTGCCTCGCCAACTCTAGGCCAAAACTGACCGCCTTTGCTTCTGCCACCTCCGGAGTCCACCCTCCTCGCTCCCTACGACACCCAACCATCAAAACCTCCCCGAGAGCATTCCTTAGAATCCTTACCACTGCCCCCAAACCCACCTCTCCGTCATCAAACACTGCCGCATCCGTATTAATCTTCACTCTCCCTTGGGATGGCCGCACCCAGGCATCATTCGGATGGTGCCCCTGCTCATTACGACTTCCTCTACCTTCCAGCGTAAAAGTGGAGTAGTCTTCCACCATTCTAATGAAACCCGTCAAGACAAGGATGTGGTTAGGCGTATCTCCTTCAAACACCCGTGCATTTCGCATATACCACACCGCCCATACCATAGCCAAATACCTTCGCAACTCCGGCCTATCCAACCTCTCCCACACCCACACCAACCACTGAACACCCGACTCCCTTGGCGCTTCACTATTAAGGACGGCAAACTCACTGCTCTCCCACACAGCTCTTACCCACTCGCACTCCAGAAAGGCATGGATGACGGTCTCCTCTGCCACCCCACACACGCCGCAAATTGGGTCAGGGGCACAGTGGCGGTGGGCCAAATTAGCTTTCACTCCTAGCAGATTTGCACTTACCCTCCACACGAAATGAGCCAGTTTTGGTGGGACTTGAAGCTTCCAAATCCGCTGCCACCAGCTAGTAACCCCATCCCCCACATTGAGGTTCGCAACCGGAGAGTAAGATTGTTTCCCGAACCAATAGCCCGACCTAACGGAGTAGGACCCATATTTATTCGGCCACCAATAGATTTGATCATCCGTCTCTCCCCGGCTTAAAGGCAGGCTTAGGATTGCTTTAGCTTCTTCCGGCAAAAACAGCTCATTGATATAGTCTACCTTCCAAACCGCCCTTTCGCCATCAATTAGCTCATCCACTGTCATTCCCGGATCCGCTTCGATATTTGGAGCTAGGAATTTCGTACCTCCTTCGCCAGGGACCCAAGCATCCTCCCACACCTTAACCATTCGGCCACTCCCTATCCTCCACCTTATGCCATCCAAAATCAGCGGCTTGGCATTCCACATACTTCGCCACGTAAAGCTCGGGTCAAAACCACGCCTAGCTTCCAGAACCGTGTTGTTTTTAAAGTATCTTGCTTTAAGCACCCGACTCACCAACGATTCCGGGAAAACCATCAACCGCCATACTTGTTTAGCAAGTAGTGCTTGGTTAAAGACCCGCATATCCCGAAACCCCATTCCTCCAAGACTTTTCGGCTGGCACATCTTATCCCACGCCCACCAATGCAGCTTCCTCTCCCCCGCCTTCGAACCCCACCAGAAACGGGCCATCACCGAATGCATCTCCTCAATAATTCCCTCCGGAATGGCGAATAGGCTCATCATGTAAGTTGGAATAGCCTGGGCAATGGCTTTAATCACTGTCTCCTTTCCCGGAAAGGAGAGCATGCGCTCCTTCCACCCCTGCATTTTCTTCCACATACGGTCCTTCAACCCCGCAAAAATAGCTTTCTTCGACTTACCAATGATAGTTGGGAGACCCAGGTACTTCTCATAACGCTCCACCTCACGCACACCAAGGGTACTAATGATATTATTCCTGCATTGTATCGTCACCTTTTTGCTAAAAAATACCTCTGACTTAGCATAATTAATTTTCTGCCCTGATGCTCTCTCGTATTGGCTGATAATATCAGCTATGGCAGAGCATTCCCTAACATTTGCTCGCGCAAAAAGGATACAATCGTCCGCAAAGAATAAGTGGGACACCCTCGGCGCCTCCCTGCACACCCGAAAGCCATGAATACGACCCTCTTCCGCTGCCCTCCTAATCATCAAAGAGAAAGCATCAGCACATAAGAGAAAAAGGTAAGGTGATATCGGGTCCCCTTGCCTCAATTCCCGACTCGGAGTCACGCTATCTGAGGCCTTACCATTAACCAGGAAAGCATGTGAGACCGTGGACACACAGGACATTACCCGTCTCCGCCAATGCACCGAGAACCCCATCTGCCGCATCACCACGTCAAGAAACCCCCACTCCACTTTGTCGTAGGCCTTACTCATATCTAATTTAAGAGCCACACTCCCAGCCCGTCCCTCCCCCCTCGCTTCATCGCATGGAAAGATTCAAACGCAATTAAGACATTATCCGTTATAAGCCTCCCCGGTGTAAAGGCGCTTTGGTTTTCCGAGATAACCTCATTCAAACACCCCTTCAACCTATTAGCTAATGTTTTAGAGATTATTTTATAGAGCACGTTACACAAGCTAATAGGTCTATACTCCGTAATTCTTCGTGATTCGGAACACTTCGGTATAAGCACCACATTAGTTCTATTTACCTCCGTCAGACTTGTCCTCCCTACCCACCAATCCCGCACAAAAGCACACACATTCCTTCCCACCACATCCCAGTAACGTTGGTAAAAAAGAGTCGTCATCCCGTCAGGGCCAGGCGCCTTTTGGGGGTGCATCTGGAACAAGGCTTCTTTAATCTCCTCATCGCTCACATCCTTATCAAAAACCACATTCATCTCCGGGGTTATAACCTCATCCATAGCAGCCGCTACATTCTCCATGTTAGCCGGATTACTCGACTCAAATAAACCCCCGAAATAATTCTCAATCACCCCTCTCACCTCTTCCTCTTTATCCCTCCACCGACCCTCATCATCCTCAAGACCCACAATTTTGTTTCTCTTCCTCCGCTGCTTCGCTTTGTGATGGAAATAAGAAGTGTTCTTGTCTCCATCCTTCAGCTCCAACCTTCTCGCCCTCGTATACCAGTACGACTCCACCTGGTATCGTAGCTGCTCGATTTCCTTAACCACCTCCCGGCAATGGGCCAGCATGTCCCCCGACGGGGGTCGTCTTTGCCACCGCCCCAACTCCTCCTCCTTCTCCTTAAGCCTCCTCTTAACGTCACCGAACTGGACCTTAGCCCAACTCTTTAGCTCCCCTGCCACTCGTTGCGCCTTCTCTTCCACCCCTCCAATTCCCTCCCTCTCACACGCCTCTTTCACCACCCTTACACACTCTTCCTCCGCCGCCCAAAATGGTTCAAACTTGAACCCCCGGTAACCCCCCACTCGCTCTCCCCTCACCACCTCCTGTGACAGCAACAAAGCCGCGTGATCTGACGCGTACAGCGGGTAAGTACGCACCACTGACCCAGGGAAGGATGAGCACCACTCCTCGGTTGCAATAACCCTATCCAACCTTTCCCTCACAAAAGTGGACACCTGCAACCCCCTTTGCCACGTAAATTTATTCCCTTTATACCCCAAATCCCGAAAACCACACACATCCATCGTCTCACGGAAGGCATCCATCATCCTCTCACTCCTCACACTACCCCCCTCCTTCTCATGAGGACTCCGAATTTCATTAAAGTCGCCAAAGAGAACCAGCGGGACAGTACACGACTCACGTATCCTCAGAAGCAAGCTCCATGTCTTGTGTTTATTTTCGGTCTCGGGCCAACCATAGATACCAGCCGCTCTCCAACTAACCTCCCCGTTTGCATCCTTCACATCCACCAACACATGATTTTTATCATACACTACCAACTCCGCATTAATATCCTTCCACCAGAATCCTAACCCCCCAGACCTTCCACGACTTCCCATACACAAACCAGACGAAAAACCACATTTACTCCTAATTCTATACAACTCCGACGCACTAATCATCGTCTCCATAACAAAGACGATGTTCGGGCCCTCCCTCCAGCACCAGTCGCTGAGGGTTCCCACTGTCAGGGGATTGCCCAACCCCTGACAGTTCCAGCTAAATATTTTCATTGTTGTTCGCGGTGTCGGTCTTCGCCGACATCCGCTACTTCCATGTTAGATGATTCATCAACCAAACCTTCACACCACCTTTTACTCCTCTCCCCGGGACCCAGCTGATCAGTGTTCCATACTTCCCCATCCCCACTTCTCTTCAGCCCCCCTGAACCCCCACTTACTTGCACACCTCTACCACCCTCCTCGTTACTGATCACCCCTTTCTTAACCTTCAGCTTTCGTCTAGTCTCTTGCCCACTCGCCGCTTCCCTCGCCTTCTCCCCTCCATCCACGGAGGCATTACCTTCTTCTGCCACCTGCGTACATCTTCTCGCCCCCCCCCATCCACAGCACTCCTCTTAGCAGCACATGTCGGACTGCCCATTTCCTTTTGATCAGATTGCCTGGCTATCGAGACACCCCTCAACATCTCCACCATCTTGCTCAACTCTTCCTCCTCCACATGACCCACCTCCTCAGTCTCTTTGAATAATTTTTTCGCACAACTCCCATCCTCCTCCATACCTCTTTGCGAAACCCTGGCCACCTTCCAAAGGGATGCCCTCAGCCAATCACCAAACTTTATGCCCTCCCCCACCGGTCCCTTCCTCTCACCACAGTCCTTTTCCCCATGACCGACATGCCCACAAACATAGCAATAAATGGGAAGACTCTCATAAGAAACCCTAACCTTCCACTGCTTCCCATTCCTCATCCTCATCGTTATCGAATCCACTAAAGCTTTACGTACGTCAATAACTACTTTAATGCGCATAGATCTGTTAATCGACGGGTTTACCGAATTATTAACTTCCACAAAGGTCCCAATAGAGTTTCCAATATTAATAGCATTCTCCAAATTTAGCCGCCCCACAATAGGGAGATCATAAACCCTCACCCAAATTGGAGAAAAAAAACAAGGGTACCTCATTCGGAATCATGTCATCACGAAGATCCGCCATGATAAGCACATTCCTATCAAAGTGCCAGGGTTGCTCCTCCAAAACCCGCTGCTTGTCCGCCATACTATTGAACTTGAAAGTGACCAACTTCTTCTGCTTGTCCACAACCTCCCCAACCACCCCTTCCTTCGTCTTCCATCCGTTGCACATTGTATCAATAAAAGCCTTCATGTTAACGTGCTGTTCGGTCCAAAGACGTCCTACTACACACAGCTGCGCAGCCGGTTCCTTTTCCTCATCTTCCACAACCCATTCTAATTCTATATTCCTCTCCGTCCCATCCTCCACCCCCCTTGTACCACCAAAGTATCAGATTGGTTTAGATCTACGTCCCTGCTTGAAGACGCCATTAAAGAAGCCCTACCCACGAAACACTACTCTCGAAGAGAAAGTTGCCACATAAATCTAGAGAATAAAAGAGAATAAAACGAGGAAAAACGAAGAAAGAACCTGCAGAAAGCAGGCAAAACCTAGGATTGTCAAACACTAGGGGCGGGCCCTCCCAAGGAAAACCTAGAGGGAACTCCTACTTGTCTCTCTAGTTAACTGTCAGTCCTTTTAAATGTGTAAATTGTCATCTAGTGAGGATCGAACCCATGACCTCTTGGTTGGAGTACCCTCACTATTACCACTATGACACATTCATCTTGTTTTTAAAGGGGTGCAACACGAGGCCTTCCCAGTAGTCCTGAGTTACTAAATCCCGTTGATTTTTTTGGCGGGATCTTTTCGAATTCTTTCCCCTTTGTTCTCGTTATCAATACTATATATTAATTCCAGAAACCAAGGGACTTCAATGTAATTAAAGTAAGTTATACAAATTAATTATACTATATAGTTTTAAATCACTAGCACCGTGTGATGGACCCGATTAAGGGATCTCAATGCAAATATTATATAGTTTGGTTAAAATTAAATTATATAGAAGTTTGGTAATTTTCCTAAATATTTGTAGGAGACTAAAACATGGTCAATTTCCTTAAAATAAACCAATTAATTAAGATGATCAATTTCCTTAAAAGAAAATAATTAATTAAGATGGTCAATTTCAATGATACTAAGAGAAAGAAGATGCTTGGTAATTTTCCAAAATATTTATAGAAAACTAGAAGATGGTCAATTTCCTTAAAATAAAATAATTAATTAGTATCAACATGCACACTTATGGTATTAATTATTATCATCATAAAATTATATATTAAATTTAAAATTTATGCAATTTTATTAAGCTTTATAGTTTATTAGATGTATTAATTATTTGGGTTATTTAATGAGAATAATCCAAATTAAGCCCTATCTTCCCCATTTAATCCAACCTATTGATTATCCTATATTAATCTAATCTTTCCTATCATTTAACTTATTTTACACCCGTCTTAATTTTGACCGGTTACAACCTGTTAACCTCTATTATTATCAGGTTTTTCATCTTTATTGAACATTAACCCCTTCTTCTTCTTTTTCCATTACTCACCTTCTTCTTCGCTCTATCTCATGCCAAGCCTCAAGCCACCACCAAACGACCACCACCTCGCTGATGCGCCATCCACCCCTCAGGTTCTTCATCCTTCGACCAGGTACACTTAAACCAGCCCCTTCAGGTCAGCCTCGTCGCTTACTGATACGACCGACTCTTCATTATGACCTCCATCGTCGCTCCCTGATACGACATTGCCATCTCCGGCCACATTCACCAAAACCCCAAACGCTACAAACCCTAACCCCCAAATGCGTTTGATTGCAACTTTCGAATTTCAAGTCGAATCTGGAAAATTTATTGAAGTGTTGGGTTGACATTGAAGGTATGTTAAGGGCAAATTCTGATGGAAATTTAGAAAGGATTCATTTGAACGAAATTATGGGTTCTTTGTTTCCGTTTTTTCTGCCAATTTGAGACGAAATTTTATGGGTTTCCAAGCTTGGAAATTAGGTTCAAATTTCTGGGTAAAATTGAGGTGCTACCAATTCAATTGGTTCGAATTTCTGAGCAAAGCGAGGTGTTATCGGATGGTGGCTGCATGATGGTTGTTGTCGTGGCGTAGTGGTGGGTTTTGTGGGGAAATGGTGATGGATCTGTGATTGTGGTGGACAAAGTTTGGTGTTTGGTAATGGTGGAATTACAAGAAAGAAGAGGTTTATTCAGTATGAATGGGTTTGATGTTTGTTTTGTAATAAACAAAGCCTAAAGGAAAAAAAAAAAAGTGTTTTAACATGAAGGGGTAACCTGTTTAACAGGTTGCCTTTCCAAAGTATCAATATGAGTTAAATGATAGGAAAGATCAGATTAATATGGGATAATCAATATGTTGGATTAAATGAGGAAGATGAGGCTTAGTTTGGATTATTCTCATTAAATAACCCTAATTATTTTAACATACAATACAAAAATATAATATAAGTAGGTTATAAATAATTCAAGTTAGATTTCAAGTTATATTATCCTCTTAAAATTGCATGCTTAAGTAGTAAAAGTAATTTCGTCAGTAATATGAAAGTAATCACCCATCTGAATAGTAAAAGTAACAATATTATCAGCGAGATTAGTGAAAGTGGTAGAAACAACAACGGGAGTAGTAAAATAATCAATATTAATTCGGCAATAGTATAAGTAACAACAATTACGACGGGAGTAGTGAAATTATCAATATTAATGCGGCAGTCGTGATAATAACAATAATTACGGCGGAAGTAGCGAAAGAAACAATGATTACAGGCAAGTAGTGACATGTTATTACTATTGTTTTATTAATAAGAGTAAAATATTAATAGCGGGAGTAGTGAATTTGCCTCAACATTTATTTCATCGTAATTTTAGGATATGTCATAGAAAAATATATTAATGATAAATTTATGGGTTATGCAACTTAAAATAATTATTTAATAAAAATAAAAATAATGGTAAGTAGAGGTAGCCCGGGCGAAGCCGGACATCAATACTAGTTATTCCCTATATCTCAAACCTCAAACCCTAATTCCCCAATTTATAATTTTAACCTTAATTAGAAACTAATAATGAAAGATAATGTTGGGCAAAATGGAAAATTGCTGAAACCAAAGATTGAAGAACGCTCAATGGAAATAGTTGATGATTATATCAAGCCTAAAACTGATGAAATTGCTAAAGTTTATAAGAGGAAAAGACCCAAAATCAAAGCTGGTAATCCTCCTCCTGCTGTTATAATTCCCAAATTAGAAAACGGAATTCATGATACTGATGAAAACCCTACTAAGAAAGGTAAGATTGGTGGTAAACCTGCTGTTTTAATCCCTAAAATAGAAAACGGAATTGAACAAAATGGAGAAAACCCTAAAGAGATGGGTAAAAAAGCTGATGAAATCATCCCGAAAGGTGAAAAATTTATCGGTGAAAATGATGAAATTACCCGAAAAGACGATAAAATAACCGATAAAGGTGAAGCAGACAGCAAGGAAAGTGAAGAGGGTTTGAGTGATGTTGATTTGCCGAAGATACGACGTCGTAAATGTGCTCCAAAGGGGTATGATCCTGAAGTAATTGCTTATATCGAAGAAGACGAGGAGAGGCAGAAGAGGACGAGAAGGCGAAAAGCAGTAAGGAAGAAGAAGGTGGCTGACGATGAAGCTGAAGAGACTAGTAATGTGAAGAAAAATACTAAGAAGAAAGCCATGGAGAGCACACCAGGTGTTTCTGAAAACGGTGTCGACGAGGATAAAGATGATGATGATGATGATGATAGTATGGGGGATAGGAGTAGTAGGAGTATTCGCAGGGGTAAGGTCTCATACTCGGAGAAAACCAATAAGAGAAGCTTCAAATTTGATGAGAATGTATGTATGAATATATTATTATTGCTCCGTATAAGATTAGTCTTTTGTTTGTGTTAATTGAATTTCATGAGTGTGATGAATTGTTTGTGCGCGTGGTTGACAGGGGATTAAGATTGATTCTACAATGTGTCACCAGTGCCAGAGGAATGACAAGGGTAGAGTAGTTAGGTGCACCAAGTGTAAAACCAAGCGCTTTTGCGTCCCTTGCATCGGAAATTGGTTGTTATCTTACTCTTTTCTTCTACTAATTCCAATTTTGGTAGATGTTTATATTTGTTGAATGTCATTATGTGATATGTTGTTTTAACTATGTTCAGTAATCTGCTATATTTACGATTTACGAATGAATCGTTTTCTGGTGGAGTTATGTGATGTTAAAAAGTAAATCTATATTGGCTGGTGAAATTTGCATTCTTCACAAATTCTTTTCAGACGTTTAAGGCTGTTTCATTGTGAAGAAGCATGGTGGATTTGCGTCTTTCTATAATGAGCATTTTATACGCATACACTTCAACCATCTGAGATTGCTAATCTGAAAGTTCTGTGATGTATGATAGTATTCTATCTCATTCATCAATTATGATACTTTGCCTCGCATTCTTGCTGTTCCAGTCCCTTTTCCTTAGTATCACTAGATAAGCTGTTAGTTTGTCTTATCAAATTACCTTCTCACATAAATAGATTTCTCCTTAGTATGCATGTTGCAATTCTAATGATGCTAGTTGTATCAAATAGGTATCCACGTATGACAGAGGAGCAGATTGCCGTAGCTTGCCCAGTTTGCCTTCACAATTGCAATTGTAAAGCTTGCTTGCGTATGGAGGGTCTTGTCAGGGTGCGTTCTCCAGCTTAGACATGATATCTTGTTTTCTTTGTAGATAATTATTATTGAAATTGACATGTTGATTGAATTGTGCAGAATGCCATGGACGATAAATTTGAAATTAGTGTTGAAGAAAATATTGAGCACTCCAAAAAGTTGTTGAGGACTATTTTACCGCTTCTGAAGCAAATCAATACGGAACAGATGTTGGAGAAGGAAATTGAAGCCAATATTCATCGTATGATTGGTGCTGGTTATGGCTATGCATTCAACATTCCCTCATTTTTCTGTTCTAATGAGTGCCCTTTATGGGCCATATGTGCGATTATGGCCTCTTATTATTGATGCATTCTGATATTTTCTTCTTGTGTCATTTGACGCTAAAATTTGTCTCGGTTAAACTTGTTGTAATGCCTGGGTTTCAAAATATTTCTTGTATGTTTTGTGTGAAAATTGTTATTAACATTGGATTAGAACATTCATTCCATAAAAGAAAATAGATTTGTATTGATGACGATATGTGGGCTCTAATTTTAATGATTGGGTTTAATTACCGAGTAAGTACTTTGCATGTAGGCCCTATCTTATATTCTGGTGGACTAATGTCCATATCTATTTCCTTTGTTTGTTTAGACTTGGTACCTGTTTATGTAATTGGTTTCTGTCCATGTAGGTGTTCCAGTTACCGAATTCAACATTCCAAAGGCAGATTGCAGCAGAGACGAGCGTATATTCTGGTAAATGTCACACGTTACTAAAACTTTGTTTTATTAGTTGATGACACTTATTTACCTCATGTAGGCCTGAATTTTTCTTCTGTTGTGCAGTAACAACTGCAAAACTTCCATTTTCGATTTCCACAGAAGTTGCCCCTCTTGTACATATGATTTGTGCCTCGCTTGTTGCCGGGACATTCGTGCTGGACAGCTAAAGGATTATGAAGAAGTTATTATTGAGTTTGTTGACCCAGGTTTTGAATATTTGCATGGCGGTAAAGCTGCCCCATCACAGACTAAAAACACAAGGCCAGCAAAAAAAAATAGGACCAAAGGGAGGATTGCCCAATCGGATAGCGCGAGTGGAAGCGATGATGTTCCTAAGTTTCATCCTGATGATAAAAACAAGGCAAAGGCTGAATGGAAAGCAGATGAAAGGGGCAGGATACTCTGTGCATCACGCGAAGGATGCGGGAGCCAAATTCTTCAGTTGAGGTCTATAATGTCTGATGACCGGGTTTCAGGGTTAATTAATACAGTAGAAAAAATTGCAACTGGTTCTGTAAAGGAAAGTCTAGCTGAGGCCTATAATTTATCATGTTCTGATTCATCACCTGATGGTTTTTCAGAATGTAATATGCGGAAATGTGCCTCAAGAGAGGGTAGCAAGGACAATTATTTGTATTGTCCAGATGCGAGGGATATTCAGCAGGGAGACTTAAAGTATTTCCAGAAACATTGGGCTCGGGGAGAACCCGTAATTGTACGAGGTGTTCTGGAAACTACCCCTGGTTTAAGTTGGGAACCATTAGTCATGTGGCGTGCTGTTCGTCAAATTAAGAATCTGAACCATTCCACGCAGCTGGGTGTGAAAGCTATTTCTTGCTTGGAGTGGTGTGAGGTGAATACACACTTTTTGCTTGCTTTGTGTGTTCTTTTTTTTTTTATTGTTAAATTTGTTAATGTCTATTGTCCCCATTCCCCATCTCCTGTTACCAGAAATAGTATTCTTGTTGGCGTCTGTTTAACCTGGCTGTATGATCTGTTGATCTGATAGGTGTCTTGTTGCGTGTTTGCTATGGCCTGTAATATGTTTTTGATGCTTTCATGAAATTAATTTGCACCATGTAATTAATATGCACTTAGTTAGACTTGTGAAAGAAACTTAAAGTCTTAAACCCATAGGCCAATTAGACTGAAAAACATGTGTTGAATGCAAATTGCTGCCTGTATTGATGAATCTAAATATAATTGCCTGCAACACAAATCTCCCAATTTAATTGATACGACTTAAACTCTTTCAATCTTGTAAATACTTGAATTAAATAGTAGCAACTGAGATATACATGTACTATACGTTTAAGTTTGTATTTACTTGGCATAAATAGTGGACGCAGATGCTCCCTCTACCAAATTATCTTTTATTGAAACTGTAGTTTAATATAACTCAATATGGAGCAAATCTGAACCCTGGTGAACCTGGAATGATTGACTTGAACCCTATTTGAAGAACCCTATTTCAACCTGGTATATTCCCTCCATCATTTGTCTAAACTAATCTGTCATTTTTGTCTTTTTCTTTTTTCCTTTATGAGTTCCACGTTATATTTCTGTTGTTTTTAGCTTTCCTTTAATATAACTCATGGTTCTTGTATCCCATGATGACATCCGTACCCCGACACAGTTGGACTCCTAAAAGACATAAAACAAACTAAACTCAAATTGGACAAGCCTGTACGACATATGGAGCAAATATAAACCATGATGAATCTGAAATGATTGACTTGATCCTATTTTCAGGTATATTACATCTATTTAAATTTGCCTATAGATATCGAGTAGTTTATAGTCTGATTGCTTAAGAAGTCTGGATATTTCCCGATTCTATCATGATGAGATTCTTACTAGTGCCTTTGCTTTCCTCAGTCCTATTTTGTCGTCAGTTTTTTGCCTCTTTCTGTGTCAATATAGTTTCAACTTACAACTTCCCTTATTTAACATTTTCACCTTATGCTCTTTGCACTTATCAAGTCCACCACTAACAACCTGGCATTTTTTATTCTACTGTAGGTTGATATCAATGTTCACAAGTTTTTTAGGGGGTATACAACAGGGGACTTTGATAAATTGGATTGGCCCCTTGTATTAAAATTGAATGATTGGCCACCCGATGATATGTTTGAGGAGCGTTTGCCTCGCCATGGCGCTGAATTCATTAGAGCATTGCCATTTAAAGAGTATACGCATCCCAGGGATGGAGTTCTGAATCTAGCTGCCAAGTGGCCTCAAGGTTACCTGAAGCCTCGCATGGGTCCAAAAACTGATATTGCATATGGATTCTCTCAAGAGCTAGGCCGGGGTGATTCGGTTACGAAGCTTCATTGTGATATGTCTGATGCGGTATGCCCATGTCTGACCTTTAATGTTTTGCTGTTCACTTTAAGTAATATGTGAAAACTGAATACTTTTTTACTTTTTGCGTGCCAAAGACTGAGTAATCTTTGGCACCGGATTATGATGGAATAAAGCACAATAGCTCACTAAAGCGCTTCTTCTATAGTGTACCAGTCATTTGATGTTTTTGACGCAATTTTCATCTTTGGTAGTAAATGGCACGTCCCTGGCCCACGAATGTGGGTTTCGAAGAAGTACTTGGTTTTTGTTCTCTGTTTGCAAACGCCTGGACCATGAAGTTAGCTGGGATCATATTAAGCTGATATTTCTACAAACTAATGGGATTTAGCTCTTGCATGTCAATTTTCTCATCGTACTTTCCTAATGCATTCAATTTTAAATTCCATTTATTATGACCATTGTCTTCGTCAGATCACTAGTTAAATGTTGGTAATTCATGTATCCTTCAAAAAGGGAGGACTGCCATTGTATAAATCTGATTTGATGATATTGAACAAAAAATGGCGTATACAAAACTTTTTCTTTTGTAGGTATTTTTCTTCCTTTGTAGCGCGATTATGTTGAATGTGCAAGGCATTCATATTCTTTTCAACTGTTGTTCAGTTCGGTCCTTTTGAATGCTCCTCAAAATCTCTGAAAATTCTCACAAAACAAGCCTTTGTTACCTCATTGTCACAAAATGTCCTTAGCCCCCATTTTATGCAGCACAACCACTTTCCAATCCAATTTTTAACCCATGTATGAGTATATATATATCAATGAAAAAAGGTTTTATATGATCCAAGTCAAATATACTATTTCTTTCGTTATGCATTACGAGGATGAACCACATACTTCATTTCAAAAGACACGGCGCAATGCAGCAACAAGCCACTTCATAGATATTAAGGCACATTTTTTTTTTTTTTTTTTTTTTGTAAAACAAATATCTATTGCCAAAATATTTTTTTCACAGCAATACCTGAGAAACTGACCTACAAGTGACAAAGGTAAAAACTAGCTATAATGTGCCAGAAGGGAATAACAAAAGAACTACAAGTGAAAAATAGAAATTACTTGGTTGTATGTATTGCTAGTTGCGTCTTACAACAATTTAGGTCCTGGAGGTTCACCTTTATAAAACTAAGAGATCCCGGCGTTTTGTGACCTAAAGTGTGTCCAATGTTTATAGTAGTGAGACTTTTTCTAGCTTTTTTATTTTCTGGTTTACTCACAATACTGGTGTCATACAAATATGGAATTGTTGATGAGTATAGTTAGTCGTGGTGCTTAACTTTGTCATTTTGTTAAAGACTGTCGTCGGTTGAAAATAGTGTAGTTTTGCTACTAATTGAAGATATTGCTACCAATTTTGATTAGTTACTCACCGTAGATTGATGTTTTTTTAAGGCCGTGTTGTTTTGCACCGTGAATTGTATTGCTTTTGAGTTGTTTTTCTGTTAGTTACTAATTGCAGTTTCTTTTGGCTTAATTTAGGTTAATATATTGACACATACTGCTGAAGTTACCTTGAAAGGTCAGAAACTGAAGGCTATTTTCGCTTTGAAAAAGAAGCACTCTGCACAAGACCAAAGGGAAATCTTTGATAAGGCGCTCCTTGAAAATTGTGGTGGAGAAATAAAATCACCAGGTTTATCGGATGAAGTGGAAAATCATGCTTCTGACCGAGGGTCTGATGGGTTGTGTGAGACCCAATCTTGTTTGAGCAATAAGTCAACAAACTTAACCCAATTGGATGATAGTAGTGGATGCTCGAAAGCAAAGATAGTAGATGGCGAAACAGATCCAGGCATTGAAGGAGGTGATCCTGATAATACTTTTGGCAATGAAGCATCTGTTCGTTCTTCTATGGAAGTTGAAAGTTCAGAGCATTGCAGTGGAGGTGCTCTTTGGGATATTTTCCGAAGAGAAGATATCCCTAAGCTAGAAGATTTTTTGAAGGCTCATTATCGAGAGTTTAGGCACACTTATTGTGCACCACTAAAAGAGGTAAGTTTGAGGCTACGTGTTAAATTTAATCCATCATTATTTGCTATTAAATTATGTACATCTTGTGAAGTCCTTAAGTTGCTGGAAATGTCATTTGGGGGATTAATTATCTGTGCTACTTTATTACTTATCTCATGTATAATCTGTTTCACGTCTTCTTTTCTTTTAAACTTGTTAGGTCATTCACCCTATTCATGATCAAACGTTCTACCTGCTTAAGGAACACAAAAGGAAACTGAAGGAGGAATATGGTACGTGTATGACGATTTTAGGCATGATGGCATGAATCTATCAACTGTTTTCTTTCCCAGCCTTGTTTCGTCATTTATATAATGAAACCTTGTTCCCCAGTTCTGCTTTTTGAATCTGAATTCTATCCCGTCTTTAGGAATTGAGCCTTGGACATTTGTTCAAGATCTTGGAGAAGCGGTCTTAATTCCCGTTGGCTGTCCTTATCAAGTTAGGAACTTAAAGGTACCATTGCTTGACTTCAATGGTCAGTTCTTTAACCAATAGGGTCTGTGAATGCTGCTGTTGTGGACTATGGTTGCCATGTTATAGTTCAAACAATCTTTTGCAAAATTAAAGACCTTTTCTTTGTGTACTTGTGCAAAATGGTGCTTACAATATAGGTTACTTGGAAGTGTGTTTCTATGCTCTGCTGCTAGTAAAGTAACAGGTTTTTTTATTGCTTTCTTTACGCGGGTGATGTTTTGCGATCAATTGATTTTTTTATTTTTTATTTTTTACAGTCGTGCATAAAAGTGGCCCTTGATTTTGTGTCTCCTGAAAATACTCAAGAGTGTATGCGGCTATCAGAGGAATTTCGTCTTCTGCCTCAAAACCACAGGGCAAAGGAGGATAAATTGGAGGTACGTACATTCATCACGCTTTGTCACGATGTACTAATGTAGTCGCCCCATTGTTGCCCTTTCGCCAGGATTAGAAATCGAACAAATATTTCTGGATACGGATTTAATGCCCTTTTCTGTGTAGGTGAAAAGGATGACTATATTTGCTGCAGAGAAGGCTGTGGAAGATATTCTGAAGTTAAGAAAAAAAAGCCCAAAGCTAAAGCCTTCGTAAGTAAGCTTCTACTTTTATTTTATCTGCATGACTCGATTTGCTACCAAATGACTGATTACACCTTCTGTTATGCGTTATAAAGCTTGCGTTAGTTGACAGGGTGTGCATTATACTGGTTTATTTTTATGAACATCCATCTGTCAAGACTTCAACCTCTTTAAATCATCACATTTTGAAATGATGTTCTATTTGGTGCTTGTTGAGGAACATTTGTTGTCAAGCTCGCCAATTTATTCATCACTATTTAGCTTTGTTTACTCGAGAGAGAAAAATATATTTCCAAAAAAGTTTGTTTCTGTTTGCAGGCTATGGTTACAAAAGGCAAGCAACTCTGCTAAACTGCCAGGCATCGTGTGTTGACTCCTCTCATGCTACTGAAGTGGTATTTGCTTTTTTTTTTGGACATTCACCTAGCGTCTTACTACATGGTAGAGTACATATCCTAATTAAGGAGTCGAATGTGGCTTAATATACGTCTGATTTTGTAAAGATGGGAGCAGTAACGCTATGGGCGCCTTTTGTTTTAGTATTCGCCTGATGGCCGGTTGTAGGCTCGTAGTGCTTGGTGAAGTAGATTATTTCTTCACTTCAAACATCTTATATTATTTCTTCACTTAGCCTCTTAACAAAAATCGATAATGGGAGTTTCAACACACACAATGGTCGACTGCACTAGCCCTGTGGCCGCGGCTAGGTTGTTTAATGCTTTCTGCATTGATAACCATAATTTCATGCCAAAAGCGTTGCCCCATTTTGTGAAAAGTGTAGACGTTGTTCATGGTGAACCTGGCACGGTTGGGTCTGTCAGACAACTCAACTTCCCTGAAGGGAAGCCCTTTAAGTACGCGAAAAATAGAGTGGATGAAATTGATGCAGGCAAGTTCTACTGCAAGTACACCACCATTGAAGGTGATGTACTTCGTGAAAACATAGAATATGTAGTTCACGAGACGACATTCGAGCCATCAGGGAACGGGACACACTACACGATGGTGACAAACTACCACACAAAGGGAGATTTTGTGGTTACTGATGACCACGTCGCAGCTGGAAAACAGAATATCAAGAAGATGTTTGACACTGCTTCCGAATATCTCGCTGCCAATCCTCACCTATATGCTTGAATTGGCCGGTCTGATTAATCAAGGATATGATATGACTATAGAGATTGAATAAGATTTTTATTGAGTTTTATGCGTGTGTTTTGTTGCTTTTGTAACCCAAAATATTGGGCTCTCTTTATATGGTGTTTTGTTCATTTTCAATTTTTGTTCACTCGAGAATAAAATGTTACATTATAATAAATGACTATTTGTGATCTTTGCTTTACTTTTACCGATTGTGTACGTGAAAATGTAGTACATTACTTTCAGGTGTCACAAATTCTCAATTTGTGGCGGACATTTTTTTGTCACAAGCACGTGATCTCTTATAAGCTATAAGTGAGAGAGCAAATGGAAAAGATGTTGTGAGAGGTCACAAGCATTGCAGTAACAATGTAAAAGGAAAAGAGATAACCGATTAGTAGTGACGTGGTATGAGAGCCACTGCCTTGAAAACTATATTTCCGGTACGACCGTGGTGGCGATCAGCAATTGACCGGTAGTTCCCCAAGGATTTACACTACTGCACTCAGGCACGCCCACTCGAGACTGAGAGTATTGGAACGACATAATTTTCTTTACCCAGAAATGTTATAGAAGAGAAGAGAGGAAAAGTGAATTGTGTTTGTAGGCACAGAAAATTTATTAATGTGCCGAATAAATAAAATGAATTAATTATTTTGAGTTAATACCAAATTTTAACTTAATTTAATTAATTGTCCCGATTAAATAAAATGTGGGTCGATTCGGATTACAAAAAGGAGTTATTCGATCACTAAACCTGAAAGAATCAAACTTGGGCCAAGGTTGCTAATAAACCCACAAATGGGCCCGTGACCATCAAAGTCCAACAAAGGGAATTTAAACTCTATAAATAGAAATTTCTCTCCTCATTCATTCAAAGGGTTGGAAATTCATAATCGCAAAGAAGTTTGAGAAGAAGCAGACAAATTCCTACAAATCCTCTCTCTCAAAAATCATTGCAAGCAGTCAACAAGCACTGCGTTGAAGATTCAATCACAAGTTCAAACCTTCAAGAGAGATTCAAGTCATCGCGACCCTCTCAAGAAATCAAATTTACATCGCGCGTAGAGCAATTAAATTTGTCTACACGTGCACCCCTCACGTGTACCCCGGACACGTACCCCTTACGGCATATTAGAATCAGAGGATACATTAGAGATTGTACACGTACTTTTGATATTTATTAATAAAATATAATTATTTCCTTGTTTTGTATTTCAGTTATCGCAATACAAAATTTGCTGTTACAGTGTTGTGTGTTTCTGGAGTGAAGATGCAGGTCGTATTTATAGGAGAATTGAGCAGGTGATGAGCCAAAAAACGATTCCACATTTACAGCAGACAAACGCAATTAAGGAGGCATTAACACAAAAGGTTGTCTCGTGAAATGTCGAAGGTTGTCTCGTGAATCCCAAATCCCAAATATGTAGTTCACGAGACATCTTATAACTCCTTTGATAGGCTTATCGCGTACCTATGCAAAGATAAATTCCCTAAACAACAAGTTAATGTAGCAATAGGGGTCGAACACAAGGAAACGGGAATTACTTCGTGAAATGCTATGGGTAGATTTTTATCAAGGTCGATTACGATTTGGTTTGGTTTGGTTGTTTGATGATTAAAAAGAATTGATGCAGGCAAGTTCTACTGCAAGTACACCACCATTGAAGGTGATGTACTTCGTGAAAACATAGAATATGTAGTTCACGAGACGACATTCGAGCCATCAGGGAACGGGACACACTACACGATGGTGACAAACTACCACACAAAGGGAGATTTTGTGGTAACTGATGACCACGTCGCAGCTGGAAAACAGAATATCAAGAAGATGTTCGACACTGCTTCCGAATATCTCGCTGCCAATCCTCACCTATATGCTTGAATTGGCCGGTCTGATTAATCAAGGATATGATATGACTATAGAGATTGAATAAGATTTTTATTGAGTTTTATGCGTGTGTTTTGTTGCTTTTGTAACCCAAAATATTGGGCTCTCTTTATATGGTGTTTTGTTCATTTTCAATTTTTGTTCACTTGAGAATAAAATGTTCATTATAATAAATGACTATTTGTGAGCTTTGTTTTACTTTTTCCGATTTGTGTACGTGAAAAGGTAGTACATTACATCCTGCTATCACAAATTCTCATTTGTGACGGACATTTTTTTATCATAAGTACGTAGCCTCTTATAAGCTGCAAGTGAAAGAGCTTAATAGGAGAGACGTGGTGAGCGGTCACAAGCGAGAGTTTGAGTTTACACCCTTTATTAGGGACAAATTATACCATGCTGATCAGCCTATCTTATGGACTTGGGTTTTTCGAGTATACTTGTTTTCGTGTCTTGTTCCATCCGGAATACCTATGTTTTTCTCAATGATACCCCTCAACATTTTCATTTCCTCACTGTTACTCTCTTTAACTAGACATAACACTTGGCTAATAAGAGAGCAGAAAACTCAACTTTTTATTTCAACTCAAAGTTCCTATAAAGACAATGTATTTGGAAAAAAAAAAAATCGCTTTCGGAACTCGTAGACGAGAGATATGGTCAGGCAAAATTTATTTCGTCCAAAACCTTTAACTGACTGTAACTCTCAACTGCAAGTTCAAAATTCAATGTTTTTTCGGCTAAACTGAAGATCACGTAAAGACGATTAACTTGAAAAAAATTACGGTTTTCTAAACTCATAATCATGTGACTTGGCTTGTTAAAAAAAATTCCGAAAAAGAAGGGTACTTTTAGAAAATGAAAAGGTTGAGGGGTACCGTTGAAAAAATCCTCTATCTTTGAAATTTTATTTTTTAATAAACCAAAATTATGTTACTTGCCTAATTTATACATTTATCATTTATGAGTCATTTTTGTATGAAATTCTTTAAATTGTGATAACATAGAATTTATCAATTAAATTTTGTGAGTAATCCAATTCACTACAACTAAAACTTTCTCCATTCGAGTTGTTAGTACTCAGTTACTTTATTAGTGTCGCCCGGTTTTTAGATTGTGATCTTTAGAAAAATTAGCATTTAGAAATTCCCTATTTACTAAATAAATAGGTTAAACTTTTATTTTTCCCGTCTAAATCATATTTCCTAAAATGAAGCTTAGTATTTTTTATCATATATTATACTTCCTCCATTTTTATATGATATAGCATTTGTTGAATATATGAGTGGAGTATTTTAATAAAATGGGTACATCATATAAGAATGGAGGAAGTAGTATGTTAGGTGATTAATGACACAATCTTTAAAAATTAATATTTAAAATATTCCATATTTGATCACATTCTCCACAAATTTATCTCCATTCTTATATGATAAAAAAATTATATACTTTTTTTTAAAAAATAATGGTACGATGAAAATTTATTGACTTTTATTGATAAGAAGTTGCACAAAAAATGTTAATAGTAAAAAAAATTCTAAAAATAACATCATTAATTTCTCGGTAAAAGATTTTTTTTATTAAAATACTCATTTCATGACTTTTTACAGTTTTATTTTTTATTTCTCAAATCAAAATAAGTGATGAGAAACATAAAAAATAAGTGAGTTATCAATTTAAAATCCATAAATAATTCGAAGTTGACTAAAAAGTAAAATTTTATAAATACCGTGCATATATTGTACGGGATCTAAACTAGTTAAATTTTAATTCAGTAAAGAGTACAATTAGACCTGGCAAAACAAAACCGAACCCTAAAAGTCGATCGAAAATATCTAAAATGATAAACGATCGAACATCCGATATGAATAAATTAAATAACACCTGAAACCTGACTCAATTCGAATCGAGCCGAAACTGAATCGAACTCTATGCTAATCCAATGATATTCGAAACTGAATCTGAACCGATAAGAACTGAATCAATTAACCTAAATGAAAAATGTTTATTTTTTCATAAAAACACCCAAATTAAATTTAGTTGTTTTTCATTTATTCTTCCTTATTAATAATATATTATGAATTATTACATTCAAATTGAAAATAATACGACCTCCGGATACTTAACTTAGACTAGTCAGTTTGCCCGTCCTCTCTCCCTCACAAATTCACCGAAATTCGTTTGTTAGTCAATTAGTGTGAAGAACCCCAAAGTCCCACATGTGAGAGTTGTCTCAAATTAAGAAAAGAAGGGAAGCATTTCCAATTTATAAGGCAAATGGTTATTCCCTCTATTGTCAATTGGTTTAAGAGTGAAGGACTCTTGGACTTGTATTGTGGAATCTGTTTCCTCCGTTTCGGTCTGACCCAGACCCGTTGTTAAATTTAAAAGGTATCAAAGCCAGTGTGATCACAAGGTCAAAGGTTCGAATACCATCCCCCTGATGTGTTCATTTATATATGCTTTTACCCCTCATTTTAGCTCGGTTTCTATTGTTTTTCATACTTTAAATGATATATTTTTGAGCTAATCTTGTACGTGTTCTAGGCGTATTGTTGTGTTTGTTACGTTTTTGTAGGAATCTAAGCATTTAAAGGCTTTTTCTTCTCATTTTATACACGAAGTTCACTAAGCTAAACAAGACCAAGTATTGGACTAAGTATATGAATTTGCATGGGTTTTGCATGAAGATTTAGTGGATTGAAGTAAGAAATTGCAAATAAAGCCAAATGCAAAGTCAAGCCCAAAAATAGAAATTCAAATTGAGGTGTAAGCATTGGATGCTATGGAGCTTTGGATGCTAAGAATATATAGCATTACCGGGTGATTAAGGGAGCATTTATCACGAACATTGGATCCCTCAAGCAATTAAGCAAGAAATTAAGAGAAATGAACCCGGACAACCACGCCCCCGATCGGGGCTGGCAACCCCAATCGGAGTTGACCCTCTCTAGCATTTTTATGTTATGCCCCTATTTTATTATAAATAGGGGCCTTAATCCGTCATTAGGGTGTGGACAGCGGGGATGCCCACGGGGGCGCTTGGGAGGAAAGAGGAACAAGCGTTTGCATTTTTGTATGGAGTCGCCACCAATTTTTATGGGATATTGGAACCGTTCGAATACCTCGTGTCATGTCAAGACACAAAGTAGAGACATGAACACTAAGCAATCGTTACCCTTAGCATTCTATGTCTAGAATGACTCTCGTGGATCTCAATGAACACGGGTGCTCACGGAGATCGATCTGGAGTAAGGGGTGAGGGTACGTATTAGGAAGCTCTTTTGATCGAACACCTAATCCCGCCCGCCTCGATAGCGGCCTCTGCTAATGATTAGGGAAGTTATTTGTACTTGATATATCGTCGGTTATATGCATGCAATGCAACATCCAAGTTTTAATCCTAACATGTGAAAATTAACTAAGTCGGTTGACAATTAGTTTAACATACAATTAAGGTCGAAGTAGGATTTAAGATTGATTATACGTGAAAACATACAAATGGATACAAGAAATATGATAAATACAATAAAATTACAATAATGAAAATTACAATAATTACAATGGAATAGGCGATTTATGTCGAAAATACCTTTAAAACGGATAATTTGAGAAAACGAATAAAAGAGTAAATTAACGAACACAACAGGAGGTGATAATACGGATAATAATTAATTAAACGTAAGCTAATTTAAACTAGGTCAAGCAACAACGGAGTTCAGGGACAGAATTCAACCCAGAACAGGCGCAGCAGAGTTGCGTCCTTTGGAATAGGCGCAGCAGTTGCTGCTTCTGTTCCTGACCTGGATTCTGGCTGTGAAGCCGGAATTGCGTGTTGTTAATACTCGTCGGTAAATTTAATGATTGATTAAATTATCTACTCGGATGGAAGTGATTAATAGGTTGTTTACATGTGATTAACGGGTCATGAAGCAATAAAACATGGATGAGACGGAATAAAGACGGATTATTTACATGAAAGAATGATTGATTAGTGACATGAGTGAATGAAATAAACTAAACAAATTAATTAGACTAAACTAAACATGATGAATTAATGACAAATTAATGACGAATATGACAATAAACAGATAAAAATTTATCAAAGATCGAATTCCAGAAACTCAATATGAACGAATTGGATTTCTACAACCCGGATTGAATTTTAATGACGAAAACCCGCAAATATGAGATTACTTGGGATTCAAGCCGAATTTATGATGAATTAAACATGCTAACGGTGAATAATAATATACATGTGAAATATTATGTTATCATGACGAAGAATTAAAGAACAAACAAATAAAAAAGAACGAACGAACGAATTTACAGAGGACGAAGGAAGAAGAAAAGAAGCAGGAACTGCGGCAGTCTCACGAAGAGGCGCAGCAGGTGCTGCGCTCCTTCGAAGAGGCGCAGCAGTTGCTGCGTCCTTTCTCAACGATTATCTCCTGGAAATCCGTAAAAAGAGGTTTTGAAGCACGGTTTAGAAATCGGTTTTAATTGGTATTTTCGACGTAAATCTTACATTGATGATACAAAAAGTAAATACAATAAATAAACAAGGATTATACACCCTCAGACTTACATGTTGACGGAACGAGAAGGACTAAGATATCGATTAGTGATGCTCGACGCGAATGCAAAGAAAATGCCCTCGTAAGAGGAAAACGATTAATTAATTAAGTTGATTGATGTGGAGTTGGTCAAATTGGTCGGTCATGCAAACGAGGCTGGTACTCAGAAGGATCCGAGCTTACGTGGTCGAATGTTCAAGCACGTAGACGCCAAAAAGTAAGAACAAAGGTCTAGAATGCAAAGGGAGAAGAGAAGGGCGGACACTCGCGTGAGAAATATGAGGAGCGAAGACTCCTATTTATACTAATCACGTGAAGGAATTAGGGTTTCGGAGACTCTTTGGAAGTGAATCTCGGAAAGATATGAAAAAGATACGAAAACTACGCAGAATAGGACCTGGGAAGAGGCGCAGCAGTCACTGCGTCTCTTGGAAGAGGCGCAACACCTGCTGCGTCTGTTCCCAAGTGGTTTCCTCCTGCGGAAGAAAGATTTCCGTGTTTAAGTTATGGTAGGACGGAATAATTTGGTTTTCCTTAATATCTTATGTGAATATTTCGGGAAATTGTTTACCAAAGGATGAAAATTATGAAATATGGAATAGAAATATCCGGAACATTCCAGAACATTCTGACTCGGGATTTAACGGTTATCAGAAAATGGAGACGGTTTTAAGCCCGGACTCCAAATGTACTCTAATTACCGTCAAAATGACCGTATCGGCAAGTAGATGACAATTAAGAGGTAGACATCAATATTTGAGCAATCACTTGACGATAATCTTACGAATTGTCACAAATCGTTTCGCGTACCAAACATGCGGCCCAATCATCACCGGGTGGTTTGCGAGAGGTGCAGAAATGAGGTATCTACATATGGTCATCTTATTCTTACGTCTCATATACTTTACATAGCCTTAAGCATTATAATTCTCTCAATAGTTTTCATATTAGTTTTCAACATTGTTAAGCTTGTAGTTCTCAAACATTTAGTCCTTAATACATTTCAAGCATTTGGTTCTAATATTGTTTCTTCCATACAAGTTCATTTCTATTAAGGTATTTCTATTTCTAGTTTACGATTTTACATTTTCACTTAGTTTATGCATAGTTTATTATTAGTACTTTATTTACACTTCATTAGCATAACTTATTTTACATGTTATATCATTTTGTTATTATAATTCACACAATCATGTTTAGCATTTCTTACAATATAGTTTATAATTTACATTGTAATATGAGTAGCTAAATTTCCTAGTCTAGGGGCTAGGGGAGCCATGCAAAATCAAATATATAATATGTTAAAATAGGTTGATAATAATACTGTTCAATTGTTTCTATCACATGTTTGCACTATAATGTTTAATCTTTGTTTAAGGCCTTATTCAATTGATTAAGTTTGTTCATTCGTTCTAAAGTCGAGAGCCACTGAATTGAATTAGACTAAACATGTGTAGTAGGACGACCTAGTCATGGACGAGAGTTTCTCTAGGACCCGGTCTATGGTTGACACTAATGCCGTAAGGTGGGTGTCTCTATGCCTAAGCAATTGACAATGTTTTTAATACCAAGTTTAACACAACTATATATTTACATTTGCATGTGTGACCCGACCCACTTAGACTCCTTTTTATTATATAATTTACATCATAGTTTTTGTTAAGTTACCAAACCAAACAAACAAACCCAAAACGAATTCGATCTTGATAGAAATCTTCTCATAGCATTTCACAACGCAATTCCCGTCTCCTTGTGTTCGACCCCTATTGCTACATTCATTTGTTGTCTAGGATAATTATCTTTACATAGGTGTGCGATAGCCTATCATCCTCTCAATTCTAAAGTGGAATATTAACACCACGTTGGGGGGGTGGGGGTGGGGGTGGGGGTGGGGGTGGGGGCTGTAGTCGTGTCCACACTTCAAGCCCAAAGGACATTTGTGTAAGGGGGTGTGTTACAGTATAAAACCGATTTTGGGACTTCAACCAACGCTTAAGTTTTGGTTGAAATGGTTTATTGACAATTACTCGGTCCTCCTTGCTCCTTACGGCATGCGTCGTGCGGCCTCTCTGACACATGATGTGAGTTTTATATTTACTCCTCTCGCAAGTGAACGAAAACTCGTTGTAATATGCAAAAGGGTCGAACCTAAAGGACGGAAATTGAGGCACTAAGATTACTCGTTTATAACTAGTTTAGTTTGATCTAAAAGGGAGTAGTTTGAATTCTAAACTAATGACTAAGATGCAAACTAAAGCAAATAAGGAATTGGCAATAACTAAGATGGTTTTAAGACAAGATTAATTAAGGACTAGGACGATCGGGTTCACCCAAGTAGCATGGAGAAGGGAAATAGGCATGGACTAATAGTTATCTAGGTTGTCACAACATATATAGTCTCTCGATGTAAATTCTACACTTAAGTCAAGATTAATCAACTTACTCATTCAATTAACCTAACTCACAACTTGTTATCAAATCCTAGTTACTAATCAAGTTACTCACTCAAATAGTAGATAGATTGTTAGTGAAATTACTAAACTTACTCATTGGGGCAATTCATCAAACACCTTAAGAACATAACAAGTGGTAAATGTAAACAACCAAAGAATTACTATTAATCCATGCCAAAACTCTCTCATTAATACTACAAGAGATCCCCCTACATCCTAGTAAGGCACTACTCACACATAATTATGATAACAAACACAAAAGATTGATGCTTTGACATGTAACAACCAAGAAGAGACATGATATGAAGATAGAACAACTAAATAACTTGAATATGTAAACAAATGAAAGGTAAACAACAATAAGGGAAGAATTATACCAATAATGAAGACAAAGTTGCAATATTTGATTAATGGAAGAACAATTTTCACCAATCTCCAAGTTACAACCCAATACTCAAATGTAAACAATCCAACTAAACCATATCTAGACTATAATAACAAGTAGCTAAAGATTTATTGAGAAAAGATTGAAATTTTTGATTAAGGGTTTGCATATGATTAAGAGGCTAATATTAGATTTAGGGTATTGTCCCGAAAATGATTAAGGAGAGGGGTATTTAATTTATAGTTTTTCAAATATTTAGGTCAAATATTACAAGGAAATTCAAATGCGGGGAGAGGAGTCTGAGCCAGCCAGCCGCCGGTCTAAGGACCGACAAATAGCCCGATGGAACTTTTCAATGTCAATTAAATTGCCAGGTGTGGTAGGCCGGTTGACCGGCTGCCGGCTTTGAACCGGCTCCAAGGAGTGACTGCCAGCCGGTGGACCGGCTGCCGACTAGCCGGCTTGGAGTCTTCCTTCACTTCTTCTTCTCATGGCTCGTATAGGGGGACTCTCAGCCGGTGGACCGGCTGATGTCCAGCCGGCTGGGAGTCCTGTTGCTCTTCTCTTCACTCCTCTTCCCTATGCTTGACTTGTAAGCTCCTTTGCTAGCTTCCTTAGTCTTCTTGCCGATGCAAAACCTGCATTGGCAAATGTGTAAAAGGCAAATGTGTAAAAGGCAAATGTGAGTGTTGGGCTTGAATGAAGGGAGTATTAGTTTACAAGCTTATTAAATTATGGGTCATGTTCTTTCATAGACATGATTTACTCAATCGTGGACATGAAAGACCATTATATCTTTCCACTTAACATAAAAAAATTACCAACATATCCCTCCTTACTCCCTTACCCCCCACCACCCCGATAGCACCATCACCGTTCGACACCACCACCCGACGACCTCCCCATGTCACCATCAGCCCCTCCCCTTAGTCCCTTACCATCCAACCACCACCTTCCCCAAACTTCTTTATAATTTACAAACCCTAATTTTATCCATCCTAATTTAATTTATACACCTAATTTGATATAAAAATTGTTGTGGAGTAAGAATTATGAATTATTACTTGATTAATATAATATTTAAAATTATAATTGAATGATTTGATAAGGATTTGATTGATTTTTTTAAGAGGAAGAGAAGAAGAGAATTTGATTAGTTTTTTTTTTTTTTTATCTAAAGAAGGACAAAGTATGGAAATTTTATGAAAAAAGCCTATGAAAGATTAAAACTTATCCATAAAAGAGCAATTACGTAAACTATTTAGTTGGGCTGTGCGTGTTATTGAGGTAATATTTTGCTAAAAATGGTCTTATAGCACAATTTGTAAAAATAAAAATAAAAGTCCTAGTAAAACGGCCTCGTTTTGTTGCCCTCATAAAAATGGGTAAATTGAAAAATCCCATGATTTGGAAAAATGGGAGATGCTTGGTTACCCCAAATTATGGAATTTTCTTTTTCCCATGAATTTCCAACTCCATAATGGAAGAGTTTAATTACTTAGCCCCTCTAAGTTATTGAATACTCCTGTATCAATCAAACTCACGGATGTCAACCAAATGAGTTTTGAGCAATTTACATAAATTGGCCAATTCATGTGTTTTGTAAAATCATGGAAAACTAGTATTGGTGCCCGGCTTCGCCCGGGCTACCTCTACTTACCATTAATTTTTTTTTCATTAAATAAAATTACTTAAAGTTACATAACCCATAAATTTATCATTAATATATTTTTCTATGACATATCCTAAAATTACGATGAAATAAATTTTAAGACAAATTCACTACTCCAGCTATTAATATTTTACTCTTATTAATGAAACAATAGTAATAACATTTCACTACTTGCCCGTAATCATTGTTACTTTCACTACTCCCGACGTAATTATTGTTACTGTCACTACTGCCGCATTAATATTGATAATTTCACTACTCTCGCCGTAATTATTGTTACTTCCACTATTGCCGCATTAATATTGATTATCTCACTACTCCTGTTGTTGTTTCTACCACTTTCACTAATCTCGCTGATAATATTGTTACTTTTACTATTTAAATGAGTGATTACTATCATATAACTATATCCAATGTTACCACAATTCTTTTCTTTACTCACGAAATTACTTTTACTACTTAGGCATGCGATTTTAAGAGGATTATATATTTATATAAATTTATTACATATATGCATTAAATCAAATCGAAAGAATTATGCAATATTATATAGGGTTATTTCATAACAATATTCATCCTATTGGCGGTCTGCAATAATCACTCCATAGTCCATCCTATCAATAATCCCAATTAAATTCAACCTAAGCACTATACCTTCTAATAACGAACCAGCTTATATTATGGAATCTAACTTGAATTATTTATAACCTACTTATATTATATTTTTGTATGTTAAATAATTAATATCTCTATACATCTAATAAACTATAAAGTTTAATATAATTGCATAGATTTTAAATTTAATATACTGTATAATTTTATGATGATAATAATTAGTACCTGTTCCGGGTGTAATTCTAGAGCAGTTATATGTTACCACCCGTGCTTGTAGAATGACGTCTTTAGTTGAATCCTCCTTGCGGTCTCCTGAAACGATGAACAAACTGAGGGCTCGGCTTTGGACCGAGCGAACTCACTCCGACGCTCAAGTCAGTAACTTAGGGAGGTAAGTGGTTGTTACTTGGCAAAGTACGTATTGTAGAGAGATAAGGAAGATATTACCAGATGAATAGTGATTCTTAGGTTAAATTGTGGATCCTTTCCTCAATGATAGTTGAGGAGTATTTATAGACTTTCACCTTTTGTCACGTAGTGGCCAAGTGGCCAAGTGGCTAGCAGGTGGAAAGACTGATCTACCCCTCGGCCGAGGGACCTATGGCAGGCCGGCGGGCCCTGTTGACCCACCGCCGAGGGGTCTTGGATATGAGTTCGCGGATGTGTGCCCCGGCTGGCTGGTTGCCCCGGCCGGACCCATCGGGGACAGCCGACAGCCTCGTCGGTTAGGCTGTCTAAGCCGTTGACTTGCTGTGGATATCTTTGACCTTGCTCAATGTGTTGACTTGGTCAGCGGGTGCAGAATATGCCCCATCAATTTGCCCCCAGCGTAGTCTATGCCGTGGTATGGGCTCCGATGTATGCTGAGCGTATATTCTGCGTAAGTGAAAATTTTCTGCCCCGGCTTCTTCTACCTCGGCGTGGCTCTGCTTAGGCCGTACCATATCCCCCCTCCACATGGTTTTGCAATGGACATCCGATGTGGAAAAGGCAATGACGCTGGCTGAGACCAGGGTGGAGAGTGCCGGTTGTTTCTGATTGCCCCCGGCCGTGCTTTCGGCTTGGTTGATCATGTGGCCGGCGGAGAAACGGATACTTAGGATTTTGTTGAGGAAGATGAACAGCAGAGAGAGATATGAAGGGGCGTGTTGAAGACGCTTGGTCACTGTTGCATTGATTGACATTCAACTGTTGCAACGATTGACATTCCGTGGCCGCATGTCTGACACGTGTCTGATTGCTGATTGGCTGACGTTTCGTGGGCTGTGCCCTGATTGGTCCTTCTTCATGGGCTTTTTCCTATAAATAGGGCAGTTAGTCTTTGAAATTGGGCACCAATTTCGTTCTCTTAAAATTTTCTTTCCTCCAAATTTCCAAGGGTTTTTCTCTTTTCTAATCTTCAGTGTCGTTACTTTGGCTAGTGTTTTTCTTCAAGGTAAACAAACAAACTTTTCTCGATCTCTTATTTTGTTGAATAACTGTTTCTACCATGTCTTCTACTGAGGCCGGACCTAGTAACCCCGCGCCGGGGTTCCCTGTCGCGTCCTGATGAAGGGGAGGCACCGCCGCCATCCCACTAAGGTCCGGGGGTCCGAGGTCTCCTTCTCCTGAAGTTGATCCTCAAATTTTGGAGGAATGGGAGGATGATGATGATGTTGATGACGACGGAGACGATTTTGGTGATGATGCTGAAAGGGCTCACCCTAATGAGGGGAGGCGAGACGTCATGGATCACGGCGAACCTTGTAAGGTCGGCCCGACCGTACTTGGACCCATAAGTTCGCCCGTTGTTCCGGCGAGACATTTTTCGAGGGCCATTTCTACTTTGGCAGGGGATACAAAATTGTTATCCCCGAGAGGAGTCGAGCCATCTGTTGCCCTCCACCGGGTTGCACCGGCGTATATATGCGGCACTGGAGTACGGCTCCGGTTTCCGCCGAATGATTACGTTATGGCCATCATTAGGGCCATGAACGTCGCCGTGGGCCCACACCCGTTGGCATTTAGGACCATAGTCGGCTTCGTCTGGCTCTGTCTCTTTAAGGGAGAGGTCCCAACGGTTAATTTATTCCGTCGGCTTCACCACCTTCGGCCGTCATTTTCCGGTCGCGTCGGATGGTACATCGTGCAAATGGAGCCGGGTTACGTCTCCGTTGATAAGTCAGTCTTCTTGTAAAGACTGGAAAGATCGTTGGGTGTATATTGAGGTGCCGGATGACTATCCGCTCCCCGGTCCTTCCAAAGACTAAGTTAATTTGCGGTGCGAGACTAAGGCGGAGCATGACAGATGGGTTAAACGGAAAAAGCTTAAGATGGACGCCGACAAGGTCCCTCTTAATGAGGATGAGAGGGTCACGATGAGGCTCTTTGAGACGGACAAGAGTGGGGTGTCGAAAAGATGGATCCCCCCGACGCGAGATCATCCTTCGGATGAGCCGCTCTCCATGTCGGCCTCATACCGGCCCTGGCGCAGGTGAGTGGGGTCGGTGTGAGGCCCATGGTCGCTCTCAATGTTTCGTCTGCTTTTTGAATTTTGGTTCATTCCTTGCTTAACTCTTGCTTTGCTTCTTTTGCAGATCATTTTGGCGCGGACTGTCCGAGGATATTCTTAAGAGGATGGGGGCCGCACAAGGACAAGACCGTTCTTGATTTGCACCCTAAGGCTCGCCCGTGATCGCAGGACGTCGCCGAATGACCTGATGGATCAGCAGCTTAAAGGCCTGAATGTGGAGGCGGCCCAGGCGAGGGTTGCTAGTAACATGCCGCTGATGTAGGGATTTGCCGTCACTTCCCAATCAAAAACAATTTATAAAACCAAATAAAAGTAGTATTTATTCGGGTGTCGAACACAAAGATGGCGGGGGTTAGATACTTGGTTTGTTTAAGTCTTTAGTTTAGCCAAATAAAAATAAGATGTTGATTTATCTAAAACTAATATGCAATAAGGTATAAATTAAACTAAATGGGATTGTATTCAATTGATGGAAGGCTAAGGTCTTTGGGTTCACAAAGGGCAATTAGGGGGAGAAACAAGGTCTAACAAGAAAAGGGTAATAATAGTGGTCAAGGGTTTAAGACTAATTTCTTAGTCACCTTAAGCTCCTCAATAAGTTGTCACTTGATCGAGATGAACTAGCTACAAATAAAGCATAAAGACTACCCAATAGCATGAGCACCAAGACGGATCGAATGCATCAAAGAGATGTTCTAACTTTCATTAAAACTCATCTATAAGCACTTCTAAAACTATCTAATAGCACAATGCACCAAGGTAAGCCAAACATGTTAATGAAATGTCCAATTTTCATTGAGTCATTTCCACAAACACTTCAAATGCATTAAGAGTAGAAACCACATAATCACCCAATTCAAAAGGTTAACAACCCAAAATCATCCCCTTAATTACCCAAATTCCCCCTAGACCCTAGATAAGACTACTCACACATGTTCATGGGTGAGAAATTACCAACAATTTCCAACAATATACAAGTAAACATTGCAAACATGATAAAGACTAATACTTTTGATGAATAACAATTAAACAACATAAGAAATGTAAACAAATGAAAGTAAATGCAAACAAAAGATGAGAATTGTACCAACAAAGAGGAAAGTAGCAATCTTGGATAATAATGGAAGAATGAATTTCTTCTAATCTTCAAATACAACCCAAAATACTAATTGTATACTAATGAGAGATGAAGAACTTGCATAAAAACAAGGAAGAATTAAACTAATAATTAAAGAAAGATTGCAAATTTTATTGAGTGAAAATGAGAGAGTAAATATTAGGGTTCTACAATATTGAGAGAGAAGGATGAACTAATCTAATTTCTATTCTAATTCTAATGGTAGTGTCTAATGTCTAATGGTAGTGTCATGTGTTGTGTCTCTTTTATACTACTCTAATAATAATGATAACAATAATAATAATAATAATAATCTAATAATAATACTCTTAATACCCCATCATCGACACATATTAAAACTACTAATCGATACATTCTAAAATCATTGACACGCACATCCACTTTTTCTATTAAAAAAAAACAAAAGCAGTAAGAGGGGAAAAGGGAAAGTCAAAAACGGAAGCAGGGGAGTCCATGCCGGTCCACCGGCGGCCGGGGCATGGTGCCGGCAGCGAGTAGATGAAGAAAAGGCGGAAATTCACTAGGTGTGTATGGTTGCCGGTGGGGCGGCTGCCGGGGCATCGGCATAGGAACACAAATTGATGCGATAATGTTGTCTGCGTTGTTGTATGCCGGTTGCCCGGCTGCCGGTGGCTATGACCGGTAGCGCGTTCACAAAGAAAAGGAGAGGAATTGATGTTGGTGCCTGCCGGTGTGGGTAGTCGACTGCCGGGGTACCGGCAGGGGACTCGAAGCTTCAATTCTGTTGTTGCTTTGATTCCGAGTTCATGATGCGAGTTGATGATGACTGATATCATTGGTGGTTGTCTAAGGATAAGCAGCTGCTTAATGTTGTGGTGTGGTATTGTTGATGGCGGATGATGGAGGTAGGAGTTTATGATGATGAAAAGGAGGTGAAAGGTGATGATTGCGGGGTGATAGATGACGGTGCAGGTCGAGTATGGTGGAGATGCAGGGGAGGTGTTGATGAATGGAAATGGCGGAAATGGTGGGTTGTTAATGTATGAATGGAGGTCGAGCAGCTAGGGAAGGTATGGTGTCGTTGTTGTTAAAGATGATGAAATGCAGGGCTGAATGATGTCGGGTTGGTTAATGAAGGAGAAAACAGGTGAGGTGAGTGAATGAATGGTGAATGGAGGACGAGTTTGATGGTGATGTCGAAAATGGTGATGAAGCTTGATGATGATGGTGAAGCAACGCTGATGAAGACGATTGTTGACTTTGATTGTTAAAGGTCAAAGGTTGACCTTTGATTCCACTCAACATTAGTCTCTCGTTTTTTTACTAATAGCTTTGACCCGTCTTTAATTCACCTCAATCTGGCTTGCTCCTCAATTTTCCGTCTCATTATTCCGCCTTGCTTTCCCGTTTCACCTACACATTGAATTAATATAATAATAAATTAATATAATAATAATAAAATAATACTAATATTATATAAAACCGACTAATTATTAAATATAACTAATACGACTAATTATTATAAATTAGTAATTAAATGAGCTTATTAGACAATTAAGCACACAAAATCGAGTCGGAATAAAGTATAAATGCGGGGCAAAATACGACTAAAATGCTACTTATCAAATCTCCCCACACTTAAACCTTACTCGTCCTCGAGTAAGCTCATTTAAACTAAACTGAGACCCTTAATATAAAAGACTAGCTAAATTAATAATATCCGATGAGAGGCAAGTAACGGGCCTTCTCCGTCCCTTCAACTCACACCGAAACACAATGAGGTATGCATTCCGATGCAAGGCAAGTGGGGGCTTGCGGAAAACTTTTGACACATCCAACATTTAAGCACGTAATCAATCATAAGATGCATCAATCAAAAAGTCAAACCGCTTTCCTCATCTAAGCGGCCGTTTTGCTTCAAAATTGAAAGGTCTAGGTTAGGTGAAACCGTCTCAAAACCTCAACGAGGTGCCAACTCCCTAAACGTGGCACAAACAACCCAAATATGTTCACAAAAGCCAAAGAAACACATTCTAAGGCGGGAAAAGGGGAAGCAAGGCTATTCCTCCAAGAATGACACGACACGCGCAAGATTCAACCAAAAGAGACCCATGACTAAGGGGACTTAGACCATCGACAACCTCACGGATTTCACTCGTCACTCATTTAAAGACCGGGTGTTTTTTGTACAAAAAGTGGCCCAAACACTCTCCTACTGCGACTCGTGAGAACGTGCCCGCAATCTAATGTGTAAGACCGTCCTACGTCCAAATTAGATGCAAAAAGTACAATGCACAAGCCATGAAATAAGGGTTGTAACGAGGCTAAGGAGTAGGACGAAACGGGATTGGTGCAAGCACCGTTTGGACATGTGGAGTTCAAATCAAGAATTGTCGACACATCACATCCATTTCTTATTGCAACACATGAGACACGTCTATGCCCTAACATAGCATGGATCACCAAAACTATGCAAAAATTGCATAAACCCAACTCAAATTGGAAAAACTTTGAAAGTACTCCTCTTATTTCAACAAATGGTAACGTCTACACCCTAACAAAGACTCGCTTTCTCAAGTCTTGCAAAAATTGTGTAAACCCGACTCATTTTGGAAAAACATCAAATTGCCCCTTTATTTAGCAACGGCTCTTTCTACCCCGTTTAATGATGAGGAGGGGTGTTGCTTGCCTTTTTCTTTTCTTAACACGTATATATACAACACAACTAATTCTTTTTTGGATTTTTCACAACTTTTTCACTTTTCTATTTTTTTTTTTTTTTTTCATTTTTTTTTTTTCAAAACCTCTAAATTATATATAATGCCAAATGCATACCAAGTTCCGACCCAAGTGGATATGTATACTATCCACCACTATGACCCAAATCACCTCCTACAACACTACTACAAAACCGACTAATTCTTGATCAAGGAAGGGTGGTTATGGGATGTAGCTATTTTAGTGAGTTTGCCAAATGAATAGGTTGAGGCTCAAAGGGGGTGAATAAAAAAGGGAGATAATGGAAGGGACAAAACAAGGCAATTTGGCTATGTGAGGTTTATATGCATGTAGAAACAAATTTTATTTCATAACTTGTGCACAAAAAATGAAATGCAAATCATGGCCTAAGGACGGAATGACACACTTATGCGTCTAGACATAACACGTCTCGCGAGGAGACCTACTCACAATCCTAAGTGAGGGGTCGGGTATGAATGCACCGACCCTAGGAGGCTCTAATCCTCACATTTGAGTAGTTAGGTCGAGGTCTAGGTCTAGCCTACGGTCCTCTCGGTCTCACAAGGCGGCCAAAACTTGGTGGACATGCCCTTTTTCCATATGCTAACCATGTGACACGGGTGTGAGCCATGGGGAGGGGGAAGGCACGGTCAAGACATAAATCATCATTGGGGTATCATAATCCCTCCCTAGACCACATTTTGTTTTAAAATACGTACAAACTTGATGCAAACTGTAAATAAAGCAACCAACACATATTCACAAGATACGAAATGCATTTCTAAGTACTAGCAACATAAATAAACATGCAACAATTGTCTAAACCTATCAGCACGTAAGCAACACACACCAAGTTCCAAAATGGAACATCCTCATCGACATAGCCCATCCTCCTCCATATATCCAACAATTGTAAAAGAAAAGGAATGAAAAAGGAGAAAGAGATAAGAAAGATTAAACCGAGCGGTCTTCTAGTCTTCTAATGCCTCAAATGTCCCGTATGTGCCTGCACCACTTGTTAGACAAACATATATATACAATGCAATATTTTTGCAATTTTTCGAAATTTTTCAATTTTTAGGCATTTTTCAATTTTTTATCACATTTAAAGGTATATACAAATATAAACAAATATTCACAAAGTGGATATTTCCCTCCCCACACTTGAAATTTACATTGTCCTCAATGGAACAAAGTATAGGGAGAGAATAGGAAAAATAAACAACATATTTTTGGTGTTTTTTGAATTTTTAGAAATTAAAGAACATGTTTTTGGATTTTTTGAATATTTGAAAATAAATAACATGTTTTTGGATTTTTTGAATATTTGAAAATAAATAACATGTTTTTGGATTTTTAAAATGATGGAATTTCCTCCCCACACTTATTTATTTACATATTTCCAATGGAAATAAATGTGTGGAGGAAATTCGGAAATGAAATACATGTTTTTGGTGATTTTTGATTTTTCAAATTTTTAGTGGTTTTCAAATAAGAATGCAATGCATGATCTAACCTATATGCAATATTGAAATACGATGCAACCTATACTATATGAATGCAAAGAGAGCTAATTTAGATTAGCTCCTATTCGGACCATGTTACTAAATGCAAAATGCGGTAAAAAAAACTTAATTAAAGAGGAGAAGAATATATACATTGCGGTGGTTCTTAAGTAACTCCACCAAACCTCTTCATTCAAAAATTTCATTCAACCGGGATCAATATCCCGAGATCCCACCAACCTTCTACCTTCAATACAAGGATCAACAACACATGAACCCTTGTTCTTCATCATCAAAGCATGCAACTTACTCATGGCATCTTGAATCTCTTGCCATTTTCGGTTCATTTCTTCTTCAAACTTTTCCTTGGTTTCTTTGTCAACATTAGGGTCACATACCCTATTTACTTTCGATCTCTTCCTCCATCTTTTGAGTTTCTTCTTTTAAATTCTTGGTTTTGAATTTGGAGGGGCATTTGTGCTAGAATCGAACTTGGTTTCCCAAGTCTTACTCATTTCCCCACACTTATCTTTATCATTCACTTGTTCTTCAAGGAACTTACCCGGTGGCTCATCATCAACTTTCGGCTCACAAGAAATTAAGAGCTCCATGTTCTCATCTTCATTTTCATGGAGTTCTAAAGTTTCCACGGCAAACATGTTTTGAACCACGGTTTTCTTTGAAGCATGTGGTAGCTTGAATTCAACTTTTTCCTCCTCGACTTTGAATGACAATCGTCCCTCTTTGACATCTATGACGGCTCCTCCCGTGGCCAAGAATGGCCTACCAAGAATGACACGAGAGCGTCTTCCCATAGGTATATCCAACACAACAAAGTCGGTAGGAATTGAAAGCTTACCAATTTGAACCATGATATCCTTGAGAATCCCATTTGGAGATTTGATTGTTCCATCGGCAAGTTTAATTGTAATGGAAGTGCGGGCTAAGCTTGAAATATTCAACCTCTTCACAAGGGCAAGTGGTATGACACTCACACTTGCCCCTAAGTCACACAAAGCACTATCCACCTTTTGGTCACCAACGGTACAAGGAATTGAGAAACTCCCGGGGTCATCAAGTTTGATGGGGATTTCTTTAGATTTGACCACATTGCACTTCTCACTTGAGGCATCAAGCTCATGGCTACTAATGTCCACTCTTCTAGAAATGACTTCTTCTTGCTTGGCCAAAGAGTGCTCTTCTACCATCACCATCTCTTCTTTTTTTGGGTTCACATTTGGTGCTTCCACTATTTCCTCAAGCACAAATTCTTCACTCATAGTGGTTGGTGTAGTCATAACCATCTCTCCCTTATCCGGGCCGACTTCAACATCCAAGCTTGTACCATGAATGGTCATTATTTGCTCAAGCACATAGTCTTCTATGCTCTCTTTTTCGGGCTCATGATCAACTTCTTGGAATGTTTCCATAGCCATAGAAAAGGGAGTAGTGTAAGATAACTCCTCTTGACTTGGCAAATCAAATGACTCTTCTTTTTCCTCTTCAACTCCAACCATGATAGCATTAACTTCCTTAGACTTCATAGGGTCCCTTGGATTTTGCCCTTGTCTTAGAAATACACCCGGTGATTTTTGAGAACTCATGAGAGCTTGGGAAGCCACTTTAGCTTCAAGACTCTTGATTTGTTGTTGGGTATTACTTGCCAAATCCCCTATCAACTTCACTAAGTTTTCATATTTATCATCTCCCATGGTATTGCTTGCTTGGGGTGGTATCTCTTGGTTGAAAGGTTGGTTGGAAATTGGAAGAGAAAAGCCATATCCTTGATCTTTAAAGTTGGAATTTTGGTTGTTCCCTTGGTACCCTTGATTGAACCTTTGATTTTGCCCTTGGTTGTACCTTTGATTATTGTTGTATCCTTGATTGAACCCATTGTTGTTGTTCCATTGATTGAATCCTTGGCCAAACCCTTGGTTAGCTTGGTTTCCTTGGTTTCCTTGGTAAAAGTTTTGATTACTTTGGTTCCCTTGGTTACCCTTATAATCTTGATATGCTTGAGATTGGTTGGCAAAGTTTTGGTTGGATCCTTGGTTGTTGTTGAATGAGGGTCTAGGTGGACGGTTGGAAAAATTGTTAAATGCTTGGAAAGCATTCACCTCTTGCACATTGTTCCCATCAAAGTTGTTGTAATTGTTGGCACACAAGTCATATGTGTGACCACTTCCTCCACAAAGTTCACAACTTGAGACTTGAGCCACTTCCTCCATGGGTGCCCCATGTGAGGTTGCGGCTTGGTGCACTTGATTTCTTTGAAACTTCTCAAATTGTTTTGTGAGTAAGTCGAGCTTGGCATTTGTCTCGGAGTTGGAGGAGTTTTCCTTAGGAAACTTCCCATTCCTTCTTAGCATGTTTCCTCTAGAACCATAGTTTGCTTCCGAATCTACCATTTTCTTGATCAATGTCGTGCCCTCTTCATCATTCAAGTGATCAAATCCTCCCCCCGCGGAGGCATTTACCATCTCCTTAGTCCTTGGTAGCAAAGTTTGGAAGAAAGTTTGAGTGATGTACCATTCCGGTATTCCATGGTGGGGGCAACTCGCTATCAAGTCTTGATAACGGTCCCAAGCTTCACCCAAGGACTCCCCATCCTCTTGTTGGAACGTATGGATCTCATTACGGAGCATCGCGGTCTTGGAGGAAGGGTAATACTTGGCCATGAATGCTTTAGCCAAAGCATCCCAAGTAGTGAAAGTATCCGGTGGATGGATGTTCAACCATCGGTCCGCTTTGCCCGTCAATGAAAACGGGAACAACATCATTCTCAAGGTGTCTTCGGACACCCCATTCTTCTTCATCATTGAAACTTTCCTCTTAAACTTCCGGAGATGAGCATGGGCATCCTCTTCAATATGACCCCCGAACAAGTTCTTCTCAATTAACCCGACTTGGGCGGGATGCATTTCAAAGTTGTTTGGGGCCAAGGTGCCAAAATTGATAGGGTCACAAGCATCATTGTGGTTAGGACGGTTATGGTCACGTAAAGCCATTGGTGGTAGATTTGGTATATGAGGGGGTGGTGTTTGAGGTGGAGTATTTGGGAGTTGGAAATTGTAGAAAGGATTTTCTAGGGGGTGATCAATGGTGTTGTTTGGTTGTTGTTGTGTTGTGTTTTCAAAGAGAGGTTGGGTGGGTGAATTTGCTTGGTTTATGGTTGCTTGAGAAGAGGTTCTAACCCTTGCAATGGTCCTATTCCTTAAGGCTCTAAAAAGCCTTTCGGGATCGGAGTCAAAGAGCAAAGCTTGGTGGTTCCTCCTAGGCATACAACTTGACAAACCGTAAGACTCCTAGTGCTTTTACACACTAGGGTAAGGCAAAAATCACACACACTCTACAAGAAGCACACAAGCTACACAAACAAGCAAACAACAAGTAAAGACTAAAGCTAGAAACTTCAACTAACTAAGCATAACCTAACGCCATCCCCGGCAACGGCGCCATTTTGATGACGGGATTTGCCGTCACTTCCCAATCAAAAACAATTTATAAAACCAAATAAAAGTAGTATTTATTCGGGTGTCGAACACAAAGATGGCGGGGGTTAGATACTTGGTTTGTTTAAGTCTTTAGTTTAGCCAAATAAAAATAAGATGTTGATTTATCTAAAACTAATATGCAATAAGGTATAAATTAAACTAAATGGGATTGTATTCAATTGATGGAAGGCTAAGGTCTTTGGGTTCACAAAGGGCAATTAGGGGGAGAAACAAGGTCTAACAAGAAAAGGGTAATAATAGTGGTCAAGGGTTTAAGACTAATTTCTTAGTCACCTTAAGCTCCTCAATAAGTTGTCACTTGATCGAGATGAACTAGCTACAAATAAAGCATAAAGACTACCCAATAGCATGAGCACCAAGACGGATCGAATGCATCAAAGAGATGTTCTAACTTTCATTAAAACTCATCTATAAGCACTTCTAAAACTATCTAATAGCACAATGCACCAAGGTAAGCCAAACATGTTAATGAAATGTCCAATTTTCATTGAGTCATTTCCACAAACACTTCAAATGCATTAAGAGTAGAAACCACATAATCACCCAATTCAAAAGGTTAACAACCCAAAATCATCCCCTTAATTACCCAAATTCCCCCTAGACCCTAGATAAGACTACTCACACATGTTCATGGGTGAGAAATTACCAACAATTTCCAACAATATACAAGTAAACATTGCAAACATGATAAAGACTAATACTTTTGATGAATAACAATTAAACAACATAAGAAATGTAAACAAATGAAAGTAAATGCAAACAAAAGATGAGAATTGTACCAACAAAGAGGAAAGTAGCAATCTTGGATAATAATGGAAGAATGAATTTCTTCTAATCTTCAAATACAACCCAAAATACTAATTGTATACTAATGAGAGATGAAGAACTTGCATAAACAAGGGAAGAATTAAACTAATAATTAAAGAAAGATTGCAAATTTTATTGAGTGAAAATGAGAGAGTAAATATTAGGGTTCTACAATATTGAGAGAGAAGGATGAACTAATCTAATTTCTATTCTAATTCTAATGGTAGTGTCTAATGTCTAATGGTAGTGTCATGTGTTGTGTCTCTTTTATACTACTCTAATAATAATGATAACAATAATAATAATAATAATAATCTAATAATAATACTCTTAATACCCCATCATCGACACATATTAAAACTACTAATCGATACATTCTAAAATCATTGACACGCACACCCACTTTTTCTATTAAAAAAAAACAAAAGCAGTAAGAGGGGAAAAGGGAAAGTCAAAAACGGAAGCAGGGGAGTCCATGCCGGTCCACCGGCGGCCGGGGCATGGTGCCGGCAGCGAGTAGATGAAGAAAAGGCGGAAATTCACTAGGTGTGTATGGTTGCCGGTGGGGCGGCTGCCGGGGCATCGGCATAGGAACACAAATTGATGCGATAATGTTGTCTGCGTTGTTGTATGCCGGTTGCCCGGCTGCTGCCGTGGCTATGACCGAGTAGCGTTCACAAAGAAAAGGAGAGGAATTGATGTTGGTGCCTGCCGGTGTGGGTAGTCGATCGCCGGGTACGGCGGGGGACTCAAGCTTCAATTCTGTTGTTGCTTTGATTCCGAGTTCATGATGCGAGTTGATGATGACTGATATCATTGGTGGTTGTCTAAGGATAAGCAAATGCTTAATGTTGTGGTGTGGTATTGTTGATGGCGGATGATGGAGGTAGGAGTTTATGATGATGAAAAGGAGGTGAAAGGTGATGGTTGCGGGGTGATAGATGACGGTGCAGGTCGAGTATGGTGGAGATGCAGGGGAGGTGTTGATGAATGGAAATGGCGGAAATGGTGGGTTGTTAATGTATGAATGGAGGTCGAGCAGCTAGGGAAGGTATGGTGTCGTTGTTGTTAAAGATGATGAAATGCAGGGCTGAATGATGTCGGGTTGGTTAATGAAGGAGAAAACAGGTGAGGTGAGTGAATGAATGGTGAATGGAGGACGAGTTTGATGGTGATGTCGAAAATGGTGATGAAGCTTGATGATGATGGTGAAGCAACGCTGATGAAGACGATTGTTGACTTTGATTGTTAAAGGTCAAAGGTTGACCTTTGATTCCACTCAACATTAGTCTCTCGTTTTTTTACTAATAGCTTTGACCCGTCTTTAATTCACCTCAATCTGGCTTGCTCCTCAATTTTCCGTCTCATTATTCCGCCTTGCTTTCCCGTTTCACCTACACATTGAATTAATATAATAATAAATTAATATAATAATAATAAAATAATACTAATATTATATAAAACCGACTAATTATTAAATATAACTAATACGACTAATTATTATAAATTAGTAATTAAATGAGCTTATTAGACAATTAAGCACACAAAATCGAGTCGGAATAAAGTATAAATGCGGGGCAAAATACGACTAAAATGCTACTTATCAGCCGCGTCGAACGCGGAAAACAAAGCCTTCGGTGGCGACGGCGTCGACATCCGTTCCACCTTCCATCCCTTCAGTCCAGAAGGAGACGGTGGAGATCGTTGATATCACCAACGGGGAGGACTCTGATGCGGAGGGATCTCCCCTCATCCTTAAGAGGAAAAGGTCCACCCCCGCTGCTGCTTTGTTGCATTCTACTGCTGCTACCGAGGGCGGCAAGGAAATGGGCCCTCCGACAAAGAATCCCAAGCCTGGTACCGATTTATCCTATGGCTCAAAACTCAGCCGGCTCATTGGGCGTTCCTGATGAGTGGCTTTCCGATATGTCCATGTATACTGACACGGATGTTTTAATTGACTTTTTGTAGATCAACCGTCGGCGGCCGCCGTTCTCACCGTGCGACAATTGGAGAAGCGACTGAGAAGGCGGGCCGATAGAAATGTCACCGTCGCTTCCCTACCTCGGAAGATTTCCCCCGCCGAGCTTGTGGCGGAGGGTGCAAAAATATCCAAGAGGCTGGCGAAGTGGGCTCGGCTAGCCAGCTCCCACATTATGGAGCAAGAGGAGACCATGGTGAGGCCGCCCCACGCTCGAGCGGCTAAGGCCGGAACTTGACGCGGCGAACAAGGAGGCCGAGAGGGCCAAGGCGGAGGTCAAGAGGCGATCCGTCTTTGAGAGAAAACTTAGGGAGGACGCGAAAAGGAAGTCCTTCTTTGAGAGAGCCAAGGCGAGGCTCGGCGGCCGGCCGCCAAGTCTGCGGGAGATGCGTGACTTTGTTCGAAGCGCGCCGACCTTTACCTTACACGAGGAACGAATTTAGGGACTGTTCCGGACCCGGGGAAGGTGGTCCGGGACAAGGATGCTATCATTGCCCAAAGGGAGGAGGACATTGAGAAACTCCAAACCGTTCTTCTCCCTAACATGTGCGCCCAATATCGGGACCTGGCCGAAGGAGCTGCCAGGGAAGTGATTGAGGAGCTCTTCCCTCTCGATGGCTCCTTTCCGTGGGATGTTTTGACGAGCTGTTTGATGACAAGCTCGAAGCTAAGGAGGAAGAGGCGAAGGAAAAGGCCAAGGAGGAGGCAAGGGTGAAGAGGGAGGCGGAGGCGGCCGCGGAGAAGGCGGCCCTTGCTGAGGAGGCTAGGGCAGCCAAAGAGGAAGCCGAGAGGATGAAGGCAGCTGAGGCTGCTGAGGCTGCGGCTGCTGAGAAAGCTGAGACTGCTGAGACAGCTTCTGGGTCGCCTATTAAGGACGATGTTGCTAACGCTGCTGACGGCGAGCAGCAACAGGCATAGGGAGACGGGCGGTTGTCACCAGGCTCTCCCGGCGCCTCGGATAGCTTTAGCTTTAGATCAGTCTTTCCTCCCTGCCATCTTTTGGCGCTTTAAATGATATCTGTAACCTTTTGCCTCTTTTTTCCTTGTATTTTGTACAGCTTTGGTAGGTTGTCTTTTGGCTTATCCTTATGGGGACGGCCGTCGTCTGCATTTCTTCTTGTTTGTAATCCGCTGTTATTAGTGAAAGTTCGCTTGTTTTGCCTCTGGCTTGGCCGAGGTCTTTACCCAATTTTTCTGAGTTGTCTTCTTGCGCTAGTAGTTGAGCGTCTTAACTGTAAACGTTTTCGCTTTGCCTCCGGCTTGGCCGAGGTCTTTTCTCGTCTTCGTCTGGGTTGTCTTCTCACGTTATTAATTGAGCGCCTCTTTTGTTTTCGCCTCGGCCTGGCCGAGGCAGTCTAGAGTGCGTATCTCAACTGTTTAACGTTCCTAAGGAATGTTGATTGCTTTTGCGAGTATCACCAGTTTGTCTTTGGTAGTGATCGTGGCGTCTACCTCCTGGGGTGACTGCGACGACGCCTGCTTCTTAATGGTGATTGCCGTGGCGTCTACCACTTGGAGTGACTTTGCGGCGTCTACCTCTTGGGGTGATCGCCGTAGCGTCTACTACTTGGGGTGACTGCGACGGCGCTTGCTTCTTGATGATGATCGCCGTGGCGTCTACCACTTGGAGTGATCGCTGCGCGTCTACCTCTTGGGGTGATCGCCGTAGCGTCTACTACTTGGGGTGACTGCGACGGCGCTTGCTTCTTGATGATGATGACTGCCGCTCTTGTCGGTATGACAGTGTGAGCCGGTACCTGTTTCTGATAGTGACTATTTGGGGAATGAACACTTTGATGGAGAACTTGGACGATTCCTCATTAGATATAAACACGTACCGGGATACCCACAGTTGTCTTGGGCACCTCCGACACTTTACAAGGTACTCTCTGAGATCGTCAGTGTTCTAACGGCTTATTAAAGGCACACCTTCCTAGTTAGCCGTCGATTGCATCCATGAGGTCGCCCTCCCGTTGTAAGGATGGGCTTTTTCCCCTCTCGACTTCTTTGCCGCTTTGAGGGATTGCAAGTTGCATCCTCCGGGATATCCGGATGTTGACCACCTCGTCCTTCTCGTCCTTGGAGACGATCTTATGTGCTTCCCCCGGTCCGAGACATACATCAGTGTCAGGGCCCGTATGGACATCACTGCGTCGGCCTCGCTCAGAGTGACTCGACCGATAAGAACGTTGTAGGCGGACGAGCCGTCAATGACCACGAACTCAGCTAGGACATTCTTAGCCGCAATCCCTTCGCCGAACATCACCGGCATCGATTGACCCCGGAGTACTAGTCCGGCCCCGGAGAAGTCATACGGTGGACTGGTGCAAGGGCTTAGGTCCTTGTCTTTCAGGCCGAGGTTGAGGAAGCATTCCCTGAACATGATGTTCGTGTAGGCGCCCGTGTGTCAATCGTGCACCTCTTGACCAGGTGGTTGGAGATGTCCAAGTGGACTATGAGTGGGTCGCTGTGAGGAGCGATGACTCCCTCGTAGTCCTTCTTCCCAATAGTCATATCGGGGATGTTGGAAGCGGGGACCGCTGTTTTGGGCACAAAGTTGATGGCCTGATACAGCTCGTTCAGGTGCCGTTTGTGCCCATGAGCGGACCCACCGTTCTCGTTGCCCCCGATGACAACATGGATCACTCCTATCCGTTCAAAGACGGATTTCTTATTTGAACCGCCGGCCTCAGTCTTTTGGCCTTTGGCAACATACTTGCCGAGGCTCCCCTTCCGGATTAGCTCTTCAATGGCATTCTTCAGATGCCGGCGGCGTTGTCGATAAGGTGACCGGTGTGGCCGTGGTACTCACAATCGGCTCGTGTCACCGTCTCCCTTCGGTTTGGGAGGCCTTTCCCATTTCTCGCCCTCGCCCTTGCTCGGGCGAAGACCTCGGCGGCGAGATACAACCGGGGGTGTGATCACGGTACCGCCTTTGGTGGTATGTTCCCGAACTCCACCCGGCGCCCGCCGAGCTCGCTTTCTGGCAGTTTATCGAGACCGTGACCTATTATTGTCACGGCGTCTTTCATCCGGGTTGTCCTCGCGGTGGCTCTTCTTCTCTCGAGTGCCCGGCCACGTGGCTGGCGACCAGTCTTGTGATAGTCCTCTACCTTGATGGCTTGATCGGCCATCTTCCCGCAAATGCGTCTAAGCCCAGGCCTCCGGACTTGATGAGCTCGTTTTCAAGTCTCCCCTTGGGAGGCCTTTCATCGGCAAAGGCCGCCAAATGGGGATTTATCTCCCGAATTTGCTGAACCTTGGCATCGAACCTCTTCACATAGCTTCGTAGAGACTCGCCCCCCTCCTGCCTAATAGTTAGGAGGTCCGACGTCTCCACGGCCTTCCTCTTATTGCAAGAGTACTGGGCTAGGAAGGCGTCCCTTAGGTCGGCGTAAAAGATATCCGAGCCGTCGGGCAGCCCTTTGTACCAACTCTGAGCCATCCCATGCAAGGTCGTTGGGAAGACTCGGCACCAGACTTCATCGGGTTGTTCCCACACCGACATGTACGACTCAAAGGCCTCGGCATGGTCGGTGGGGTCGCTATCCCCTTTGTAAGTGAACGCCGGCAATTTTAGTTTGGTTGGCACGGCGGTGTCAAGGACATAGGCACCGAGGGGTCGTCGACCACGTGTCGAATGACACGCGGCGATCGGCTCCTCGCATTCCTAGTCCGGCCCCTCTCCTCGTCTTGGGTGGGGCTTCTCCTCCGACTATGGTAAGTCGGGCTTCTTCTCCGACTCGACGAGTCGGACTTCTTTCACTCCTCCGAGGCGAGGCCTCGTCGGTGCCGGCGCGACGCTGTCCTCCCGCGGGTGCGGGAGGAGCTTAGGTCTACCACCGCACACTGGGCTCCTCCGGCGTCTTGACGGGGCCGCTTCTTCCAGTGCTCCATTCAAGTCTCTTGAGTCACGTTACGGAGGCCCCGGTCTCCGGGACGGGTTCCGCCGCTCTTGTCGGTGTGACAGTGTGAGCCGACGTACTACTAATGAGGTCCAGGAGTAGTTTCAGTTTCGCTACATCAACCACATGTCCCATGATGGTGACCTGGTTGGCGGGCAGCGGCGTATCTGGTATTATTGGCATCCCGTACTCCGGCTGAATTACCCGGCCGGTGGAGGGCTGCGCAACTCCAGAGTTGTGGACGGTATCATCTTGGCGGAACTCGGTTTCGTCAGTTACGAATACCTCTTGTTGTTTTAACATCTTCTTAGCTTTTTTGGGTGGGTTTTTGTTTTGTTGTTTTTTTTTTGTTTGGGAATGAATGTGACTAGCTTCTAGTATCTTTCCCCACAGACGGCGCCAATTGTTCCGGGTGTAATTTCGAGCGCTTATATGTTACCACCCGTGCTTGTAGAATGACGTCTTTAGTTGAATCCTCCTTGCGGTCTCTGAAACGATGAACAAATCGAGGGCTCGGCTTTGGACCGAGCGAACTCACTCCGACGCTCAAGTCGAGAACTTAGAGAGGTAAGTGGTTGTTACTTGGCAAAATACGTATTGTAGAGAGATAAGGAAGATATTACCAGATGAATAGTGATTCTTAGGTTAAATTGTGGATCCTTTCCTCAATGATAGTTGAGGAGTATTTATAGACTTTCACCTTTTGTCACGTAGTGGCCAAGTGGCTAGCGGTGGAAAGATCGATCTACCCCTCGGCCGAGGGACCTATGGCGGCCGGCGGGCCCCGTTGACCCACCGCCGAGGGGTCTTGGATATGAGTTCGCGGATGTGTGCCCCTTGGTCGGTTGCCCCTGGCCGGGACCCATCGACAGCCGAAACAGGCCTCGTCTTGCTTAGGGTCTAAGCCGTTGACTTGTTGTGGATATCTTTGACCTTGCTCAATGTGTTGACTTGGTCAGCGGGTGCAGAATATGCCCCATCAGTACCATAAATGTGCATATTTATACTAATTAATTATTTTATTTTAAGAAAATTTACCATATTCTAGTCTTCTATAAATATTTAGGAAAATTATTAAGCATCTTCTTTCTTTTAGGCTCCTTGAAATTGATCATCTTAATTAATTATTTTATTTTAAGGAAATTGACCATTTTAATTAATTATTTTATTTTAAGGAAATTAACCAGGTTTTAGTCTCTTATAATTGTTTAGGAAAATTACCAAACTTTTATATAATTTAATTTTAACCCAGACTATATAATATTTGCATTGAGATCCCTTAATCGGGTCCATCACACGGTGCTAGTGATTTAAAACTATATAGTATAATTAATTTGTATAACTTTCTTTAATTACATTGAAGTCCTTTGGTTTCTGGATTTAATATATAGTATTGATTAGTTCCCGTATGACAACCAAACAAGGTCTAGTAAAATATGCATAATTTAGCAATTCCGTTTTAATATTTTGTATAATACTCCATCCGTTCCAGTGATATGTTTACACTTCCTTTATTTTTCCCTCACAAAATAAAGAAAGTGTAAATATATCAGAGGAAATAATCCTACTTCAAATTGTCAGTCCATTCATGTCATCTATATCCTATGACTATAAATCGTTTAGTTTAGCAACAATATTGAAAATGATATATATAGACCTTGACCTTCTAGAGATCAATGCCTTCTTAGTTCTTCTTATTCAGCAAGGGTTGCTCATGGACTCATGTTGATGGCAAGAAAAGTCTTCAAATTAATAATCTATCTAATATTTCGAAACGAAAGACCATTCCTTTATTCTTAGTACACACCGTTATGGACTGATTAATCATAAAATAAGAGCAATTAATTTTGTTTGTCATTACTACTTTAAAAAACTAATTTTGTATTATTGAGTTTCATGTTGACGTTATCATACAATCCCTCCAATTCAATCATTTTAATACGGAGTACAATTTAAGCAATATGTTAGTCGCTCCGTCTAGTCAATAATTTACATTTATTTTATTTTTTCTTTATTAAAAAAAAATGTAAACTATTACTAGAGACATGGAGTAGAAAAATTTGGAAAATGTATATTCTCTTATTCCAAATTTATTTTCTTATTTGATGTTACGGAAATTTAAAAATGCAACTTTAACTCTATGCACCAATTAAATAATTGAGATTATTCTCCTGGTACCTCATAAATTTGCATTTTTTTTTTTCCTTTAACGTCCCTACTTTTCTGAAAAATTACTTTCAATGCTCATATCTCTTAGTCATGATTTTGTAAAGCGGAGCACGTTCAAGACTTGGTCGTCGGCCGATGTATGCGTATATATGACAACTTTGTATTAAGATATGCTCTTCACATACATTTTTCAAAGTAATTCAATATTAAGAGGTCCACAATATTTGACCTGATGCTAATGATGCATGATAATTTCCGTACTACTTGTGGAATTCCACTCTAAATCAGGGGCGTCTTAAAACAAATGGAGGCTCGGTGCACCGAGAAAAAATGAGGCCTCAAATATGAGTGTACAAGGGTACTATACTTCAATTTTTGTATTGAATTTAGTCAATATGGCTTATAAATTCGGTGTTCAAAACCGGAGGCCCGGTTCCTCCGCCCGTGGTTGCACGGGGTGTTAGACGCCCCTGCTATAAATATGAGACGAAATAGCAAACATTTGTATCAACCTCTTTCATTTCACTAGCAATCCTCAATTCAAACATCTTATATTATTTCTTCATTTAGCCTCTTAACAAAAACCGATAATGGGAGTTTCAACACACACAATGGTCGACTGCAATAGCCCTGTGGCCGCAGCTAGGTTGTTTAATGCTTTCTGCATTGATAACCATAATTTCATGCCAAAAGCGTTACCCGATTTTGTGAAAAGTGTAGACGTTGTTCAAGGTGAACCTGGCACGGTTGGGTCTGTCAGACAACTCAACTTCCCTGAAGGGAAGCCCTTCAAGTACGCAAAAAACAGAGTGGATGAAATTGATGCAGGAAAGTTCTACTGCAAGTACACCACCATTGAAGGTGATGTCCTTCGTGAAAACATAGAATATGTAGTTCACGAGACGACATTCGAGCCATCAGGGAACGGGACACACTACACGATGGTGACAAACTACCACACAAAGGGAGATTTTGTGGTTACTGATGACCACGTCGCAGCTGGAAAACAGAATATCAAGAACATGTTCGACACTGCTTCCGAATACCTCGCCGCCAATCCTCACTTATATGTTTGAAATTTGAATTGGTGTGTGATTCATCAAGGATATGATATGGTGGCTTTAGAGAATAAGATTTGCACTGCGTTTTATGCGTGTGTTTTCTTGCTTTTGTAACCAAATTTTTTTTTTTTTTTTTTTTTTTAACGAAAGAACCCGCAGCCGTTACCTTTGTTACGTACTGGTTAAATCCAAAATATTGGGTTTTATGGTGTTTTGTTTCATTTTCAATTTTTGTTCACTTGAGAATAAAATGTTTCATTATAATAAATGACTATTTGTGATCTTTTTTTACTTTTACCGATTGTGTACGTGAAAATGTAGTACATTACTTCCAAGTGTCACAAATTTCAATTGTGGCGGACAATTAATATGTCACAAGGACGTGATCTCTCATAAACTGTGAGTGAAAGAGCAAATACGAAAGATGTTATGAGAGGCCACAAGCGAGACCTTCTCGTCTGGTATATATGTTGAGCCAAATATATATTTTCCTATTTTTCAAGTTTAGGCTTTACACTGTTTAGGGATAAATAGAACATGTTGATCAGCCTATCTAATGACTTGGTTTTTTCGAGTGTACTTGTTTTCGGTGTCCTGTTCCGTCTGAAATACCTATATTTTTCTCAATGATATTCCTCAACATTTTCATTTCCTCACTATTAGTTTCCATTTTATAAAAATAAATCATGAACTAGCCATAACACTTGGCTACTAAGAATACAGAAAACTATATATTTTTTTCAACTCAAAGTTCTCATAAAGACAATGTATTTAGAAATAAAGTCATCTCTTTTAGAACTAGTAGAAGAGAGTTATGGCTAGGCGAATTTGTTTTCATCCAAAACCGTTGACTGACTATAACGGTCAATTGCGAATTTAAAAATCAATGATTTTTCTGTCAATTTGAAAATCACATAAAGACGATTAACTTGAAAAATATTACGGTTTTCTGAACTCATAGCCATGATACATGGCTTGTTAAAAATAAATCCGAAAAAGAAGGGTACTATTAGAAAACGGAAATTTTCCAAGGTACCTGTTTTGGCAGGATTTTTATTGATCTAGAGCGTCCTGCCAGGGATTTATATGTAGGGTGATCTAACTCGAATAACTTGCCTGATTGGTATAATTAAATGTAAAACAAACTAATAAATAATGACACAAGGATTTATACGTGGAAAAACCCTGGGAATAAGGGAAAAAACCACGGGCACCAAGCCAGGAGTGATTGTTACTATGATTCTGGATAGCCTGACAGAGTATTATTATATCGGGCGTGATGTGAATATATTGCTTAAGAATACAAAGAATATGAGTAAAAGTGATGGTCTTTGGATAATCCTTCTTGTCTTCTCTTCCTTTCTATTTATAGGTGGTTGCTTCCAATTGTCTTTGTGCAGTTTAGGTTTTCCTGGTAAATAGGAGTGTGCCCTATTTACCCTGAGATGGTTGCTTCTTTCTTAGCCGTTGCTTTGATCGCTCCCTATATCTTTGCTTTACGGAATTGGTCTTCCTTTTTTGTAGGGAACATATATAAAACCGCCTCATTTGTTTGTTGCCTGCAGAGCCTGGTGCTTTTCCTTTTCAGGCCGTTGGTTATCTTTCGCTGTCTTCTATCAACTCCTGCTTGGTGCCTATCCGTGTTGAAGTAATGCCGATTTTAGATATCTTTTGCCTGGAAGTTGTCCTTGGTCACATTACAGGCTATACCGATCGAGCAGATAATTTAGGGCCCAACAATTGCCCCTTATCTCGCTTATTCCTTTATTGGGTCCGCCAGAATGAGGAGATAAAAATTTGGGCCAGACAAGTGATTTGTGCAGGGACTTTCTATCGGATTCAGAATTTGTGTTTGATTCAACTTCTTGTAACGGTTACTTACCATAAATAGGGTAGGTTCACAAAACCCTAGGAGAGTCATGATTGATCTTAACCACTTGCTTTCCTAGTCGTTATAGTTTTGCGGCTATAAATATCCTGCTTATTCCGTGTATGTCTTCACATTCCAATCTCTAATTTTCTTCTTTCTCTTTCTAAAAAATTCTCTCTTTGTAAAAAATTCATTTCCCAAAAAATAATATATGGCTGGTGGCGGAGAAAAGACAAAGACTTCAAAAGCTCCTGCCGAGGTTGAAAAAGTTCTGTTGAAGTTGAAATGGTTTCTGCCGAGGTTGAGGGGTCCCGATGTCATCCCCGAGGATGATGTGGTGGAGGTTGTTCCTCCTCCGGAGATTCTGTCTATGTCTTATAAGGGGTTGAGTATTCTCCTAATAAGGCTTTGGCGCTCTTTCCATGAGGCTAATCAATTGAAACCTGCTTTTGAGCATTATATAAAGGGCGGGGTCTCATTCCTCATGGGGTCAAGTTTGATTCTGAGAATGGTCCTATCGGGGCTAATTGGAGTAGCCCGGTTGGTTCTATTTTTTGAGTGGGCTTTCGGGGTGGTGGTCAACTTCCCTTTCTCCTTTTATGACCGAGGTGATTAGGGCTATTAGGGTTCCTCCGTTTCAACTCATGCCAATGGTTTGGAAGATTGTCCATTCTATTGAGCATTTATGCTCTAAGCATAAGTTGGTTATTACCCTGGATCATTTTAAGAACGCTCTATCACCAAGAGTCATTCTCTTTGGGAGGTTTAATTTTCGAGTCGGGTCAAAGATGGCTCACCCGATCACCAATTTTGATTCGGGGGATGATAAAGGCTCGGGCTCAAACTTATATGTTTATCAAGGTGACTCAATTGCCCCCGACCGGACTATCTTAATTACTCAAATTTGTTGAAGGAGGTAATCTTTCTTTCCCCGCATTATTTTTTTTGGTTTGGTAATAATATTTTTTGGAGAGTTTACTTACTTTGCCCGTGCTTTCTTTTAGTAAATGACCGGGTGAATGATCCCGATCTTTGAGGGGCCTCGGTGACCGGATAGCGAGCGTTTATGGCGTTGCTCAAGAGGAGAGGGCTTGGCCTTTTATGCAGGGGGGCAAGCTGCTATGCCTCGTTTTAAGAAGGCTAAGTTGAGCACTTATAAGCCTGTGAAGAGAACTAAGGTTCCAGGGGCATCTTCGTCGGGGAGTAAGTTCTTTTGCTTGTTTTGTCATTCTGTTTCCTGTATTGGATTCATGCTTATATTCTTTGATTTAGAAACTCGTCGTGCGGCTACCGGGCTTCTCGGGTGCTAGTTTTGGTCTGTCTTTGGTGAAGGCGGGGTTTCTCAAATTACAGGGGAAGTCAAAGAGTAGTGAGGCAACGGGGAGTGATAGTCTTTGTTCAAATTCGGGAATCGTGCGGGGGCTCGGTTGGTGTCGCTGAAAAGATTGTGGATGAAAGTGATCGTCTTGAGAAGAGGAAGAGAGTGGATGAGTCTTTGGGAGGAGTTCATGAGGTCAGGGGAGTCGGGGCTCGTATGGATGAGGTCCAGTTTGCTAAGGATCAAATTCGAGCTCGGGCTTTTGTGGTTGATGATCCTTATTTCAAGTACCAGCAGAGGAAGCTTCGCTCGTGCTTTGGCTGCTATGTATCGTTCCGAGGGATTATCTTTGCCAACCTGGTTACCATGCTTCAGGAGGTATATATTTTTTGTCTTTGTTTGTTGTGGGTTTTTGTGTGTGTTTTCTTTTTTGTGGCTTAGATGGGCATTTTCTTTTGTTTTAGAATGTTAATGATGTCTTTGAGGAGTGCCTGTCAACCGAATCATCCATGGTCTAAAAATGCCTTGGATTGGGAGGTACAAATCTTGAAGAAAGATGCTTGACAAGTTTAAAGTGATTTGGAGGTGTCCAAGGGGTGAGAATCATTCGTTGAAGGGGAGGATAATGAGGCGGGAAGGCTCGGTTCTTTGGTGGAGTCTCGCTAAGGTGAAATCGCTCGGGATGCCTTGAAAGCTCTTCGAGGCTAAGTTTGATATTGCCCAGGAAGAATTGAAGGTGAAAAACAAAGCTATGCAGGAGCGATTAAAGGTAAATGAGGAGTTGGCTGTAGAGAGGGATGAGGTTCAGGCCAGGTATAAAGATGTTGCATTGTATTTCTTTGGCAAGGGTCGTGTGGATGCTATGAAAGAGCCTGCGAAGTCGCCTTTTTGGAATCCCGATCGGAATTGGCTGATCTCAATATCACTTATCCCGAGCTTTGTAAGTTGCATGCGACGAGGAGGTGGACTCTCCTCCATCCAAAGGGAAAAACAAAGATGGTGAAGGAGATGAAGAAGAGGAGGTCAACTGATGAGGGGATTGGTTCTGCTCATCGTGTCCAAGGTGGGCTAGTTTGATTTTTTCTGTTTGTGGGATTTTGTGTTGTTTTGGCCTATTCAGTGGGGGATGTTCCCTGAACAAATAATTTAGGATTTGTTTTGGTTTTTGTTGGCTTTGCCTGATAAACGGTGTGTTCTTCTGCTGGGAGGGTGTATTCCTGGTAGGTTTTAATATATATATCCTTTCCTTGATTTTCTTGTTGTTTTTGACTGGGATTTGTACCTGTACATTCATGTGATATTTTTTGTTAGAGTAATGCCTGTCGGGAGGGCTTATGGCCCTCATTCCCGTGTTTATAGGAAATGGTGGCTTTATCTCGCCTGTCGGAGGGCTTATAAGAATGAGGGTGGTTGCTTGGTCGGAGGGCTTATGGCCCTCACTGTCGAGAGGGCTTTTTGACAAGTACTATGGTCTATTCCACCTTTGTACTTGTCTTTTTATGTACTTGAGCTCGAGTTTATTTTTCGGGTTAGGCGGGCGGTGCCAAATTAGAACATTTTTAGAAATGTTTGTTTCGGGTTGGGTGGAGTGGCCCTCAATCCTGAACATTTGTTTAAGCCTAAAGTGTAACATATAATAAGTGAAAAGAAGGCATAAAACAAGTTTTCAGGATTTGAAATAAAGTTTTGGGTAAAATTAAAAATAACATGTAAGCAACTTAGCACATAGCGGGTATGAAATAGTTTTAAGTGGTAACTTAGCACATAGCGGTATGGAATTTAGCACATGTATATAGGGTGGGTGATTTTACCCTTCTCGGATATGAAATAGTTTTAAGTGGGAAATGTTCCAAGATCTGGGATCATTTCTCCTTCCAAAGTTTGTAGCCTGTAAGCTCCTTGTCCCACTATTGAATCAATTAAGTACGGGCCTTCCCATGTAGGGGCTAGTTTGCTGCGTTCTTTTCTCTGGTGTTGGGGAAAACTTTCCTTAGTACCAGTCTCCTTCTTTGAATACTCGATGTTGACATTCTTGTTGTAACTTCCGGCTACCGCTCTGTTGGTAGGCGGCTATCCCGACTTTTGGTGCATCTCTCGGTTCTTCGTTAAGAGTAGGTTATCTTGTAATAGGGGCCTGTTCTCTTCTATTGTGTTCAGTCGCTTCTTCGTAGTTGGCACATGAATTTCTCGCTGGTATTATCGCTTGTGACCATAGACCAGGGAATATGGTGTTTGGCCTGTGGGTGTTTTGGGTGTGGTCCTGTCGACCCATAGGACTAGGGGAGCTCTTCCGCCCATCTTCCTTTTCTTCTTTTCACTTTTTCTTCAGGCAAACTGATTACTACTTTGTTGCTTGATTCTGCTTGGCCGTTGGCTTTAGGGTAGCCTGGTGTAGATGTGACTAGATTGATATTCCATTGTGCACAGAAATTAGTTGTTCTTTTTCCCACAAATTGTGTTCCATTATCACGACTATTTCTCAAGGTATTCCATATCTGCATATGATGTTCCTTTTGATAAATGATATGACATCTTTTTCTTTGACTTGCCTGTAAGAGTCTGCCTCTATCCATTTGGAAAAGTAGTCATCATTGCTAGCATGAAGACTTTCTGTCCAGGCGCCGAGGTAGCTTCCTACTATGTCCATGCCCCATTTCATAAATGGCCAGGGGCCGAGATGGAATGTAGTAGTTCGATGGTTGATGGATATAAGGGGAATGGATTTGACAAAGCTTCACATTTTGAGTCTGTATGCTATGCGATCGGCTCTCGGGTTGGCCGTAAGTAGCCTGTCCCGAGAATTTTGCTTGTCGTGCTCCTTCTACCTTTATGATTTCCGCAGTATCCATTATGTATGTCTTCTATGACCTGGCTGGCTTCATTTGGTTCCAGGCAACGTAAGTAAGGTCCAGTCTGAGACTTTTTAAACAAGGTGTTATTTATAATGGTATAAGTGGATGCTTTGATTTTCGGGCCCTTGCTTCGTTTTTATTTGTAGGGAGTATCCCAGCAGGAACCAATCATAGTAAGGTTTAGTCCAGAATTTGTATCTTCCTGGATAGGGCAAATTTGTTCGTGCCTTTCTATGGTTGGTTCCAAAGCAGGGACGATGGGTATTTTGTCAAACACAAAGGGCTGAAATTTGATCCCAGTGGCTAGGGCATCCGCCCGGGTATTTAGGTCCCTTGGTATTTGGTCAATGTCAAAGGTTCTCAATTTTTTGCAAAGGTTTTGACATATTCCAAATAGAGTATCATCTTTGAATCTTTTGCAAAGATATACTCCTTTAACTTGATTGGAAATTAAAAGAGAGTCGGTTTTTACCTTGAGGTTTGCTACACCGAGTTCTATACATACCTTTAATCCAAAGAATCGTGGCTTCATATTCACCTCATTATTCGTGGCTTTGAACTCACAACTAATAGCCTCGTGCAATCGGGTCTCCCTGTGGTGATTTTAGGACTAATCCTAGGCCAGTGCCTTTCATATTTGTTGGCCCATCTACATGGAGAGTCCATTCCTGGTCTATTTTTTGGGTGTCAAGAAGATTGCCCTCTTTTATGAGGTCTGGTTCTAGGGTAGGACCGAATTCACCACGAAGTCTGCTAATGCCCGAGATTTAATTGCCGTCCGGGTTCAAAGGTTATATCATAGGTGTCTTGATTTGTCTTGACCATTTTGCCATTCTGCCGATAACTCGGGCTTTCTCGGACAGATTTGATAGGCAAGTTGGTTCTTACAACGATTGGGTGGCTTTCAAAATAAGGTCGAAGTTTAGTGCAGGACATTACTAAAGCAAGTACATATTTTTCAAGTAGGCCATACCTGGTTTCTGCATCTAGGAGACTTTTACTTACATAGTAGACTGGATGTTGTTGGCCATCAATTTCTTTGGTCGACTCCACTTATCTGCGGTTTCGTGATGATAGGTAGACCGTCAAGGGTTCTCCTTTGTCTGGTTTGGCAAGTAGCGGAGGTGTAGTCGGGTATGTTTTGAGCTCCTGGAAGGCCGACTCGTGTTCGTGCAACCATTTGAATGTTTTGTTCTTCCCGAGTAGGTCATAGAATGCCTTGCATCTTATCGATGATCCGAAATGAATCTATTCGTGGTGCAACTCGTCTGTCGCGTTTTTGAATATCTTTGACCGACTTGGGGATTCCAGTTCTAGTATGGCTCTTATTTGTTCTGGGCTAGCTTCTATTCCTCTTTTGGTCACCATGTACCCCAAGAATTTTCCCGAGGATACCCCGAAATGGCATTTGGATGAGTTGAGTTTCATATTGAAATCTTCTAGGATTTTAAAGGTCGTTTCCAAGTCCCGACATGATCTTGACTTTCTTTGATTTAACTACCATGTCATCAATATAGACTTCCATGGTGTCCCCTATTTGGTCTTTAAACATTGTATTGACCAGGCGTTGGTATGTTGCCCCCGCATTTTTCGTGCCAAAGGGCATTCTTTGTGTAGCAGTATATGCCCCTTTCCGTGATAAATGCAGTATGTTCCTGATCAGATGGGTGCATCTTGATTTGGTTGAATCCACTTGAGGCATCCATGAATGTCAGGAGTTCGTGTCCTGCTGTAGCATCCACCATTGCGTCTATGTGTGGGAGTGGAAATGGGTCTTTTGGACAGGCTTTATTGAGGTCCAGTGTAATCTACACAAACTCTCCACTTGCCATTCTTCTTTTGAACCACCACTACGTTGGCTAGCCAGCTAGGGTACATGACTTCTCTTATCATCCCCATGTCCAATAGTTTGTCTACTTCTTCATTAATGATAGCATGTCTTTCAAATGCAAACTTTCTTCTTTTCACGACAGGCTTATAAGACTCATCAACATTTAGTTTATGTGTAATAATATTGGCATCTATTCCGGTCATATCAAAATGTGACCAGGCAAAACATGAAGATTTACCTCTAAGAAAATTTACTAATTCGCCTGATATGATCGGGGACATCGATCCTACCAAGACGTGCCTGTCGGGTACTCGTGGTCTAAAATTACTTGATCGGTTTCCATTTTGGTTTTCGCCACATGAGTTGTCCCGACAGGTCATCGTAATTGCTAGGCGAGGGACTTACCTGTCTTGGAAGGCTTCATGACTCGTATAACATTCCTGGGCAGATTTTTGTTCACCTTTAATGGTTGCTACTCCCCATTCTCGCTGGTATTTTGATGCATTGGTGATAGGTGGAGGGTATGGCTCTTACGTTGTGGATCCATGGTCTTCCCAATATGGCATTATAGGATGACAGGCGATCCCAGACTCCAAATATTTCATATGAAGATACTCCTTCCACATATGTGGGCGTGTATTTCTCCCATGTGTTTCTTGTTTCTCCACCGAATCTACTAGGACATTAGACTTCTTTATGATTTGGCTTTCATCAATCTTCATTGCTTTAAGGACATCAAGCATGATCGGGTTTACTTCAATCGCCTCCATCTACCAGGATTCTCATGATACGTGCAGTCCCTATTTGCATGGTGATTACCAGTTGTCATGGTGGAGGTCCGGAATGCCCCGCATATCGTTGTCGTCAAAAGTAATTTGAGGTAAATTGATAGATTTAAAAGGAGATTTCATTTTTGACTCCCTGGCAATTTTCTTAGCAAAATTAACTGGTCAAAGCCACAAATTTTCGATCCTCCATTGATGAATTTGACTTCATAAATGGGTGGTGCGAGGGGGTAGGTCACGCTGTTGTTGCCTTTTGTGTTTCTTCTTGTTCCGTCATCTTCCCTGTTCTTTGTTGGCATCAAGTCTTTCTGGTATCCTTTCTTTAGCAGGTAAGCCACTTGTCTCCGTAATCCCAGGCATTCTTCTTTTGTGTGACCTATGTCCATGTGAAATTCACACCACCTGGTGGTGTCCTTTCTTGAGTTGGGGTTGTCTGACTTCTTTGGCCACTTGACAATGTCTCCCATATGGTCAAGCCTCTTGATTAATCCCGCAATGTCAACAGAGAAAGTTATATTCCCGGACAGGAGGATAAGTATAGGAGTTACCTCGTTGTTCATGTGTATAGTTGACTTCGATCTGTCAGGTCTTGTGTAGGGAGATGGCCTGGAACTCGCTTCCTTTGTTGTTAAAGCTTTTCCCGTTGGTTTTGTCATATCCTGAGTTGTTGTCGGTATTATCTCGCCTTGTAGCCTTTGTCTTCCTCCACTGATATAGCCTATGGCTAATGCTTGGACATCTTCAAAGGTATGACAGGGCTTCATGGTCATTTCATCGTAGAAGTCACTTCCGGGGGTAGCCCTTGCCTCAAAGCTTCAACGGTACGCTCCAACATCACATCCGGGATTGAGACTTTTTCTTTGTTGAATCTTGTCATGTATGATCGATGGATTCTCCAGGCTTCGTTTAACCATGTACAGTCCACGGATCTCTTTTCTAGTTCCTGCTGCTTGGCAAACGATGATTGAAAGAATTGACCAGGTCGAAGAAAGGACTTGATGCTTCCATTTGGCGGTTTATGTACCATTGCAAGGCAGTCCATTCGAGTTGTTCCAAATCCCTTACACATGCATACTTGACGTAGTTCATCGGGAATTGATGCTGCCATCATCCTTTGCTTGTAATAGGCAACATGGTTTTGTGGATCGGTGGTTCCATCATAGATTCTCATTGAGGGAATCACAAATTTCTTTGGCGCAGTCTATCTTTGCTATTTCATCCACGAAGGGTGAATCAAAGATAGCTTTCTGGATTTGCTTCTTCAATTGGGGTAGGAACTCCTGGGATCTTTTCAAATCTCTCGTGAAGTTTTTGGATTTCTGGAGCATAGCCATCATAATGGCCGTGTTAGTCCGATCTTGAGTTCTTGATTTTGGAGTTCTCCTGAGTCCATTTCTTCTCCTGCTTTGGATTTTGATGGAATTGGAGTACCAATATTGGAGAAGTCAATGTTCCTTATGATGGAGGAGAATGGTGTGCCAGTGGACTTTCAATTTTGATCCTGAAGCTTTTTCTCCCAAATGTATCTTTAGGCCGGATTCGATTCTTTCAATTTTGCCACTTCACTTGGCTGGATCATTTTTTGTTTCATTGTTCCATCTCCAACAATCTGTTGTTTGCGCAAAGACTAATTGTTGCTCAATGCTATCTCCTGCCATTTTTCTTAGTTTTTGTGGTATTTGATGGTGGGCTTTTGATTATTTTTGAGTTAGATGCCCCACGGTGGGCGCCAATTGTTTTGGCAGGATTTTTATTGATCTAGAGCGTCCGCCAGGGATTTATATGTAGGGTGATCTAACTCGAATAACTTGCCTGATTGGTATAATTAAATGTAAAACAAACTAATAAATAATGACACAAGGATTTATACGTGGAAAAACCCTGGGAATAAGGGAAAAACCACGGGCACCAAGCCAGGAGTGATTGTTACTATGATTCTCGATAGCCTGACGAGTATTATTATATCGGGCGTGATGTGCGAATATATTGCTTAAGAATACAAAGAATATGAGTAAAAGTGATGGTCTTTCAGATAATCCTTCTTGTCTTCTCTTCCTTTCTATTTATAGGTGGTTGCTTCCAATTGTCTTTGTGTTAGTTTAGGTTTTCCCTGTAAATAGGAGTGTGCCCTATTTACCCGGAGATGGTTGCTTCTTTCTTAGCCGTTGCTTTGACTTGCTCCCCTATATCTTTGCTTTCTGGAATTGGTCTTCCTTTTTGTAGGGAACATATATAAAACTCGCTGTTTGTTGCCTGCAGAGCCTGGTGCTTTTCCTTTTCAGTTCGGGTTATCTTTCGCTTCTTCTATCAACTCCCCGCTTGGTGCCTATCCGTGTTGAAGTAATGTCGATTTTAGATATCTTTTGCCTGGAAGTTGTCCTTGGCTGTTACCTGGGCTATACCTGATCAGGCAGGATAATTTAGGGCCCAACAGTACCCTTGAAATTTGGCAGATTAAACATGGTACCCCTCATTTTAAGTTTCTACATATGGTACATTTGTGTTTACCTTTTCTTTTCCCAAAATGCCCTTTTGGCAAATTTCTGTTATAACGCCGTTACTCATATGAGTAATTAAACGAGTAATTGAGTATGTTTTGTTATTTGTTTATTGTTATTTGGATATTAAATGTTAGTTTATTAGATTATGAAGTTTTAGGCTATGTTTGGTAAAACTAACTGAAAAGGTAGCTGAAAACTGAAAAGCTAACTGAAATCCGAAAAGGTAACTGGTAAGGTAGCTGAAAATTAGGAACTGATAAGTTAGCTGATTATATAAAAAAATGTTTGGCAAACTAACTGAAAAGGTAACTGATTTTGATGAAATAACGTAAAAGGATATGATAATTATTTAATATTATAGATTTAAATGGTAAAAATGGAAAATCAAACCAAATCAGGTACCTGAAACTTATTATAGAGTAGCATTTCATTTCAGGTAGCTTATTTGATTAAATAAGCTACTTGCCAAACGCTTACAAAAAAATAAGGTACCTGAAACTTTGGTCAAATAAGCTACTTTGACCAAATCAGGTACCTGAAATGTCTTGCCAAACGGAGCCTTAGTGTGTTAGATAATAAAAAAAAAGGTATAACAAGTCATGGGAGTAACGACGTTATGATGGAAATTTGCCAAAGGGTATTCAGGGAATGGAAAAGATAAACACAAGGGTGCGATATATAAGAAATTAAAATGCGGGGTATCATGTGTAATCTGCTAAAGTTCGAGGGTATCATAAGAAATTTCCGTTTAGAAAATGAAAAGGTTCAGAGGTACCATTGAGAAAATCCTCTATCTTTGAAATTATTTTTTAACAAACCGATATTGTGTTATTTGCCTAATTCATACATTTATCATTTATGAGTCATTTTTGTATGAACATACAATTAAATTTGTATCACACAAACACTTTCTAAGAATAGAAATAGGAAAGGTAATGTGAATAGGGGGCGAACAAATTTAGGTCTTCATTTAGGTCTGGACCGAATGGACCCAATTTCATTTTTAAGACCGAATGGACAAAATTTAGGTCTTCACCTAGGTCTTCATTTTTTTCAAGTTTTGGTCTTCGATCCGGTCTGATTAAGACCGGTTAATTTAGGTCCGGACCGAATAGACCAAATTTCATGTTTTTATTGACTATTCATTAAATATTATGAATCAATTAATATTTTATCTTCAAAAGACATTATAAATTAGTATTGTCAATGATTTTTTTAAAAAGAGTTGTCATATTATTTAAATACATTTTATTTAACGGAATTAAAATGTAATTATCGTATATGAAATAGTAAAAACACTAGTTTTAGGTCCATTTCGGTCCCCAAACCCGGACCAGGCCAAATATTTCGGGTTCGTTCCGGTCCAAGGCCGAAAGTTTTAGGTCCGGTTTTCGGGCCACTAAATTTTTATTTTCGGTCCGGTTCGGTCTTGGACCAATGTTGAGCCTTAATTGTGAATAGGTGGAAAAAGAAATAGAGAGGATTATTCAGAGTAAGACGGAATAAGAGAAAAATATATTAATGTGGAATCTTATTTGATTCGTCTTAAGTAGTGCAATAACAACACAAAGCTTTTATAATTTTTTACTAATATGTAAAAAAAGACATTAACGATCTAAAATGTGCACTGTCAAACATGTAAAATGCATATGTGTGTATTGGATTTCAATGAATGAAGTATTATTTTACAAGCTTATTAAATTATTTAGTTGGGCTATGTGTTATTAGGATAATCTTTTGCTAAAAATAGTCTTATAGAACAATTTGTTTTTCGGAAATCTCTCATGGTACCCTTTAATTTTGTGAGATTTTCCATGGTACCCTTGCTTTTAAGAATCTGCCTATTCTACCCTTGAGGTTGCATTTTTGTACCTATGGTACCCTTAATGTAACGACCGTTAGATGTACGTTAAGTTTTGATGATGTGGTAATAAATTAGTAATTAAAAATTGTTAATAAATATGAAATAATGGAAAGTAGGGGTACCATGAAAAAGTTGATAAAATTAAGGGGTACCATGAAAAATTCTGTAATCTATAAAATATAATTAAAAGGCTACCCTAAAATGACAAATAAACGCCACTTAGACAAAGCCATGTAGGATCCAAAAAGCCACCTAGATTAAAATTTAACATGATGTGTCATATTTATATGTGATGTTTCAATTTTTTAATGTGACATGGCGAATTAATGTGACATGGATTATCAATTTATTATTACATGACATTAATTTAAATCATTTATCTATAAATTAATTTAATTCACTTATATCTATAATATTAAAGGATATTATCATTATTCTTAAATTAATTTTGTACATTAAATATATTGTCTTCCAAAATTTACATAACCCTTACAAATTTACATCAAATTTCATAATTTATAATTAATATTGACATTTTAATTGAATTTTTTTGTAATAAAACATGTTAATAAATTTCATAATTTATAATTAAAATTGAAATTTTAATTAAAATTTTTGTAACAAAACATATTAAGGAATTAAATAAACCTCTTCATATTACTAAACACTCACCATTATTAATATTTTCCTATTTAATTCATTATTTTTAATTTTTTTTATAACGAAACATGTTAATAAATTAATTAAACCTCTTCATATTACTGAACACCCACCAATATTAACATTTTCCTATTTTTTTTAATTAAACATGGTAATAAATTGATTAAAACTCTTCATAATACTTAACACACACGAAATTAATTAATTTTTGTAATAATATGTAAATAATTTTATTAAAACTCCTTATATTACTCAACAACCATAATTTTTATTAATATTTTGTCCTATTTAATTCGTCTCTTGAGGTCCTCGACAATAAATTATCTAATTTAATAATACCAGAAAATAAATTAAAAATTAAATTAAAATAGGGGAATTTATGGTTGTGTAATGACTATAAAACCTATAATAGTTTCTATTCACTTTATTTATTTAAAATATGCCCATTTGTCATGAGTTTTTAAGTTGTGAATTGTATTTTATGGTTTAATTTATTTATTTTATTATATTGAGTATATTGAGTATATTGAGTATTGTTGTTGTTGTTGTTGTTGTTGTTGTTGTTGTTGTTGTTGTTGTTGTTGTTGTTGTTGTTGTTGTTGTTGTTGTTGTTGTTGTTGTTGTTGTTGTTGTTGTTGTTGTTGTTGTTGTTGTTGTTGTTGTTGTTGTTGTTGTTGTTGTTGTTGTTGTTGTTGTTGTTGTTGTTGTTGTTGTTGTTGTTGTTGTTGTTGTTGTTGTTGTTGTTGTTGTTGTTGTTGTTGTTGTTGTTGTTGTTGTTGTTGTTGTTGTTGTTGTTGTTGTTGTTGTTGTTGTTGTTGTTGTTGTTGTTGTTGTTGTTGTTGTTGTTGTTGTTGTTGTTGTTGTTGTTGTTGTTGTTGTTGTTGTTGTTGTTGTTGTTGTTGTTGTTGTTGTTGTTGTTGTTGTTGTTGTTGTTGTTGTTGTTGTTGTTGTTGTTGTTGTTGTTGTTGTTGTTGTTGTTGTTGTTGTTGTTGTTGTTGTTGTTGTTGTTGTTGTTGTTGTTGTTGTTGTTGTTGTTGTTGTTGTTGTTGTTGTTGTTGTTGTTGTTGTTGTTGTTGTTGTTGTTGTTGTTGTTGTTGTTGTTGTTGTTGTTGTTGTTGTTGTTGTTGTTGTTGTTGTTGTTGTTGTTGTTGTTGTTGTTGTTGTTGTTGTTGTTGTTGTTGTTGTTGTTGTTGTTGTTGTTGTTGTTGTTGTTGTTTGCAATAAGGTATATTTTAATTTTTTATGTTGCTGGTTTTATGAATTGTTTGCTTTATATTTGAATTCATGTTTTCCACTTGGTTTAATTTAAGTGACTTACATGTGACAATGTTTTGATTCGTTTGTCAAGTTTTTGCCAGGTTGATGTTTTATCTTTTGGTCAATATTTTTTTTTATAATTTTAATGCACCATGAAACGTATGTGAATGCAGATAAGGCAAACCATCACGTGGGTAATCTAAAGAGGGAAGAAATACAAAAGGCGCGAAACTGAGGTAAAATTAAAGGTAAAAAAAACGTAAGGTAGAAACTGATAAGTAATAGATGATTGTTGATCTCAAAAGAGAAGTCTTATAATATTTCTTTTAATTTGTATTGTGGTGTAATTTTTCTATTATACTTTCCCGATCAACCTATTTGAATTTGTATTTTTGTATTCACGAGAATAATCATTTCTAACATATATTTTTCTTTTTCATTTTATATGAACAATTATCAAGGCATGTAATAAAAGGATGCTAAAATGAACCTTCTGGTAATAATTAAATAGTATGATTTCTAAATTGTACTTCGTATGTTTTTAAGTTTATGTGGTTTTTTTTTTGGTCAAAACAGAAATAATACATAAAACTTACTCTCATAATTTCCTAAAAAAACCTACTCTCATAATTAATGGTAAATAAATAAGTACAAATAATTGAATGAAAAATCTTTAAAATTTTACAATTTACTTTTTGAACCATCATTCCCTCTTCCAATTTAAGTTTTCTCCAACTCCTACCTTTTGATTGTTTTTCTATAAAATTTACTGTACTTTTTAAAGTGGTATATGCTTTTTTAACCATTATAAGATGATCATTAATCTCAAAATGGAGATCTTATAATATTTCTTTAAATTTGTTATAAAGCGTATATTGTTGTGTAATTTTACTATTATGCTTTCTCGATCAACCTATTTGAATTTGTATGTTTGTATTCATGAGTATAATCATTTCTAACATATATTTTTCTTTTTCATTTCAAATGAACTATTATCAAGGCATGTGCTAAATGAAAGCGTATTAAAAGGAAGCGAAAGTGAACTTTCAGATAAATATTAAATAGTATGGTTTCGAAATTCTAATCCGTATGTTTTTAAGTTTATCTGTTTTTTTTTTTCACTTTTTCTTTTTGTCGCCCATAAATTACTTATTTCGCCCGAGTAAATGACGAAATTACCCTTTTTCCTCAATTCCTTTCACACCCCACTATATCATCTCTAACCTTCATAAATCTACATTTTTAAATATCACTATTCATTTATTTTCATCTAACTTGATCAATAATAACAATTTAAAGTGGAAAATTTATCAATTTACTTAACTAAATGCAAGAAAATTAATTAGCAAAACTAAAGACGAGGGAAAATACTGCATTGTACGAAACTACGAATTAGGAATGGACGACTATCAAAGTGAAGAAAATTACTTGCTAACATCCATGAACAGCCTTTGGTGTAGCTGTAAATGACGGTGAAAAATTTTTGAATTCTGTGCGCAACACAGATAATATACGCATAAAAGGATTCGTATCGCAGTTCACACAAGCCAGCAAAAACATAATCGACATTCACCATGACCACGTCGTGTAACATGAGCCATTCAGAATTTCAGACTAGATGGTGGCAAGACCAATCCCCAATGGTAGTTCGAGCTACGGAGATGATAAAAACCATAACGGTTCCACGCTTTCACACGATAGAGACGACATAGTCTCTGGGCTTCGTACTCGGTTCGCGCCAAGACCATGATAGTTTCATGTATAGTACACGACCAACACATGGTGGTCTCGTGCGTGGTACACGACCAGTCCATGGTGGTCTTGTGTGCACTATACGACCAGCCCATAGTGGTCTCGTGTACATTACACGACCAACCCATAGGCGTCACGTGCAACGTGCATGAACAGTCACTAAATGCTCTTTCGCCCCTCGCCCCTCGACTAAAATCGCTCCATGGCCTCTGAACAATCAATTGCTGCATTCTCAATCGAAATTCAAAGGTACAAATTAAGAGTGAATCCAAAAGTTTACTAGGGTACGGTCATAAATTCAGTAAAAATGAATTGAAAATCAATCGAGTTACGAATCCTTTTTAGTTATCTCATATGTCGGTGTAATTTGTAAATATCATGATTGAAATAGTTATATCCATGTAATTAAGTTTGGATTTACAAAAATTAAGATAGTTAAATAATATATTAAAAAAAAAGAATAGATTTGAAGAGGGAAAAAAATCATTGGGGGTAGAATTGGGAAGTTAGTATAAAATTCGGGCGATGTTAGTAAAAACTCGGGCGACAAAAAGTAGTACCCTTTTTTTTTCAACCCGGAATAGATTATTGTATAGTCTTTAATACTATTTTTATTTTTATATAGGATCGTGGACATAAGTATAACAAGAGATGGATCAAATTCTTGAAATAGTAATAAGGAACTTAAAAAATTTTATGAACCTTTTGGAATTCGGATTTTGGGAATATAGTTTTTTAAATTATTGAGCTATTGAAATGAAAATTTAATTCGTAATACATGGAGTAGATACGACCATACCGTTGAAGCGTATCTAATATTCTTCTATCGATATGATAAATGTTTTTCGAATGTAAATAATATTGAAGCATGCACGTGGCTATAAGACTTCAAAGATATTTCTACGGGAGGGTTGATGGGGAGGTCTGGAAATAATTTGGAGATGACTATACTGAGGTATTGCGTTTACAACCTTATAAGGCGTTATTGAATATTTTTCCATACGGAATTTATTATATACGGATGATTTCAACTTTTAATATTTAAAAAACTCACTTTATTATATTGCGGAGTAAAACACACGTATATATAATGAGTCGTCTTTGTCATTGCTCCGTTTTAAAGTTTCTCAAAATTAATAGCTACCACATTGTCACTTGCAGGATTCGATTTACAAAAAGAAATAAAAGTTGTCAAAGAAATAAGGTATTAACTAACTAATTTCTACGTATTTCAAGACTGTATATTTTTAAATGGATTAACAACTAATTGCTCGAACATATATTAACAATACAATAAAAATATCAAAATTAAAACAGATAAACCCGTGAATTTCACGGGTCACAACTAGTTTTTAATTATTAATTTGGAAAATTCACGTGATACTCCTGAACTATGTCATTTTGTAACTGTTACCCAACTTTTTAAGTTTGTACACAAAGTACTCTTGAATTTTTTTTTCAAGCATGGCATGCCCTTTTATCATTCTTAAAGTTTTCAATTAAGCATAAATCATAGACCAAAAATCGGATTTGGGCAATTCTTTTTTTCAAATTGATTAACCTTTCGAGATCTATAACACTACTACAAATCCAGGCAACTACAACGCCCCTTTAACAACGATTATTCACGAAAATCACAATAGACCCGTTGTTATATTAAAACCCGTTGTTATAACTTTCCCCCCAAAATTGAGTCACACTTTCCACAACGGGTTTTTATACATAAAACCGTGGTTAATAGTTTTAACAACGGTTTCCTTAAGTAAACCAACCGTTGTTAAAACCTTCTACAACGGACGCTTTAACAACGTCCGCTTTTTTATATAACAACGGTTTTTGACCGTTGTTATAGTCTGTATCTGTAGTAGTGTAATTTGACAAAATGAAAATGGTTATTAGAAAATTTAAGATTGAGGTTATAGTCGATTTGAGATTTTCGTACAAAAAAACCCCGTTTCCCTTAATAAAAGGACTTTTCAAACGTGTATTTTTAATAAAACCGGTTTTAGTTTTCCCGAGGATTTTCTTACAAAACAAATTTTCCCTAATAAATTTAAAAATCGAAAGCGCATTTTTTATTTCTCGAGGATTTTCAACATCATGCTAAAAAAGTTTATTTTAAAACTAATTGCGTAGTAGGATTGATTATCATAATATTAAAAGTAAAATATGTCGAAATTTTTGCGAAAAATAAAATTATCGAAAAAAAGGGATGTCTGATAACAAGTTGATCAATTAATTAAATCAGAATAAGAATATAGGAGTTAGCAATCCAATTTTGTTGGTATCATCCAAACAAATCTAATCCATTCAATTATTTATTTAATTAGTCTATTTATATTCAACCTCAATGTGTTAAATTTAAAGTTCAACCAATCTATTTACAAATAAATGGATGATGAAAAAAATCGTGAGAAAGTCCTTTATTTTTCTACCAATATAGACAATCCTTTACTTACTCTATTATGTGTAGAAATCGAACCCGAAATCTAAAATATATTTAATTTATAATTCATTAGCACCGTAATGTAGTTCTTTTTTAGTATATTAATTTCTGCTCGGTCTATTCTTTCTTTTCATGATGGAATTCGGCCTATTTTCACATCTAGGATATACATATACCCCATATTTCATTATCAAGAGTTCATTTCTAATTATTTAGTTCTTTCAATCCAAACGGGGGTGGGGTAAGAAATTATAAACTTGAAAACAACGGTAGGGTTGCGACATATATATGAAAGAGTATACAATAATGATGTATTTATCGAGTCAAATATATTACATGGTCTAATAATGAACCATTTTGATTAGTTGATAATATTTGTTGAGAGTTGGATGACATATTCCTTTATTTTTATTTTTTTTATGGTTAAGGCCTAATTTATGTCGAGTAGACCTTGTTGCTTTGTTGTACAAATTTTTAATTAAAGTTGTAGGGAGGGACTTATGTCACCACAAACAGAGACTAAAACAAGTGCTGGATTTAAAGCTGGTGTTAAAGATTACAAATTGACTTATTATACTCTTGAGTATGAAACCCCGGATACTGATATCTTCGCAGCATTCCGAGTTTCTCCTCAACCCGTAGTTCCACCTGAAGAAGCACGGGCCGCAGTATCCGCCGAATCTTCTACGGGTACATGGACAACTGTATGGACCGACGGACTTACCAGTCTTGATCGTTACAAAGGACGATGCTACCACACCGAGCCTGTTGCTGGAGAAGAAAATCAATATATTTGTTATGTAGCTTACCCCTTAGGCCTTTTTGAGGAAGACTCTTTTACTAACAGTTTACTTCCATTGTGGGTAATGTATTTGGGTTCAAAGCTTTGCGTGCTCTACGTTTGGAGGATTTGCGAATCCCTGTTGCTTATGTAAAAACTTTCCCAGGCCCGCCTCATGGTATCCAAGTTAAAAGAGATAAATTGAACAAGTATGGCCGTCCCCTATTGGGATGCACTATTAAACCTAAAACTATGGTTGAGCAATTTATGAATGTCTTCGCGGTGGACTTGATTTTACCAAAGATGATGAAAACGTGAACTCCCAACCATTTATGCATTGGAGAGACCGCTTCTTATTTTGTGCCGAAACAATTTATAAAGCACAGGCTGAAACAAGTGAAATCAAAGGTCATTACTTGAATGCCACTGCGGGTACATGTGAAGAAATGATCAAAAGGGATGTAGTTGCCAGAGAATTGGGAGTTCCTATCGTAATGCATGACTACTTAATAGGTGGATTCACTGCAAATACTAGCTTGGCCCATTATCGCCGAGATAATGGTCTACTTCTTCACATCCACCGTGCAATGCACGCCGTTATTGATAGACAGAAAAATCATGGTATGCACTTCCGTGTACTAGCTAAAGCGTTACGTCTGTCTGGTGGAGATCATATTCATGCCGGTACCGTAGTAGATAAGCTTGAAGGGGAAAGAGAAATCACCTTAGGCTTTGTGGATTTACTACGTGATGATTTTACTGAAACAGTCAGAAGTCGCGATATTTATTTCACTCAATCGTGGGTTTCTACACCAGGTGTTAGGCCCGTTGCTTCGGGAGGTATTCACGTTTGGCATATGCCCGCTCTAACCGAAATCTTTGGAGATAATTCCGTGCTACAGTATGGTGGAGGAACCCTAGGACACCCTTGGGGTAATGCGCCAGGTGCTGTAGCGAATTGAGTAGCCCTGGAAGCATGTGTACAAGCTCGTAACGAAGGACGTGATCTTGCTCGCAAGGGTAATACTATTATTCTCGAGGCTTGCAAATGGAGTCCTGAGCTAGCTGCTGCTTGTGAAGTATGGGAGGAAATTAAATTTGAATTCCAAGCAATGGATATAATCTAAACTAAGTAATCATTGTCCGTCTCCTTAATTTGTATTTGTGTTTTCACATCGAGAATTCTTTCACTACTACAGATACAGGCTATAACAACGGTCAAAAACCGTTGTTATATAAAAAAGCGGACGTTGTTAAAGCGTCCGTTGTAGAAGGTTTTAACAACGGTTGGTTTACTTAAGGAAACCGTTGTTAAAACTATTAACCACGGTTTTATGTATAAAAACCCGTTGTGGAAAGTGTGACACAATTTTGGGGGGAAAGTTGTAACAACGGGTTTTAATATACAAAACCGTTGTTATAACTAAAGACAACGGGTTGTTATAAAATAACCGTTGTTGTTTGTTCTTAAAAAATAAAAAAAAAATTAAATTAAATATTACTAGATGCATGCATAATTACGGCCTGATAGAATTCCGATGCATGCATTATTACTGACATCACTGTACATATGAACGGATAATATGGAATGAGAAGGGTTAGTAATAGGATTTGAAGCAGCATTATTGAGAGATATGATGATGATTATGGCACAACTTCCTAACATATATATTAATTAAAAAGCAATTAACTCAACCCACACATTGCTTAGTATAAATACATTGCATATCTCAACTAACATTTCCATTATCTCATATATTCATCTCCAAACTCTATCTGTTAAAACAAACTCTACTTAATCTTTCAAATCAAACTCAAAAAACTCTAACAAAATGAATGATTTCATCCTAAAGACTCTTACCATGATCGAGAACAACAACAACTTCATCCGCCTGGTTCCTCCATATTGAGGAAAGTTTCGGGAGCTACCTTGCGGAAGCTCGATCCGCACCGAAGCACGCCAAAGAAGATGGCTTGACGGAGCGGCGATTGCGGCTATATGACGATATAGCAATCTGGCCGAACTAACCTCCAAATAGCCAAGGAGGAGAGGATGGATACGATAGAGCACAATAAGATCCTCCATGAAAATATAAGAATTGCATTTTTACATATGTAAATTTTTTTTTTAATTTATGTATTTATAAATATATATATTATATTAATTATGTTTATCTTACTTCTTCATCTTGCTTCTTCATTGTTTTAGTAACTAATTATGCGAACAATACTTAAACAAATAACATAATGGTCGATAAAAACACATATATGCAAAAGAAATAAATAGAAAAAGAAAATAATGACGATGAAACTAACAGTGATGGCGAGATTTACCTGATAAATACAGAACGTAATAGACGATGAAATCACAGTGACGGCGAGAAGATAAAGCGACGATGAGAAAGAGAGAAATAGAGAAAGAGAGAAAGAGAGAAAGAGAGTGTGTATGTGTTTTGTGTTTGTTTGTCTGTTTGTGTTTGTGTTTGTGTATTAAGGGTTGTGTTTTGTGGGTCACGAAGAGACTTACCTTTGTGTGGTTTATAGTATGGAAGGTATTGACAACGGTTATTAAACAACAACCGTTGTGAAATATGTTTTAACAACGGTTGTAAAAAACACCCGTTGTCAAATATGTTTTAACAACGGGTTTCAAAAGTAACCGTTGTGATTACTTTTCACTAACTTTGCGCCAATTTTGCGCCAAATTATTAACAACGGTTCCGCATGTGTGACCCGTTGTTAAAAATAATAACAACGGTTTTTATAACCATACCCGTTGTAATTGATTTTAGTAAAATTCGCGCCATACATTCTACAACGTCTATTGTGATTTTCGTGAATAATCGTTGTTAAAGGGGCGTTGTAGTTGCCTAAATTTGTAGTAGTGTTTGCAGACAAAGAGATGCCAAATGGGCTTCTTACTACCCAAAAGTCTACTCCTACATCTATATATAAATGTTGGTTTATCAAGAATACGCAAAAAAAAGCACTTTGAATTGTTGATTAATCGCCAGAGATGGCTTAGAACCAATAGTTCATTATCAAATGGATCTTCCATTCTAATACTCTATCCGAGAGTTATCAGTATTCATCAACTATAAGCAGTAGATTCTACATATCAGGTGCAACCACTCTCTACTAACCAGCTAAGTTTTTTCAAGAGACTGTAATAGAGAAAGATTTTATCAAGATAGAATCTAATGGTAATAGAGTCTCTTGAGCCACACATGATTGGATCTAAACTAAATCTTCCTAAGACTAATCAATGATGACTAGGGATGACAATGGGTCGGGTTGGATCGGGTTTTGCAAGATCCAAACCCGATCCACTTACTTATTGGATCACAGATCCATATCCATACCTGATCCATATCCAAAATTTTAAAATTCATACCCAATCTATTATACTTTTTTCAAACCCATACCCGCTCCAAATCCATACCCGATCCACTACATAATCCAAAACCCAATACGAAACTTGATTTGACTACATAAAAATTTAATCTTATATGAGAAAATTTAAATTTCAAGGTTAATAAAACCTAAATTTTCAATAATATCCACTTGGATCGAGTTCGGGTATGAATGGATCGGGTTTGGATTTGGTTCGGGTTTTCCAATAGTGGATATAGATATGGGTTTTTAAATAGTGGATCGGGAATGAGTTTTTAAAGAGTGGGTTTTGATCGAATTTTTTCCTTCGGTTCGATTCGGGTTCGGTTCGATTTGAATGGACATATTTTTAAAAGAAACCCACGAATTTCCATGAGAATATTTTTATAGAATGGACATATTTTTAAAAGAAGGGGTAACATGAGAAATCTTACAAAATTAAAGGATACCATGAGAATATTTCGTTTTTTTTGGTACAATTATAGAAAAAATTGTGAAAATAAAAATAAAAGTACTGGTAAGACGGCTTTGTTTTGGCCAAGCACGACGGCCTCATTTTGCCGTCTCTATAAAAATGGGTGAATTGGAAAATTCTTGATTTGGAAAAATGAGAGATGTTTGGATAAATCATTCTCTTTTTTCCCATGAATTTCCAACTCCTGCATAATAGAGGAGTTCAATTACCAAGCCCTCTAGTCAATTGGAAACTCATGGATGTCAACCAAATGAATTTTGAGCAATTCACATCAATTCAAGTGTTTTGTAAAATTATGAAAGATTAATTTTTGTATGGCAACCAAACGAGTCCTAAGTAAAATAAAGGCATAATATAGCAATTCTGTTTTAAAATTTTGTATAATATTTCTTCCGGCTTGATGTTTGTACTCCTCACATATATTAGAGAACAAAGCGTCTTGCTTGTGACGGGTTAATCCCGTCACAAGCTGAAGACCTCTCACAAAAAGGGTGAGGGGACAAGGTGAGACACTCCTCATGTGCTTCCTCACTCACCTCTTATGGGTATTTTATGAGAGGAAATGATATCCGTCACAAACTTTTGACGGATATCGCCGTCTTCAATGAGATTTTGTGATTAGAGAAACAGGAAGAAAAATAAAAGTAAGAATCAAATTGTCAGTCCATTCATGTCAACCATATCCTAGGACTATAAACCGTTTAATTTAGCAAAGATATTGAAAATGATATATAGAGACTTTGACCTTCTAGAGATCGATGTCTTCATTAGTTCTTATTCAGCAAGCCAGCAAGGGTTGCTCATGCTGAATAGCTGATGGAAAGAAAAATCTTCAAATTAATAATCTAAAATTTCGAAACCAAAGACCGTTCCTTCATTGTTAGTACACACCGTCATGGACTGATTAATCATCAAATAAAAGCAATTAATTTTTTTGTGGTCATTTTTATTTTAAAAAACTAGTTTTGTATTGAAGTTTCATGTCGACGATCACACATTCCCTACAATTCAATCATTTTAATACAATTTAAACAGTAAGGAGTATGTTATTCCTCTGTAATAATCAATAATTTACATTTATTTTATTTTACTTTAAAAAAATAAAGTAAATGTAAACGATTAACGAAGAGAAGGATGAGGTGAACCACCACCGCATCAAACCCGTTTGGTTAAGATATATTTATAAGTAAGATGATATTTTGTGATATTAAGATCAGTAGGTCTCACGAGTGGCCATTTTCCACGAATTTAGTGAGAGACATAATAGGGAAAAAAGAAATTCAATGGATCTCTCACTCCATCATGTGAGAGGTCTCTCAATAACGTTATTGATAGACCGTTTCTCTAGATTTTTTGTATATTTTATGATAAAATATCTCATATTTAAGAAAGTAATATTCGTCATAAAATTAAAAACGGTCAAACAATAATTTGATGTAAAATATATGAATTCCACCGAGATAAATAGATACGAGCTTTTGTTATTCTCCAGACAATTAACTTTTGTCTCACATAAATTATTTAAACGTTTTAAATTTAAGACAGAAATATTCGTCTTAACTAAAAATTTGTGATTACTTAAGATAGCCCCTCTTCATATGCGTTTTTCAAAGTAATTCAATATTAAGAAGTCCACAATATTTGACGTGATGGTAATTTACTACTTGGAATTGCACTATAAATATGAGACGAAATAGCAAACAATTGTATCAACCTCCTTCATTTCACTACCAATCCTAACTTCAAACATCTTATATTTCTCCATTTAGGCTCTTCACAAAAATCGATAATGGGAGTTTCAACACACACAATGGTCGACTGCACTAGCCCTGTGGCTGCGGCTAGGTTGTTTAATGCTTTCTGCATTGATAACCATAATTTCATGCCAAAAGCGTTACCCAATTTTGTGAAAAGTGTAGACGTTGTTCATGGTGAACCTGGCACGGTTGGGTCTGTCAGACAACTCAACTTCCCTGAAGGGAAGCCCTTCAAATACGCGAAAAATAGAGTGGATGAAATTGATGCAGGCAAGTTCTACTGCAAGTACACCACCATTGAAGGTGATGTCCTTCGTGAAAACATAGAATATGTAGTTCACGAGACAACCTTCGAGCCATCAGGGAACGGAACTCACTACACGATGGTGACAAACTACCACACAAAGGGAGATTTTGTGGTAACTGATGACCACGTCGCAGCTGGAAAACAGAATATCAAGAAGATGTTCGACACTGCTTCCGAATACCTCGCCGCCAATCCTCAGCTATATGCTTGAATTTTGGATTGGTGTGTGATTAATCAAGGAGAATATGGTTTTTATTGAGTTTTATGCGAGTGTTTTGTTGCTTTTGTAACCCAAAATATTGGGCTCTCTTTATATGGTGTTTTGTTACTTATATGTTTGAAATTTGAATTGGTGTGTGATTCATCAAGGATATGATATGGTGGCTTTAGAGAATAAGATTTGCACTGCGTTTTATGCGTGTGTTTTCTTGCTTTTGTAACCAATTTTTTTTTTTTTTTTTTTTTTAACGAAAGAACCCGCAGCCATTACCTTTGTTACGTACTGGTTAAATCCAAAATATTGGGTTTTATGGTGTTTTGTTTCATTTTCAATTTTTGTTCACTTGAGAATAAAATGTTTCATTATAATAAATGACTATTTGTGATCTTTGCTTTACTTTTACCGATTGTGTACGTGAAAATGTAGTACATTACTTTCAGGTGTCACAAATTCTCAATTGTGGCGGACATTTTTTTGTCACAAGCACGTGATCTCTTATAAGCTATAAGTGAGAGAGCAAATGGAAAAGATGTTGTGAGAGGTCACAAGCATTGCAGTAACAATGTAAAAGGAAAAGAGAGAACCGATTCGTAGTGACGTGGTATGAGAGCCACTGCCTTGAAAACTATATTTCCGGTACGACCATGGTGGCGATCATCAATTGACCGGTAGTTCCCCTAGGATTTACACTACTGCACTCAGGCACGCCCACTCGAGACTGAGAGTATTGGAACGACATAATTTTCTTTACCCAGAAATGTTATAGAAGAGAAGAGAGGAAAAGAGAATTGTGTTGTGTGTTTCTGGAGTGAAGACGCAGGTCGTATTTATAGGAGAATTGAGTAGGTGAGGAGCCAAAAAACGATTCCGCATTTACAGCAGTTAAACGCAATTAAGGAGGCATTAACACAAAAGGTTGTCTCGTGAATCCCAAATCCCAAATATGTAGTTCACGAGACATCTTATAACTCCTTATAATTCATTTAGTCTAATTTCAATAACTCTCATTTATCATTAGCACTAGGAGGGTTTATTGAGATCAATTATAACCGAGAACTCAAGAGATATATTAATAAAAGTCATATAATTCAAGATTATAAATAAGACCACAAAAAGGCGGCGCGACTTCCATTCATCTATAATTTTTTATGGGTGGTGCTCATTCATGTACGGGTTTTACTCTTTTATGGACGTAAATGACTATAATACCCCTTTTATTTTTAATGATTTCATTTTTTACCCTTTTTTTAGTCTCTCTCTTCTTCCCTATTCTCACTCTAACTACCACCATCTAACCACCACCCGTCAGCCACCATCCACCACCCTCACCGCCACCTCTCTTGCGCCACCGGTCGGTCTTAACAACCTCCTCAGACCGGCACAGATCCACCTTCTAACAATGATCTTAATGCGGTATATTTCTCGTCAGAAAACATGGTGTGATGGTGTTCAACGATGGCCTTAATCTGACGATGACGACCTCCTCAATCTCCTATGATGTTTCAAGCATAAAACAATTGCACGGTCCTCCATGTTCTGACAATTGAGCAACATATGGTGTAGTGCGTGGTGTCCCCACCAAATTATTAGGCAACAGCAAAACAAACTACATCCGAAGGCCGAAGAATAAAACTGCAGTGCTCGGAGTAAATCTTACAATTACAAACCCTAATTTAATTAGTATAAATCTATTTCATAATTTGATACTCCGTATAACACAATTAATAAAATTAAGAGTTAGAATTATTACTTGATCGATACGAGAATTAGCATTCATAATTGTGAAATTTGACGGATTCGATAATTTTGTAGATTTGATTAACCTTGTGAGTGAGAGAATTAAAGAGACTTGAAGAGAATTAGACTAAGGGCATAATATGGAAAAGTAATGAAAAAAAGTATATGAATAAGTAAAACTCGTACATGAATAAGCAACTACGTTTTTTATTTGCATACTTTTGTTTAGTCTTTTACTCTCTATTAAATTTGATTCTAATTTACTTTTGTTTATTTTTTGAGTGGACTTACCAAGGATCTAAACGTGAAATGTCGAGTATAAACAATTAATATTTCATTCTTTCTACTTTTACTTCACATATACACGCATTATTTTTGTTTCCCTTAAGTAAGTTTGATTTAGTGGTTACAATCCTCGAATATTAAAATGGAATACTCACTTACGGGTTGTCATTAAGACAAATCAAACCATAATATAGATTCAAGGGTTTTGGTGTCATTCCTCATTACATAGTTTTGACTAATATCACAAAATTTCAAAATACCCTAACTATAATATACTCCCTCCGTCCTGGTCAATTGCCGTTCTTTGGTTTTGACACAAAGATCAAGGAAAGAGGAAGTCACCAATTACTAAATGACAAGTGGAACAAATTGAGTGTGAATGATCAAATTACACATCAAGTTCATTCTTAAAATAGAAAGGACAACAATTGACTAAGACACCCCAACATGGAAAAGGACAACAAATGAACGAGACAGATGGAGTATCTCCAAGTCTAAAAAAAAGTACAGAAAAAAGCCTGAAAACATTTTCACGAACAATACAACGAAAACGAAACAACAAAAAAAGTCAAACCCGTGATTTTCACGGGTCATAAAACTAGTTTTATCTTCAAAAGATATTACTCCCTCCCATCCAAACCAAAGGTTACATTTGACTTTATTACGCATGCCGAGGTACGTTTTGCAACGTGAATATCTTTAGTTATACATTATTAAAAATTATAAAAACTTGATATTCTTATAGAATTCATGATGATGAATCAAACAAGATCTCGCATGACTATGTTTTCTCTTATACATTACTAATAATACCAAAGATTATCTACAATCATGAATAGTGCCAAAAAGTCAAATGTAACCTTTGGTTTGGATGGGAGGGAGTATAAATTAATATTGTCAATGACTTTCTTAAAAGAGTCGTCTAAATTATTTAAAAGCATTTGATTTAGCGGAATTAAAATGTTATTATCGTATCACAAATTCTCAATGAAGACGGGTACTATCCGTCACAAGCTAAAGACGGATAGTGCCCCTCTCACAATATCACTGGTTTTAGGTCCATTTGGTTCCAAGACCGGACCAGACCAAATATTTCTGGTTCGGTCTTGTCCAAGACCGAAAGTTTTAGGTCTGGTGTTCGGTCCTAAATTTTCATTTTCACTCTTTGATCCGATCCGGTTTGGTCCGGTCTCAAACCAACAATGCTCAGCTTTAATTGTGAATAGACGGAAAAAGAAATAGGGAGTGTTATTCAGAATAGGAGGGAGTATGAGATAAAATATATTGACGTGGGATCTTGTTTGATTCGTTTTAAGTAGTGCAATTAAAATATGAAATTTGTAGAATTTTTACTAATTTGTAAAAAAAAAAGATATGAACATCCAAAATATGCACTTACAAACGTATAAAAGGCAGATGTGAGTATTGGATTTGAATGGAGGGAGTATTATTTAGTTTGGCTCTGTGTTATTGGGGTAATATTTTGCTAAAAATAGTCTTATAAAACAATTTGTTTTTTCGGAAATTTTTCATGATACCCCTTAATTTTGTCAGATTTTCCATGGTACCCCTGTTTTTAGAAATTTGCCTATTCTACCCTTGAGGTTCCAGTTTTGTGCCCGTGGTACCCCTAATGTAACAGCTGTTAGATGGATGTTAAGTTTTGATGATGTGGTAATAAATTACTAATTAAAAATATGAAATAAAAATGGAAAGCAGGGGTACCATGAAAAATCTGTCAAAATTAAGGGGTACCATGGAAATTTCTGTAATTTTTAATTACTAATTTATTGTCACGTCGTCAAAATTTAACGTCTATTGAACAACTGCTATATTAGGGGCGCCATGGACAAAAAATGGAACCTCAAGGGTTGAATAGGCAGATTCTTAAAAGAAGGAGTACTCTGAGAAATCTGATAAAATTAAAGGGTACCATGGGAAATTTCCGTTGTTTTTTTTGTACGATTATAGAACAATTTGTGAAAATGAAAATAAAAGTCCTTGTACAACGGCTTTGTTTTGGCCAAGCACGGCGGCCTCATTTTGTTGCCCCTATAAAAACGGGTGAATTGGAAATCCCATAATTTGGAAAAATGAGAGATATTTGGTTACCCAATTTTCTTTTTTTTTTCCCCATGAATTTCCAACTCCTCTATAATTGAGGAGTTTAATTACCTAGTATAACCCCTCAAGTTAATTGGAAACTCATGTATCAATCCAACTCACGGATGTCAACCAAACGAGTTTTGGGCAATTCACATAAATTGATCAATTCATGTATTTTGTAAAATCATGAAAAAATAATTTTTGTATGACAACCAAACGAGGCGGCCTAAGTAAAATAGAGGCATAACTTAGCAATTCCATTTTAATATTTTGTATAGTACTAGTATAGCAACCCGTGCTACAACACTCTAATTTTATAAAGGTTAATTTTAGAGATTTAGTGTATTAATATAATTTTAATAAATTGAATATGAATTTAATTTAATGTAAATGTGCTTTTATATATAAAACGTAACCATAAGAAATATTCCATATATGGGGGTATAGTGATTGATAGCAATATTATTATTAATTGTGTAGAATATTGTAGTAGAAATATTCCATATATTGGTCGACTAAAATATTTTAACTACAATTGAAAAACGAGTATCTAAAAAAGAGTTGGTCTTAAGAAATAATGTGCTCCTAGGGTTTCCTGTGGAGAGTTCATCTGAGTTGTGTTTGTTCTTCCTTTTCGATCTAGGTTCCGTCCTGTGTCTCTGACATTGGGCTGTACTTTCCTTTTTGTTTTTTGTTTACTTTTCGCTAGGGTTTCGTTAAAGTTTCTTTGTTTACCTCTGTGCGAGTTATGGACGAACGCTCGTGCCAAAGGGATGACAAGCAGATTATGAGTGGAGGGGTAGATGATGGGGGGAGGAGTTTATATGGGATGTCGGAGATGATGAAGGTGAGAAGCAGAGTTCGGATCTTATGCTCGTTGGGAAATTATGGACTATGAAGGCTATCAATGTGAAGGCCGCGATCTATACGATGGTAAAGTTGTGGAATCCGAAGGGTACAATAATCGGTAATGTTCTAAACCCTAAAGATAAAATTTTTGCGTTCCGTTTTTCCATTGCTAAAGATAAGAGTAGGGTTTTAGAGGGACAACCATGGCATTTTGATAAACATATATGGTGCCTTAATGAACCGTGTGATATGGGGAAGATTTATGAAACGCCTTTGTTTCGCGTTCCGATGTGGGTACGTGTGTATGACTTACCTATTAGGGGCAGGTCGAATGAAGGAAATCTTCGTTTTCTGGGGTCGCAGATTGGGGCTTTCGTAAGCATGGATAAGTTACCAAATCCGGAGGTGGAGAGAGCTGTGAGGATTAGGGTGCTCTTGGATGCTAGAAAACCACTGAAGGAGGATGTTACGGTCAAGTTGCCAAATGGAGAATCAACTAAATTTGCGGTCAAGTATGAAAGGTTACCCAATTTCTGTTATGGATGCGGTTTGTTCGGGCATGGGGAAAAGGAATGCGATGAAGGGCCATACGAAGAGGGGGAATTGAAGTTTGGGGAATGGCTGCGAGCTTCACCATGGAAGGTTACCAAGACTTCCATGGTTGAACCTAAGCCGAAGGTAGCGAGATCACTAGATAGGAGGTTTGAGGACGAAGAGAGGAGGGAGAAGGAGGATATTGAGAAAATGATTGAGAAGCTAACACTAATAGCAGTCTCACATAAGCATAAAATTCAGAAACCTGAAGATGTCGTGGAAAAAGAGACTCGGGTGGTAGGAACTGAGGAGGTAGAGGATAGGAGCAGGGAAACCCGAAGTGTTGCTGAAGTTATTATGACTGATGGGGGCACTTTGGATAGGTATGAGGGGGGCAGAAGATGACTGATACGGGATGGAGGATTGGGGACACGAGTATGGGAGAAAAAGTGGGTCATGGAGTGCAGCAAGGGAGTGTTAGCTCGTGGAGGCGTCTGGCAAGGGCGGCAGCTGCTGCTAGTAATGAGGCAAGGGAAGTGGAGTGTCTTTTGGGAAAGAGAGCTCGAGAGGAGGATATGAAGGAGGACGTGACAGCGAAGAAGAAAAGCTTTATTATCACGGGTGTATGTTCACCTGAGGCGGAGGTTGAGAATGCTCAACCCCGACGGGCCTCATGAATCTCTTGAGTCTTAACTGCAGGGGGCTGGGCAACCCCGATGCAGTAGGCGGACTCAAAAATCTGCTCAGGAGAGAGGACCCGAATATTGTTTTTTTGTGTGAAACTAAACTTAGTAGTAGAGATATGCAAGTTATAATTTGGAAACTGGGAGGTTATGAAGGGGTGGCTGTAGATAGTAGGGGTCGATCAGGAGGGCTTGCTTTCTTCTGGCGGAAAGAGGTAAAGTGTTAGCTTCGTCTAGCTTCAGTTCATGTAATGGATTTTGATGTCGAGTTGGGAGAATCGAAATGTAGGATTACTGGCTTTTATGGGTGGCCGGCGTTACAGGACCGTCATTTATCTTGGCAACAACTTAGGCTGCTTGCTACGCAGTCGAATGACCCATGGCTATGTGTAGGGGATTATAATGAAGTTCTTTACTCTACTGAAATGAAGGGGGGAAGCCGAGCACAGTGGCAAATGAATAATTTTCGGGATGCAGCGGATACTTGTGGGCTCAGAGACATTCCTTTCGAGGGATACATGTTTACGTTTGATAATGGGCAAGCAGGGGTTAATAATCGTCAATGCCGCCTTGATAGAGCTGTGGGTACATCCGAATGGTTCGATTTATTTTCTTATGCTAAACTTTTTCATTTAGACAGAGAGTGGTCAGACCATGCTCCGTTGAAGGTGGTGTTCGACAAGAGGACTAAAGAGGAGGTGAGCCAGCGCAAAAGGTTCCGTTTTGAGCATGTGTGGGTAGAGGAGGAAGGCTGTGAAGAAACGATTAGAAGAGCGTGGGAGCGTGATGCAGGAAATATTATTGAGACGATATCAGAATGTGCCAGTGAGTTGATAAAATGGAAGGGAATTAATATTGGAGGAATTACACGGGATCTGGAGAAGAAAAGGAAGCGACTTAAAATACTTAATGAGGGTCCAAGTTCGAATAGAGTAGTGAAAGAAAGGAGGTTGATTGCGTCAGACATAGCGAAACTCCTGAGACAAGAAGAAAAATTCTGCGACAGCGCTCTAGGGCGATTTGGCTACGCGAAGGGGATCGAAACACAAAATTTTTCCATCGTACGGCCAGCCAGCGGAGGGAGAAGAATCGGATTCAAAGGTTAGTGGAGGAAGATGGGCGAGTGTACGAGAAAACGAGTGATATTGTGAATGCTGCTACTCGATATTTCAAAGGTTTGTTCTCCACGACTTATCCCGAGAATTTTGATGACATTCTACAGGGGGTGGAAGGGCGAGTCTCGGATGCTATGAATAATATATTGAGGGCTGAGTATACCGGGGAGGAAGTCGTAACGGCACTTAGCCAGATGAACCCGCTGAAGGCTCCTAGACCTGACGGTATGAATGGTTTATTTTTCCAAACTTATTGGCATATTGTTGGACCATCTGTTATTCGACAAGTTTTGAATATTCTCAATGGGGCGAGTTTCCCTCCTTCTTTGAATAAAGCTCAAATTGTGTTGATTCCGAAGAAAAAGGCGCCAGATAAAATGATGGATTTTCGGCCTATAAGCTTGTGTAATGTGGTATACAAGATCGTCTCAAAAGTTTTGGCAAATAGGTTGAAGCAGTTATTGGGGGATATAGTGTCGGAAAATCAAAGTGCTTTTACCCCGGGTCGTTTAATCACAAATAATATATTGTTAGCCTTTGAAATGTTCCACTATATGAAGAATTCTCGGGGAGGGGGAGGACATATGGCTCTTAAGCTCGACATGTCAAAGGCTTATGACCGCGTGGAATGGAATATTTTGGAAGCCGTCTTGCTGAAAATGGGTTTCGATGAGGATTGGGTTGGGAGGGTGATGGAGTGTGTCACGACAGTAAGCTATGAAGTGCTTGTGAATGGAACGGTCTCCAGTAACTTTACCCCGGAAAGAGGACTCCGACAAGGGGATCCCATTTCGCCATATCTATTTATCTTATGTGCGGAGGTCCTCTCGAGTATGCTAAGGCGCGCAGTGGAAAACAACTCCATTCATGGCATCCGAATTGCACCAAATGCTCATGTGATCTCTCATCTCCTTTTCGCCGACGATAGCATCTTCTTTGTTAAGGCTAATGAGTCGGAAGCAGGTAGAGTAAAAGAGCTCCTTTATGCGTATGAGAAGGCGTCGGGGCAAATGGTTAATTATGACAAGACCACTGTTTCATTTAGCAAACACTACTACAAATACAGGCAACCACAACGGCCCTTTAACGACGCTTATTCACGAAAATCATCAAAACACGTTGTAGAATTTATTCCGCGAATTTTACCAAACTTAATTACAACGGTTATGTGTTGTTAACCGTTGTTATTGGTTTTAACAATGGGTCATACTTAAACAACCGTTGTTAATGAAAAAACTAATAACAACGGTTAAATTTTAACCGTTGTTAATGGTTTGGCGCCAAATTAGTGAAAAGTAATCACAACGGTTATATTAGAACCCGTTTTCAATACCTTTTAACAACGGTTGTAGACTCAATAACCGTTGTTATTAATATTATGAAAATCTTAAGAACAACATATTGCTTTATTCTCGCTATACGCTACAAACACAAACACAAGCTAATATCGCTACTATATCATCCTCCATTCCTCCCCGATCGTCTCTCCTGTCTTCATCTCCGTCACCTCACATGTTGTCACGTCTTCTCTCCCTCATCGTGTTTATCAATCAGGTATATATATGTTTCTTAGCAACGCTTATAACTAGATATAGGATTTTTTGGGTTATTATCTAATTTGTTTATAATTTAGCTTAATTGCTTTCCTGAATTTCGTTTATTTGTTTGCCTATTATTGTATTTTCTGAATTAGTTGCCTATTATTACGAATGTAGAATAATGACTCGAACTTGGATGATTGATGCAAATATGAGTGACCGCACCTACAAGGATGGTTTAGCTGAATTTTATGAATTCGTTTCGAACAATTTGAAAGGTTCTTCTAGTATTGCATGTCCTTGTGAAAGATGTGGTAATATTAGCTATATGGCTTTTCCGGACGTTAAAATACACCTAGAAAAGTGGAGATTTAGTCGATCCTATACACGTTGGATTTTTCATGGGGAATCATTAGAGAAAGAGAATAACTCTGAAGAAGATGATGTTGAGGTACACGAAAGGCTAACTGATGATCCTGAGTTTGCCGGGTTTTTTGAGTTGGAAGAGTTGGAAGTAGAGAAGTTGAATGTTGTGTCTATAGATAATGAAGAGAATGATGATGAGTCCATTGCTTTTGAAGATGTAGGTGATGACACTAGTAATTGGGATGACCTTAACAACATGTATGAGAAGTTGTGTGAGTCTGAAGCACCTCTGTATCCTGGTTGTAAGTTCACAAAAATGTCGGCTGTGGTGAAGTTGTATAATATCAAGGGGACAAATGGGGTGAGTGACACGTGTTTCACTAGTTTTTTAGCCTTGATAAAGGAGTTGCTTCCTGATGGTAATGTTCTACCTGTTAAGACATATGAGGCGAAAAACTAATAAGAGGAGTGGGTATGAAATATGAGAAAATACATGCATGTCCAAATGATTGCATATTGTATCGGAAATTATATCAAAACTTAACCAATTGCCCTAAATGTTTGGAGTGGCATTATAAGAATAAGGAAGGGATCCCGGCTAAGGTGTTGTGGTATTTTCCATTGATACCAAGAGTCATAAGGATTTATGCGAATCCCGATGATGCAAAAATGTTAACTTGGCATGAAACAGAAGAATAAATGATGGAAAGCTAAGACACCCTAAGCAGATGGTAAGCAATTGGAAATCGTTCGACGATAAGTATCCCGAGTTCGGGAATGAACCTAGAAACTTACGTCTAGCGCTGTCCACTGATGGAATGAACCCACACCGAAACATGAGTAGCCAACATAGTACTTGGCCAGTAGTGTTGGCTATTTATAACTTACCTCCATATGTGTGCATGAAAAGAAAGTATTTGATGTTGTCGTTGTTAATTTCGCCCTAAAAACAACCTGGAAATGATATAGATGTATATTTGGAACCTCTTCTAGATGATTTGCGATTGTTGTGGGATAGTGGGATAGAAGTATTTGATGCATATAAGAACGAAACTTTCAATTTGAGAGCGATGTTATTGTGTACAATATCCGACTATCCGGCTTATGGCGACCTTTCTGGGCACACAGTTCATGGGAAAGAGGCTTGTCCATTGTGTGGGGAGGATATCGAGTCTGAATACTTGAAGTCTTCTCGTAAGTATGTGTATATGGGAAATAGGAGGTTCTTGTATCATGAGCATTGTTATCGCAAGATGCAGAAAGCATTCAATGGAAGACAAGAACTTCGTCAACCTCCTAGAATTTTGAGTGGGCATGAAGTTTATCGTAAAAGTAAAGCATATTGAGATAGATTATGTGAAGAAGAGCGACTCTAAATTTTCTACTCGTGGGTATAAGAAAAGATCCATATTTTTTGATAAACTTCCATATTGGCCGACTGGGAGGTCGCATTGCCTCGATTTCATGCACATTGAGAAAAATGTCCGTGATAATATTATCAATACCCTTCTGAATGTTCCCGGTAAAACAAAGGATAACGCCACAGCTAGGGAAGATATGAAAATGATGGGTATTAGGCTAGAGTTGGCACCACGAAGAGAGGTAATCGTACATTTTTACCGCGCCAAGCTTTTACCCTTTCACGGAATGAGGGAAAAGAGTTCTGTGCATGCTTGAATGGAATTAAAGTGCCACATGGTTATTCGTCGAACATCAAAAGCCTAGTGTCGATGCAAGACCTAAAACTCACCAGGTTAAAGTCACATGATTGTCACACTTTGATGCAACAATTACTACATGTGGCTATTCGTTCCATTTTACCTGAAAAGGTAAGATATGCTATAACTAGATTCTCTCTTCTTCCAGTCCATATGCGAAAGTCATCGATCCCGATGACGCGGATTCATTGCGGACCTCGTTGTAACTGTCTTTGTCGCTTGGAAATATATTTTCCACCCTCTTTCTTCACTATCATGATTCATCCGACCATTCACTTGGTTAGGGAGATTTTGTACCTTGGGCCCGTGTACTTGAGATACCAAAGATCCTTTCGAAAGATTGATGAAAGTCTACAAGGACTATACATCTAATCGGTATCGTCCGGAAGGTTGTATTGCTGAACGCGCTATTTTAGACGAAGCTCTTTCATATTGTTACGCTCTTCTCTCCCCTGAGGAGTTGATTGGCGTTCCTAAGAATCGTCATAGTGACTGGATGACCGGAAAAGGTATAGGGGCCGGGTTGAAAAAATTGTGACACGTGAAATGTTGCATTTAGCACACATGTATGTGCTAAACAACGAAGATGAGGTGAAACCTTATATTCAACAACACAAAGATGAGCTCAAATACGATCACCAAAACAAGACCGAGAAGTGGATTGCGAACGAGCATACGAAGACGTTTCCAGTGGTTTAGGAATATTGTCTTACAAAGATGTAATCGATCAAACTGGTGATGACATCTCTCCTAGGTTACTACGTCTTGGTTTAGGTCCAAATGCCAGGGTCACCTTTTACAACAGTTTTGCCATTAATGGATATACTTTTTACACCCGCGAGCAAGATGAGTTGAGCACAATGCAAAATAGTGGTGTGAGTTCTGAATTTGAGGCAATGCACTTTGCTACTTCAAAAGATAAAAAGCCTATTTGGGGAAAATGCCTTTATTATGGTGTTATTCAAGAAATATTGGTACTAGATTACATTGATTTCACAATGCCTTTGTTTCGATGTAACTGGGTTGATAACAACATCCATTGTGTCCGAAAGGATAAGATGGGATTTACGTTGGTCAATCTGGGTAAGGTTGGCAAAAATAAGGATGATCCTTTCATAATGGCATCCCAAGCTAAACAAGTGTTCTATGTCACCGATCCTATGGATAAGAAGTGGTCTGTTGTACTGTCTATAAGGAGTAGAAGGAGTAGTCCATCCGATAATGGTGATGATGATCAGGATGTCGTTTTTTAGGGAATGGATCACTCTACCACTGTATCTTATTTCGACGATGTTGACACTGATCATGAGGACACTGAAAGCATCTATATGCGTGATGACCATGGTGAAGGTATTTGGGTTAACGAAGAAACTATGACATCCAAGAAACGTCCCCGATCCTGAGATAGTTCATCAGGACACAGTGATATGGACGACCTGTAGCTTAGATATCCAAGAAAATTCCCAAATTTGCATGGCATGGTAAATCCTGTAGCTTAGATATGCAGTGTTACAGGTTTGGACTGTAATGGAATTACAGTAATTTTAAAAAAAAAAAAGGTTCAACAATAACAACGGTTATATTTAAATTACCCGTTGTTAATACTTTCAACAACGGGTGTAGTACCTCTACCCGTTGTCAATGATTTTTTTGACATATTTCATTTTGGCGCAAATTTGGTGAAAATTTATTACAACGGGTATATTTTAACCGTTGTAATAAACTTTTGACAACGGTTGACTTTTATTGACCCGTTGTTATTAACATATAACAACGGTTCTTTTTGAGCACCCGTTGTCAATAGTTTGTCTTAATAAAAACTAATTTAGAAACCCATACAAATGCCATACACAAACACACACAACATTATTAGTTCAACCGTTGGTATCCTGTGTTAATTCTTCTCTCTTCCTCGCTTTTTACATTCTCGCCGCCGGCCGTCGCCCGCTTTCGACGCCTGATTCCGTTGCCTTCCTTATCATCCCGATCGTTCTCTTTATCATCATCATCAACAGGTATGTTCACTTTAATTTTGTGTTTCGTCATTAGGGTTTTAAGACGATCATCTTGTTTCTTTTTCATGCATCTGTTTGTTTTTCGTCTTCTTTGTTATCTTTTTCATGCATCATCTACTTCACTCCTCTTATTAGGGTTTAGGATTTTAGAAGCTCAATCTGTTGTTTTAAATTTTCATTCCTATTAGGGTTTAGGGTTTTAGATAATACTCTGCATGTACGTTGTTAAGTCAAAAGAATAATGAGCCTGGTGATAATAAGCCTGGCGAGAGGAGTGCTACGAAGTGCCAGAAAGTCCTTACAGCTATAGCCGCTAAACAGCCGTTCCAAATAACATGGAGTGAGATGGGTTTCCCTACTGGTCCAAATGCGGGTCTTTTCTCCAGTTGGATTGGTACTTGCACAAGACAGTTTGTGCCTATCCATTTAGATGATTTTAGAAATTTGAATCCAAAATTGGCGGAGTTATACTTGGCTCGTGTAAAGGAAGGCTTTATTATACCCGATAAAAGCCATGATGAGTATTTAGTGCATAAGGCAGCGGATGTCCACAAGCAGTGGAGGTGTGGCGTTGCTAGGGATTAGTTGTATGTGGACAAGGCAACGGGGGAGATGCGTAAGAGCCCACCGGAAAACAAGTGTCCCACCATCAAGCAGGAACAATGAGATCTTTTCAAAAAGATGAGAACTACTGAGAAGTTTCAGGTTAAATATCCTCGCCTTTTAACAATTTATCTATCATTTTTTTAATTAGTGAGTCCTTTATATAATCTTTTTATTATCTCATCTACTTGCGCTTTTATATAATTATTTGAAGGCCGTTAGCAGAAGAAATCGTGCTAACATTTCATGCAAGAAGGGGAAATGGTATGGTTCTCGAGGCGTTACTGAAAAGATAGAAGAGGACCTCGTAAGTAGCATGCATTATTGCCCCGTGAGACTTTATTTTTTTAATCACACTTGGACTTGCATTGATACACATTTACGTGTATAAATGTTACCATGTTAATGTGTAGGTGGCAAAGGGAGTGAAAGAGGTGGATCGGCATGTAACTTATAAAGAAGGGCACACGCCTAAAGGATCCCTATTGTCGCGTGACAAATATGATGAGGAAGTTTTGGCCAACATAGTAAGCATTATTTTATTAAGACGAGTTCATTACTAGCTTTATTATTTTAGTCACAAATATAATTTGAAGTTTATTTAATATATTATAGGACAACGTATTGAAAGAGGTAGAAGAAGGGAAATTCACTCCCAATGGTCGTAATGACGTTCTTGCTAGAGCGATCGGCCGACCCGAACATCCAGTGTCGTTTGAGGGGCGTCCCTACAGGTACAGTTGGAGTAACGAAATATTATGGGAAAACTGCCCAGATAAAGAAGAAAAGGAAGACTAAGTCTGAGAAGGCCGACATGGTAACATTTATTCTATTATTTTCATTTAAGTTCAATTCACATGTTATTGTTGGGATAAAAATTGCCGACACATTACATTCTTGGCAAGCGGCTTGATTAATGGCATCCGTACTACTAAAGCTGAATGTTGGAGGTAAGCTTTCCGAAGAAGAAGTGAAGATGATGGAGGATGTCATTTCTAAAGGGGGTAATAATAAGGTACAACAGATTGGTCAAGAGGCCGCTACTACCTTGGCAATACATGAGAAGGAAGTATCGGTCAATCTAGATTCGAAAGATCGTGTACCTAATAATGCTTTTGAAGTTGTAACAACTAAAGCCGATCGGTACCTAATACTTCCTTATTTTTTTTTTTTTTTTTTTGGGTAAGATCGGGGGTGTGTTCACCGCCACTCTAATGCTATAACTTCCGACATGGTGCCATTGAATTGGTTAATTTTATTAGGTAAATAATGGGTCCGAAAAGGAGATGCAACTGAGAAGACGGCTGATGGAAAACAAAGATACATCCCCTTCAAGTCGGGTTCCCTTTTTTCAGTAAGGTATGCATGAAGTGTTTAATTAGTTAAATTTATATGAATGCTGAAGTTTGTGCAAAAATCGGCCCGAGACAGAAAGCGTTTTTGCAAAATCTTTGAATGCTTTGAAGCGTTTTTGCAAAGATATAATAATGTATGTGTATATTCTTCAAAGCCGTAAACAAGAGGCCGCTTATTCTTGCTGACCCTAATAGAACCGAAAAGCCACATGTGCGTGTTGGCGGGTCTCGTAGAAATGCACACCAAATCTGCAGCGGCGAAAACGTAGTTCATGGCGAAAAACTTTTGCCGAATCATACCAAAGTAGAGATAACTACAAATTACCAGGCCATGAAAACTTGCAACGCTGTCTCTGTCCCGGATTCGTGACGACATTACCATTCTGGGGAGATGCGCTGGAAGTTTCATCCAATGGCCTCGAAACTCACATCTACTTGGCGAAGATATCTCCGCCGCCTCAAAGAAATGAAAGCAATTGGGGTTAGAAGAAATACCTTTATATATATGTTACATTTTTAATTGTTGAATCTTTTTATATGTTAAATTTATATGTTATTTTTTTTTTTGTAGGGAACAAAAAAGACGGCTTTGGCGGATAAGCCTAAGTCCACAGACATGCCAACGACCTCGTCGAGACAACAACTTGATGAGGTATTTAATTAACTTCTCCATTTTTTTAAAAATTAAGCTCGCTCCCTTTATTTATATTTTGTCCGTATTTATAAAAAGCATGGTAATTTTGTGTAGGGGACAAAAAGACCGATAAGCCTAAGTCCTCGCCTTACTGCTACTACTACCTCATCATTGAAAGAGCAGGTTGACGAGGTATTTAATTAAGTACGCTTTTATTTTTATTACTCCAACTAGGATATGTTACCTTTGGATTTTTTATTATTTTAATTATCTACTACATGTGTAGGTTGGTGGTAGTAGCACAAAATCAAAGACTCATTCTTTCCTGGACCTGAAAGTTAGGAGTTTAAACTCCACACAATATAAAGGGAAGGATTACATGCAAAAAGTAAGAACGGTGACGATGATGAGATCGCATGAGGAGGTGGCCATCGCAGCCACCGAGCAAGTGATAGTTATTCCGCTCGAGGAGGATATTCTAGGGCTGAGCGCCAAGCGCTTATATCATGGGATCTGCTAGCCGTATGGGCTGGCCTAGACCAGATTGATATAGCACACATATTTGTTTGGATGAAGTAAGTTTCTTAATAAATAATTTCATAGTCTAATTTTCTGACTACTAGATAGTGTTTTAAATACCGGAATTAATACCATAATAATGTAGGATATTGAAATTGAGAGTGATCCCCGAGAAGAATATTCCATCTGATCAATACGGATTCCTGTGCCCCTATGTTTTATCTTTATTTATTCCGGATTTCTCGTTCGAACAACGGGTAGATTATATTGCTCAGCAATTGGCGACAACCAAGAAGCTGATTTTTTGCGCTTATAATGAAAAAGGGTAATAAACAAATTAATATTACGTTTCCCTCTACAATTGCATTTTCATAACTAATATATGTACTTGTTAATAATGATGATGTCTCTTGATGTAGGACTCATTGGGTGCTAGCAGCCATCATGCCGACAAGGAATAAAGTTTTCTGGTTGGACTCTTTACATCATCAACCAAGCGAGACTTTTAAGCACTTGATTAATATGTAAGTTTATAATACTGATTTATTTATAATAACATTTTCAATTTTTATTTATAGAAAAAAGCTCTTTCATATTTTTGCCCCTAAAAATTAGTTTCGCCTCCTTTTTTATTTTTTAAAAAAGGGCCTTTGAGAAGAAAAGAGCAAACGAGCAAGATCAACCCACGAAAGATTCTGATGTTGGCCCTGATTTTATTACGATAACAGGGGTACGTGCTCAAATACAATAACATTAAGTGCAAAATCTGTGTTTAATACTAATACAATACCTAAAGTTCAAGATTCTCGATGTGAGCCTTCTCTCGTCCTGCTTTTTTTTATGTAATAATAGGCCCCTCGCCACCGATAGCATACAATGTGGATACTACGCTTGTCGGTTCATGTTGGAGATTATTAGGCGAAGATATCTCGTTATTCCAGAAAAGGTTAGTAATAATTTAAACATGTGTTTATTACTTTTTTTTAAATTAGAGTTAATGTTGTCTTGCTTGCTTTGCTATATATACCATAATGTCTTCTCTTTGTTTTTTCCGCAAAGATGCAATCAACCCGTCACAACAGATTGAGCAATACTCAAGTATAGATATAGACGAGGTAAGAGACATGTGGGGCAACTACGTCTTAGAATATAGAAATGCATGATACTCCGAGTTTAGATCAACTTATTAGTAAATTTTTTGTTGAAGTTAGGGAATGATTAGTTCATGTAAATTCAACTCCTTGTAAGTATATATATATATATATATGATGCAAATTTCTTTTTGTGGTTGAATTGAATCTATTGAGTTCGATGAACCCAAATGTGATTTATCTTTGTCTTTGGTATATGGTGTCACGACATATGCGGGTTTTTGAATGACATGAAACAAATTTAATTTTTCAAAACATTAGGAGTTCGTAATAAAAACGGTTACTAAAAAAAACCGTTGTGAATACCTTTCACAACGGTTAATAAAAAAAACACCGTTGTGAATGACATTCACAAATACCCGCGCATAATATTCAACAACAGGTTTTAATCGAAGAACCGTTGTTAAAAGTCTTCACAATTTTGGAGGTAAAGTTACAACAACGGGTTTTAAACTAAGAACCGTTGTTACTAACAAGTTCAACAACGGATATGTAGCATAAACCCGTTGTTAAAAGACTTCACAATTTTGGAGGGAAAGTTACAACAACGATTATACATATGACAACCGTTGTTATATTATTCCCTCCAAAATTTTGAAACACTTTCCACAACGGAGAACACCCAACAACAACGGCTTTTAACCGTGGTGAATACTTTAGACAACGGTTTCATTAAATAACCAAACCGTTGTAAATACCTTCTACAACGGCCGCTTTAACAACGTCCGCTTTTTGTTTTTACAACGGTTTTTACCCGTTGTTATAGGCTGTATCTGTAGTAGTGAAGGGGACGCGAGAGGTGAGGCGAAATCGTGTGGCAGAGGGGATTGAAGTAAGGGTGGTGGATGTACAAGAGAAGTATTTGGGGCTCCCGACTGTGGTAGGGCATTCGAGACAGGTAATCTCTAAGGTTATACGAGACAAGCTTAGTAAGAAATTACAAGGATGGCGGGGAATGTTACTCAGTAAGGCGGGTCGGGAAATATTGATAAAGGCAGTTGCCCAATCAATTTCGACATATGCAATGAGTGTCTTTAAACTACCGGCTAATTTTTGTGATGAACTTCGATCGCTGGTCTCAAACTTTTGGTGGGGATCCGAGGGTGGAAAGCGTAAAATGCCTTGGATTGCGTGGCACAAATTATGTTTTCCGAAGTCTAGAGGAGGACTTGGGTTTCGAGATTTTAATAAGTTTATATTGGCCTTATTGGGAAATCAAGCTTGGAGACTTATGACGGAAGGGAGATCGTTGATGGCACGGGTTCTAAAGGCGAAATACTTCCCAAATACATCCTATACGGAGGCTGACATTGGTGCCAATCCAAGCTATACATGGCGAAGCATTTGGGAAGCACGGGATGTGGTGAAGCTGGGGGCTCGGAAGCGAGTTGGCAATGGGAAAGATACGCGTGTATGGAGTGATCCGTGGATACCGAATACGAAAGCAAAAAGAGCCATGTCACCGAGAGGAAATAGCAATGAACAAATGCGTGTTGAGGAATTGATGGTGCCGGGGGAGAGGCCGTTGGAATAAGGCTGTGGTTGAGGAGCTGTTTCTTTCATTTGAAGCGGCCCGGGTTTTGAATATCCGCTTAAGCAGCTCGGAAGGGCAAGATGAATGGTGCTGGGACCTGACGAAGGATGGGGAGTATACGGTTCGAACGGCTTATTGGGCACTAGTTGATGATAGTAGTGAAATGGTGGAGCAGTCAGACTATACCCGAGAAAAGTGGTTATGGGGGCAGATATGGAAAGCCCCGGTTCTACCTCGTATAAAGGTATTTGTTTGGCAACTTTGCAATGACGCTATCACTACGAAACGAAACATAGCTAAAAGGCTACGTGGAGTAGATGATGAGTGTCCGATCTGCCAGTGCAATATGGAGACTAGTCTTCATGTTGTATGGGGATGTAACTGGGTTAAGGGGATTTGGGAAGGGTTGGGGGTGGAAGTTTTGAAGGGAGAGGGGTTTGAGGGGGTGAGGGAGTGGGTGGAGGCCGTGATGAGGGAGTTGGGGAGCAGCGAGAGGGTGAAGTTTATGACGGGTCTATGGGCTATATGGGAGGCAAGAAATAAGGTGGTATTCGACGGGTCGAGGTGGAGTATGGATGGTGTGCTAAGACGGGTGGGTGAGTTGGTGGATGAAATGAGGGGGGAGGGTTATGACCGCGGGGAGGACGAAGGGGGGAACGGAAATGGAGGCGTGTGGAGTAAGCCTAAAGTAGGATGGTGTAAGGTGAATGTTGATGCGGGATGTATGGAAGGAAGGGGGATGGGGTTAGGCGTGGTGAGCAGGGATGATGGTGGGAGAGTGATGTGGGCAGCCACGAAGCAAGAGCAGGTTGTTCGAGAACCGCAACTCTTGGAAGCGGAAGCTGTTTTGTTGGGTCTAAGCGTGGCAAGACGGAAGGGATTGATGAAGGTGGAAGTGGAAAGCGATTGTTTAAGCGTAGTTCACGATTTGAAGAAGCGTGTCCGAGGTCGAAGTGATTTGTTTCTTATTTATGACGATATTCTTTCCTTATGTTCTTCTTTTGAGTCAGTCGAGTTCACTTTTGTTAAGCGGAGTTGTAATCGAGTCGCTCATGCTTTAGCTCACGTCATACCATGGTACGTTGGTACGCGTGAATGGGTCGAGGACTTACCTCAAAACATTGTTACTTTGGCCGAGTTTGATCGTGATAATATGATTTGAACCCTTCTGGGTTTCTTCAAAAAAAAAAAAAAAATTTAACTACAATATATTAGAAGGGAAATATATTAGACGAGAATATTATAGAAGCCAATATTCCGTATAGGGGGAAAGATGAGCGGGAAACTTGAGCGGGAATATCTGTGTTATTCTTTTAGTCTATAGGGGATGTGTTTGACTAATCCTACATCAAATTGTCAGTCCATTTATGACATCCATAGACCCAACAAAAGCAATCCGACCTAATTGACCCGACCAAAAAAGGCTGGCCCGAGACCTGAAATTAACCTGAACTACATCACCCGAATGTGACCTGAAAACCCGAATTGACCCAACCCGACCTGAAATGAACCGAGCTTTCTTGACCCGTAACTGACCCGACCCGAAAGTGACCCAATCCAAAACCATCCAACTCGAAAATGACCCCGACAAAACATAACTTTAATTGAGCTCAAAAGATTTGAAATGATTTTTCCTCTCTTTTCCATTGACTCTGCTTGACCCAATCCGAAATAACTCGATCTGCTTGACCCGGAACAGACCTGACCAACAAATCCGAAACAGACCTGAAACCCAAAATGATCCGACTCGGCCCGAATTAACCCAAAATCACTAAAAAACCCGAACTAACCCGACCTAATTGACCCGTTTACCAGGTCTAGTCATCCATACTCTATGACTATAAACCGTTTAATTTAGCAACAATATTGAAAATGATATATATAGAGCTTGACCTTCTAGAGATCGATGCCTTCTTAGTTCTTATTCAACAAGGGTTGCTCATGCTTATGGCAAGAAAAGTCTTCAAATTAATAATCTAATAGTATTTCGAAACCAAAGACCATTCCTTATGCTTAGTAGTCAGTACACACCATCATGGACTGATTAATCATCAAAAAAGAGCAATTTTTTTTTTTTTTTTTTGTCATTTCTATTTTAAAAAACTAATTATGTATTGAGTTTAATCTCGGCATTATCACCCATTCCCCCTCCAGTTCAATCATTTTAGTACAGAGTACAATTTAAACAATTCGGAGTATGTTTATTCCTCCCAATTAATATTTAATATTTATTTTATTTTTTCTTCATAAAAGAGAGTAAATGTAAACTATTAACAAAAACAGGGAGTAGAAAAATTTTAAAATTGTAGATTCTCTTCCTTCCAAATTTATCTTCTTATTGACTTTGCAAAATGCAACTTTAACTCTATTCACCAATTATATAAGGGTGGTGCTCATTCATCTATGAGTTTTACTCTTTTAAGTACAAAAATAACCATTTTACCCCTTTTATTTCAACTCCCCAATTTTCAATTTTCCCCCTCTACACCCTCATTTTCTTTTTTGTTTCATAATCAATAAATCTCATTTCGTCTGACCACCACCACCACACTGTCGCACCACCCAGACCACCCCGTGAACCACCTAAAAACGTAGTATTATACGAGAAAAAAATCACTATTCGGATAAAAAAAAACACCCATAGCAGTCGTTTGTTCACCACTGAACATGTTGAAATCCAACAAACCGACTTCGCATGGCCAACAACATTCAAAGCACATGCATACAATAATCCGCAAATTGATGATAAACACATACAAGGGGATCAAATTAATGATATACACGTACCATCCCTAAGCAGAAACCATATAAAAGTACTCGAAAGTAGAAGGCAGCGACCAAGCGTATTACATAGTTTGATAATTTTATAATTTTTTCAAACCCTAATTTAATTTATTCAACTTAATTTGATACAAAACAATTAGCAAAACTAATGATGTTAGAATTCTTGTTAATATGATAAATAAAATCATTGATTAAGCAATTCGAGAGATTTAATTAATTTTGAGAGGAAAAGTAAAAGAGAGAATTTGTTTCTTTGTTTTTAGAGGAAGGGCAATGTGTGGAAAAATTATGGCAAAAAGTACATGATCGAGTAAAACTGGTCCATGAATGAACAATGACGTTATATAATTGGGATAAATTCCATGGTATCCCTGAAATTTGCATTTTTCCCCCAAATGTCCCTACTTTTCCGGAAAAATACTTTAAATGCACATATTTCCTAGTCACAATTTCGTAAAGCCGAGATTATTTTTCTAAAATTGTAGATCTCGAATAGACGAGATTCTTTTGAAACATTAACTGTTAAAACGTTTTAAGTTTAAGACGGAAATAAAATTTGTATTAATCAGATAAGCTCTTTCCATACATTTTTCAAAGTAATTCAATATTAAGAGGCCGGTCCACAATATTTGACGTGATGATAATGATGCATGGCAATTTACTACTTGGAATTGCACTATAAATATGAGACGAAATAGCAAACATTTGTATCAACCAACCTCCTTCATTTCACTAGCAATCCTCAATTCTTTTTTAGACAAACGTGTACTATTTTATAAAACTATAAAGACGAGATTACAACGTATATGATTACAACTAGGAAAAACAAACTTACAATACAAACATAGGGGAATTAGATACCCGAAACTACTAGAAATAGAATTAACAGAGCGAAAATTACAAGCCAAACTAACAGAAATTGAAATACGAAATTTCTTAAAAGGTGGATGATAGTAGTCCTCGAACTGTAGTAAGTCAGCCTCCTTCCTTTTAGACCTTTTAACTGCAACTTCATTAGAAGTAGCATTTCCTATGTACCTGCAAAAAAAAGGTAAACTATCAACAGAAACCCGCGATCTCTTCCTTGAATTAGCACCCGACCTAACCATTCGATCCCTGCGAATAGAAAGCTGCACCTTGCGACAACACTTCATGCTCGATTTTTCTTTGACTGCAACAAATTGAAACTGAACCAAGGATACTTTGCTAACCACAGACGTATCAGACGAAAGCCGTTTCTTCTTGGCAATATGCGAGTCAGCCTCCTCTAGACCCAACTCATCACTCTCAGACCCCAAATGCGAATGAGATAGTTGACGGTGATCTTCATGTAAAGGATAAGGAATGGGAACTGCTGCTTCCCTTGAAATTTCTTCATGGGGAGTTCCCGTCGGAATAAAATTTGTGGAGATAAGGGGACGAACCTTCAAGGATGACAAAGATCGTTGATGGAAAAAAACGAGATTCCTCCCAAGTAACAAATTCTCATAATCTTGGGACGACAAAATCAAACTATTATTAGGATGCTTTTTGTTGGAGAATAAGTATTTTCCATGTCTTGAGATAAAAGTATTGGAGGGATTAGTGTCATCCTTAGCTGGCAAAGCAGGATAAGCCTCATTAAGGCTTTCCGAGCTGAAAATAAAGCTAGAACCAGAACCAGTGCGTGAAAGAACAGATTTTCGAGTCCATATTAATTTCGAATCACTCACAAAAGGGATTTGGAATCAAGAGCGTGTTGTAATTTCAGCCAGAGAAGAAGAAACATCATCTGCAACCAAAGGAACGCTACTACAAGACGCTTCATCCAAAACAGAAGGGATTACAAACTTATTAACCACATCATTGGCTAGCAAAGATTTCTTACCTTTCTTGACTGAGCCCAAAGGGTTGAAAGGATAAGAGACTCGTTTCCCATTAACATTTAAAACTAAAAGGTCAGCCAAACAAAGGAGTTCCCGATTAACATCTTTGTTATGCGGATCAAATTTAACAGCAAGTTCAAAGTCATCAAGAGCCTCGTTGAGAAGATTCAAATGCTTAAAAGACAAGCCTCTACGAAATAAGGCTTTAACGTTACTCGGATCAAAGGATAAGACGAAAGTGCTGTAACAAACAGCCCGATTATACTGAGACAACTTTAACTCACAACCTGCTAAATTAAGGACAAGGGAGAGGCGGAGGGAAGTGGCTACAGTCAGTCATGCGCGGGTGGAAGGCCTAGGAAACATAAGAGCTTAAGCGCTTGAGTGTAGTGACGAGCAGCCAAGACGAAATTCCCTTCCCTAAAAAGAGAGTTACCCCTATCTTTGACAAGATGAACATTGGAGATAGAAGGAAACCCCAATTCCATAACCAACTTAGCAAGGTCATCAGTACCGTCGACACCATCATCCACCACAACCACCAAATCACATAAATTAAGAAGAAGGAATTGATAGTCCATCTTAGAAAGCAGAAATTAAAGGCAGGATTATACAAACAACAAAACAAAGCAGGAAGATCCTAAATCCCAGGAGAAGCCAAACTTTACGCACAACCACAGAGGAGAAACGCAAGACGGAATTCAGATCAAACACAAAACGAACTTAAGACCAAAGAGCAAATACCAAATAGGATGGAAAAACTATACTGAAAGAAACAAGAAGGAAACCTGCTGATCACAAAAGCAGCTTCACAGTTGATGCCGTTCTTGTTTAGTTCAATCAAAGGCTATGCTCTTGTCATTGTCATTCCCCCCTTTACTGACGATTTGAGCGATAAGATTGTAAGGATATGACAAAAGTCGCAAAAACGATAGACTGAGGAGGGAGAAGGGCTCTCGCCGGCAACCTAAAGAGATCGATGAGATCACCGGCGAGAGAGGCGAAGCGGTGTTAGAGGCGGTGGTAAGGCGGCTTTGAGATTTTTTGGGGATTTTATTGGGATTTTTGGGGATTTTTTAGGCGGTGGTCTTATCTCTCACCTGCATCATGTTGCCGTTCTACAATCTTAGCAATCCTCAATTCAAACATCTTCTTATATTATTTCTTCATTTAGCCTCTTAACAAAAATCGATAATGGGAGTTTCAACACACACAATGGTCGACTGCACTAGCCCTGTGGCCGCGGCTAGGCTGTTTAATGCTTTCTGCATTGATAACCATAATTTCATGCCAAAAGCGTTGCCCCATTTTGTGAAAAGTGTAGACGTTGTTCAAGGTGAACCTGGCACGGTTGGGTCTGTCAGACAACTCAACTTCCCTGAAGGGAAGCCCTTCAAATACGCGAAAAATAGAGTGGATGAAATTGATGCAGGCAAGTTCTACTGCAAGTACACCACCATTGAAGGTGATGTCCTTCGCGAAAACATAGAATATGTAGTTCACGAGACAACCTTCGAGCCATCAGGGAACGGGACTCACTACACGATGGTGACAAACTACCACACAAAGGGAGATTTTGTGGTAACTGATGACCACGTCGCAGCTGGAAAACAGAATATCAAGAACATGTTCGACACTGCTTCCGAATACCTCGCTGCCAATCCTCACCTATATGCTTGATTCTTGAATTGTCGGTCTGATTAATCAAGGATATGATATGGCTATAGAGAATAAGATTTGAAATGATTTTTATGCGTGTGTTTTGTTGCTTTTGTAACCCAAAATATTGGGTTCTCTTTATCTGGTGTTTTGTTTCATTTTCATGTGAGAATAAAATGTTTCATTATAATAAATGACACTATATGTGAAAATATTGTGATTTGTTTCATTTTCAGTTTTTGTTCACTTGAGAATAAAATGTTTCATTATAATAAATGACTATTTGTGAGTTTGCTTTACTTTTACTGATTGTGTATGTGAAAATGTAGTACTACATTGTGGTATCACAAATTCTCATATGTAACGGACATTTTCCGTCAGAAGCACGTGACCTCTCATAAGTTGTAGGTGAGAGAGCAAATGGAAGAGACGTTGTGAGATGTCACAAGCGAGACCTTCTCATCTGGTACTCCGGTATATATGTATATTTTCCTGTTTTAAAGTTTAGGCTTTACACCGTTTAGGAACAAATAATACCATCTTGATCAGCCTATCTATGGACTTAGGTTTTTCGAGTGTACTTGTTTCGTTTCTTGTTCCGCCCGGAATACCTATATTTTTCGAGTTAAGATCACCTGTCCCATTTTTATGTCCCATCTTGTGTCCCATTACCTTAAGATCTTGACACATCACACTTCAAATGATAAAAATGGCAATAATAAATAACAAAGTGTTTATGTATCATCATTAGAAGTGATGGGACACGAAATGGGACAGAGGATCTCTATTGATATTTTTCTCAATGGTTTTTCTTTCTCTCACTCTTACTCTCCTTTTTTCAAAAAAAAAAATTCTTTAACTAGCCATAACATTTGGCTAATATAAGTTTAGAAAACTGTAATTTTTTTTCAACTCAAATTTCTTATAGAGACAATTAGACCTGTCAAACAGGTCGGGCGGGCCGGGTCCCGGGTCGGGTCAAAATACGGGTCGGGTCATACGGGTCACGGGTCGGGTTAGAGTCAGAATACGGGTCAAGAAATAATTTTTAACCCCTTTTTTAAACGATTTTTTTAATTTAAAAAATAAATTTTTAAAAAGTAAAATATACTTAAAATTATTATTTAAATCATATTCATCATATAAAATAATTATATTGATATAATTATTAAAATAAAGTTTTTTTAATAATTATTTTATTATTAAGTATTATAAAAGTTATATAAAATTGATTTTTTGGTTGAATTTTTAATTTTAATTAGTAAATAAATAATTTTTTAATTATATTTTCAAATATAATATATAAATATTAATATTTTTAATAAAATTCATGATTTTCCCTTGACCCAACGGGTCGGGTCTCGACCCTAAAATAACGGGTCATTTCGGGTTCGGGTCAAACGGGTCGTGGTCGAAAAAATCGGGTTTGTAACCCTAAAAACGGGTCGGGCGGGTCGGGTTTTGAGTCGGGTCGAATTTTGACAGTCTAGAGACAATGTATTAGGAAAAATATCATTGCTTTAACTTGTAGACGAGAGTTATGGTCAGGCCAAATTTATTTCGTCCAAAATCTTTGACTGACTATAACTCTCAACTGTGAGTTAAAAAATCAATGATTTTTGCGAAAAACTACGGTTTTCTGAATTCATAGCCATGTGACATGGCTTGTTAAAAAAATTTCCGAAAAAGAAGGGTACTTTTAGAAAATGAAAAGGTTGAGGGATACCATGGAGAAAATCCTCTATCTTTAAAATTTTATTTTTTAATAAATCGAAATTTTGTTACTTGGCTAAAGGAAGATTTACAAGATTATAGAAAATTTCGTAAATCTTTCTTTAATTAGCTTCTTGCAGTGTGCCCTCAGTCTCGAGGCACGCATTAAAAAGACCGATCGAGTAATCCTCGGTATAATTGTACATATAGACTACAACCATGAATACATGATTGTAAATAGTACGATTTTGTACGTAAAAATAAAAAAGGAGAAAGTAAGAAACGTATATGAAAATAGGAGAATTGTAGCACCATAAATATTAAACTCGAATTTGGTCCGTCTTCTACACACGACTTATAGAGAATCGATCCATGATAGTATGTCACCGGTTCAATCCCTTCCCCGAGCTTCCCCATATATATTTTGGGCCACTGGGCCTTAATAAAAACCGTCTTGTTCGTCTAACTTCTTTATAATACAAATTGTGTTTAACACGGTAATCTTTTTTTTTTTAAATCATAATTCGGATCAATTTCCAATCTTGTTCTCCTCCTCCAAATCCTTCAAATATAGTATAGTAGAAAATATGTTTCGAACCATTATTATTGTTATATGATTCCCCAAATAAAAAGATCCATCATAATTTTCTATATAATATTGAATTTTCGAGTATCTTTTTCATAAATTTTGTATAGTCTTTTGTGAAAAAAAATTAATATTTCCGAAGATTTATGCCAATTTCCTTCATTATAAAAGGCACGTAAAGTAAATAACAATGTAACACTTCTACAAAATGATGCGTTACATTGTATCCCTTATACTTTTATTTTTATTCTTGTCTACCGTAGCAAATGCGGTCAACCTAGTCCCACAAACATGTTCAAAAATAGCCCAATCCGAACCAAATGTCAAGTACGACTTTTGTGTCAAGGCACTTGGTTCGGATCCTCGAAGCTCCACCGCTAGTCTCGAAGAATTGGCAGAGATATCCTTCAAATTGACTATATCCAAAGCGAAGTCCATTTCAAAATTAATTGGCAATCTTTTGAAAAATCCGAAATTTGACCCGTTTCAAAAGAATGCTTTGGAGGCGTGTCAAGAACTTTATGCGGATGTTCCGGAAGATATGGATTCGGGTCTTAAGGCTTTAAAAGAAAGAGATTTTAATACGGCAAATGTTGAAGTAAGTGGAGTAATAACTTCAGCAGATACATGTGAAGATGGATTTAGGGAAAGAAAGGAATTTTCTCCTTGGACTAAACAAAATAGTGATTTTATGGAGTTGACTGATATTTCTCTTGTTTTTACTAACTTGTTGAAATAATTGTCCAAATAATACTTGTGTAAGTCGGTTTAATAGGGTTATTGTCGCTTTTGTTAATGATTTAATGATGATTTGGAGTAAAATTTTGTTTTATGGAGTATGAGGTTTCTCCCTCCATTGTTTTACAATCGGATTAGTTGTGTTGACATAGAAAATACATTTAGATTAAGTTATAATCTTTGTAAATTCCATTGATGTAAAAATAAAATAAAAAATAACAGCATATCGCGTGAAATATATTCGTATATTATGGCTAGAGTACTTGAAAATAATATATGTGTATTTATTTAGAATCCCCTATATACTAAAAAAATGACACTTCTCCAAATAATCCCGCTCATTTTTCCCGCCTAAGTATTTCACATATCGTATTAGTTGTTGCCTTGTTGGCGCTGCTTGTTAACCTGACGACGAACTCATCCTACGCGCATACTTGTTTCCATTACTTCAATGTATATAGATGACTCTATCACTTGATTTTTCAGCAAACTACTCAAAAATGATACTACCTCAAAAAAACCAACAAAATTACAATACTTTCCTCACCCAAATCCCATCCTAACAATCACATTTGTGTTTTTTTTTTTGCACTGTTCAATATACCAAAGCGTCTTGCTTGTGACAGGCTAATTCCATCACAAATTGAAGACCTCTTACAAAAAGGGAGAGGGGACAAAGTGGGACACCTCCCATGTGCTTTCTCACTCACCTCTCATGGGTATTTTTTTAAGAGGAAATGGTATCCGTCACAAGCTTGTAACGGATATCGCCGTCTTCAATGAGATTTTGTGTCAATATACTGCCTCATATCTTACATAACTTTCCACTTTCTATCTTAACAAAGATTATTGGAAACACACTAACTCAATCTATAATTAAATTTGGACCAGACAAACATAATATATGTAAAAAAAAGACAATGACTTAGTTCCAAACAACTTAACGTGCATGACGTCCCATTTTTTTTTGAGTATGGATCCTCTCCATTTCCTTTTCTCTCCATTTCCTTCCATCTTATCTTTATAAAACCAAAAACATTTCAAGCATCCTCCTTAAGCCACATCATCCATACATGTTTTTATTTTATTTTTTAAGTAAAGGTGGGATCCATAGAAAAAAAACTGGAATTAATTGCTGAAAAACCACTATTTAAGTTGTAGACGTAAATGTTTACATTTATATTTTTTACACGTAAATATTAGTGAATAATAATGAAAAATAAATAATTTAAAACATAAATAATTCAGCCCAAAATTTTACTAATAAATTACACCAACTGTTAAAAATTCAATCCAAATTTTTATAAAATAATAAATTACAATAACAATTAAAATAAAGTACGAAAAAAATACATCAACTGATAACAATCAATATTGTTATAAAAATACTAAATTTAAGTTTAAATTAACCGTAAATGAAGTAAGAAATTAAAGAACAACATACTAGAATTTCCTTTTTAAAAAATAAAAAAATAAACTATTATCTCATAAATATATTCAGTCAGATATTATTTTTCTATATGACATGCATATTGTTTTATATACGGAGTACATTGCATTTAACATACTTTATACAATGTTTTAATATTGCATTTTTGCAGTGTTTTAACTATTATCATTATAAGAGAAATAGAGTATAAAATATTCATGTATTTTGGTTAATATTTTTTAAATGTTATGTAAATATTTACGACAAAGTTCTTAAAAATATGCCCGTGCAATTTTGCACGGGTTGAAAACTAGTTTTCTCTAATATAACAATATTAAATCATTATTCATCCTCCAACTCATCAAACAATTAACCGTTGGATCGTTTCAAAACGAAATCTTGAACGTTAATAAGAAATGGAAGGAAATGGAGAGAATCTCAATTGCATTTTTTTATGCTAGTAAAGTTGTGTACTTTGTAATTAGATTATGCAGAAATTGGTGATATTCAAAGCGTCTTGCTTGTGACGGGTACATTTCGTCACAGGCTGCAGACGGGGTAAAATCTGACCCATTTAAGACGAAAAATGTAACCATTTTACCTAAAAAGTTAACAGAACAATTTCCTAAGCTATAATAATTTGTCATTAAAATGGTCATATTTTGTCGTTAAAATGGCGACATTTAGCCGTCTCCAACTTGTGACTAAAAGTGTCCGTCTTCAATGAGAATTGGTGATATTTAAATAGTTTGAACTAATATTGAGTTAATTAAATAAATACTCAAAATAATAGCCCACCATACAATTAAATTTGTTCCACACAAACACTTTCCAAAAATAGAAATAAGGAAGGTATTGTGAATAAACGGAAAAAAAAAAAATAGAAAAAGTTATTCAGAATAGGAGGGACTCGAGGGTGTATGAGAGAAAATGTATTGACGTGGGATCTTGCTTGAGTCGGCTTAACTCTTAAGTAGCGCAATATATGAAGCTTTTAAAATTGTTACTAATATATGTAAAAAAAAGATATTAACGATCTAAAATGTGCATTGACAAAGTGTGAAAGGTAAATGTGAGTGTTGGATTTAAATAAGAGAGTATTATTTTACAAGCTTATTAAATTATTTAGTTGGGCTCCGTGTTATTGGGATAATCTTTCGCTCAAAATGGTCTTATATAAAACGGCTCTGTTTTGGCCAAGCACGACAGCCTCGTTTTGATACACCCATAAAAATAGGTGAATTGGAAAATCACATGATTTGGAAAAATGGGAGATGTTTGAAAAAAAGGAACATACATCGGATGTATTTCTTCACATTTTATTTGTTTTTGAGCATATCTTTATTTTTATTGTAAATTTTTTGAGCTTAATGTTTTACTAAATGAACTCATAAACTTTATAGTAAAACGCATAATTTGTAAAACAAAACTCAAAAACTTTATTATAATGCTCAGAAACTAAAAACTGGTGATAATACATCGGATGTATGATCCATTTACTGGAGATGTTTGGTTAGCCGATTTTCTTTTTTCCCATGAATAGAGACACAATTTAGCAATTTCGTTTTAATATTTTGTATAGTATGTGTTTGACTAATCCTGTGCTACATCAAATTGTCAGTCCATTCATGTCATCCATATCCCATGGCTATAGTCAATAAACCGTTTAATTTAGCAACAATATTGAAAATGATATATATAGACCTTGACCTTCTAGAGATCGATGCTTTCTTAGTTCTTACTTCTTACTTCTTAGTTTCTTATTCAGCAAGGGTTGCTCATGCTGAATTTATGATGGCCAGAAAAATCTTCTAATTAATAATCTAAAATTTCGAAACCAAAGACCAGTCCTTTATTCTTAGTATATACACACCGTCATGGACTGAGTAATCGTCAAATATGAGCAATTAATTTTTTTTTTTTATCATTTTTATTTTAAAAAACTATTTTTTTATTAAGTTTCATGTCGGCGTTATCACACATTCCCTCCACTTCAATCATTTTAATACAATTTAAAAAATAAGGAGTATGTTACTCCTCCGTCCTAGTCAACATTTTACATTTGCTTTATTTTTTCTTCATAAAATAAAGTAAATGTAAATTATTAACGGAGACAGGGAGTAGAAAATTTTGAAAAATGTATGTTCTCTTCATTTCAAATTAATTTTCTTAATTGACTTTGTTGGAATTTAAAAATGCAACTTTAACTCTATTCACCAATTAAATAATTGGGATAAATTCCATGTTACCGCTCGAATTTCCATTTTTTCATCAAATATCTCTACTTTTCTGAAAAATTACTTTAAATGCTCATATCTCTCTTAGTCACGATTTCGTAAGGCCGTGATTCTTTTTCTAAAATTGTAGATCTCGGAAAGACGACCATTTTGAAAAAAAAATTCATTTCTTGGATCGGTGATGCTCATTCATGGACGAATTTTACTCTTTTATGAACGTGAATTACCATTATACCCTTGCCATTTAACAAAAATTACAAAACATTTTAAAAAAAAAAAGAAAAAGAAAAAAGAAACAAAAAACACATCACACAACGTAACTCCGTGCCACCACCACCATGCTACCACCACCAACACCACCGGCCGACACCATCCAATGGACCGGTGAGTTGTCCCCACCGGCCACCACAGAGTGAACTGACAATCGCCGCCAAAAGACAATAATTTCAATAGCCCTAGTTAATTTATGTCATTCAATTGGTATATTTACAAAGTTTAAAATGGAATTATTATTTGATTAATATGAGATCTAAGATGTATAACTGATGAATTTTACTAAGAATTTGATTAATATGAGATCTAAGATGTATAATTGATTAATTTTACTACGAATTTGATTAATTTTGGGGAGGAAGAAGGAAAGGGGAAAAAAAAAGAGAATTTTCTTTAAAAAGAGGATGGAAAACTTATGAAAAAAAAGTCCATGAATAATTAAATCACGTACATGAAAGAGCTACTACGTTCCTGGATATGTGATCGAAAATAAAACCCGGTAAAAGTTTCTTGAAACGAATAAAATTTGACAAGTCGTAAATCCGTTCTAAGATGCTAGAAAACACACGATTTTTTTTCAAACTAAAGATCTCATAAACACGTTCCACTTAGGGGAAAAATCGCGGCTTTTTGATCTCGTATCTAAGAGATAAGACCAGTCAAACGTTTTTTTTGACAAAAGTAAGGGTATTCGGGAAAAAAGTGCAAACCTCCTGGATACAATGAAATTATACCTAAATAATTTCTTTTTCATTTAAAAATTATTTTTATGATGAAACTAAATATTTTTACTATGCTACCACGTTCTGTATTTTAAGTATAGTATTTAAATTTTGATATTGAAAGATCAAATTGGAAAACGTATTTATAAGTAAGATGACATTTTCTAATATTAAGATTAAGTGTCTCTCTTAAGAAAGCAATATCCGTCTTAAAATTAAAACCGATTAAACAACATCATCTGATGTATAATATATGAACTAAAATTAAATAAATAGAGAGGAGCTTTTGTTATTCCTCAGACAATTAACTTTTGTCTCACTAACTATTAAAACGCTTTAAATTTAAGACGGATGTACCCATATGGATGAACAATAGAGAAAGACCTAGCTAGTTGGGCCGATACAAGCCATCGGTAAGGGACAGCACAAGCCTTAGCCCTTAGCCAGGTGAAAAGCCAAGAGCACGTTCAAGACTTGGTCGTCGGCCGATGGATGCGTATATATGACAACTTTGTATTAAGATAAGCTCTTTGTTAAGGAAACTATTCACGCTACTTCTTCTCCAAGCAATCTATAAATCTTGTTATACGGTTTTGATATGTATCTCTTAGTTTTAGCTATAAGATCTTTTGTATATCTTTCTTTAGTTTAGTCTTTCCTATTTTATGTATAGTTCTAGCTCTAGGTTTAGGATATACATCTAGTATATAAACTCATGTAAATTGCTCTTTGTGAATATCAATACATACAATATATTTTCTCATCTTATATGGTATCAATCGCCTCGATCCTACACAATTCTCGTTCATGGCATCCAACGCTCTAATCGTCCCTACCAACGCCGACTCCACCATCATCTTCGTCAACCTTAACCAATGCAAAACCCTAACCACCACAAACTACACCCAATGGTCCTTTCAAATACGGTCCTTCCTCGAAGGCCTTGACCTCTTCTCCTATCTCGATGGTTCAAACCCATGCCCTCCCAAAACCACCGTCGTTGACAACAAACCCACCGCCAATCCAGCCTATTCCACATGGGCAAGGCAAGACCGTCTTCTTCTTGCCTCGCTTGTTGGAACCCTTGACAGTAACATCGCACCTCTTGTCACTGAATCCAAGTCTTCTCGTGAGGCTTGGATGACCCTTGCCTCGACCTTTGCCAACCCTTCTCGAGGTCACATCCTTCAAATTAAAAATCGCCTCGAAAACATTACCAAGAAACCCGATCAAACAGTCACTGAATATATGCACCAAATCAAAACTTGCACCATAGAACTTGCCCAATTAGGTAAACCCATGGACCCGGAGGACATCATCGCCAAAGTCCTTCGCGGCCTTGACTCAACTCATTATCGAGCCATCAAAGAAACCGTAGAAGCCCGTGATACACCTATCACCTTCGACGCTCTTCACGAAAAACTTATCCACCATGATCTCAAAAACCCTCAGACCACCTCCACCTCTCCTCTTCCTGTCACTGCCTTTTCAGCCACGGCATTTGCTGCCACCCCTCGCCCACCCTATCACAATCGTTATCAGCTTCGCCCACCACAACAACAACAGCCCCAACAACAACCCTCCCTGCTTCCCACTCCCAACTCTGATATCACCACCACTATTTGCCAATATTGTGGTTACAAGGGTCAAGTCTTCTTTAATTGTCGTAACTTCAAGAAAACACACCCTACTGTCACCATTACCCCATATGTTCGCCCCAATCGCTCTAATGGTCCGCGTCCTCAAGCTCACACAGCCACGGCTACCCCCTCCCTCCCTGACTCTTGGCTCGTCGATAGTGGCGCCACTCACCACATCACCAATGACCTGTCTAGCCTTGCTCTCCATACCCCGTACACCGGTCCGGACGATGTCATCATTGGCGATGGCAGCTCTCTTCCCATTGCCAACATCCTTTTTCTCCCGTCATCGTTGTCCTTTTTCTCCCGTCATCCTCCTCACCTCCCATCTCCTCCCCTCCTACTGACCAGCCTTCCTCCACTGACCCACCATCGTCCTCTGTTTCTGCTGCCACAAACCTGGTCTCTGCCACAAACCCGGTCTCCAACCACGAACCCCAACCAGAACCCCAACCATCGCCCTCCACTCCCGCTGCCTCTGAAATTGTCCCATCCCTACCAATACAACCCCCCATCCCTCGTGCTGTCACTCGTCTTAGCAACAACATCAGGAAACCCAACCCCAAGTATGCTAAACTAGCTATCTCCACCGACACCCACTCCCTTCCCACCACGACAAAACAGGCTCTATCAACCCCACGATGGCGTGATGCTATGCTCGAGGAATACAATGCTCTTTTACGTAACAATACTTGGTCTCTTGTTCCGTCTACTGATGCCTCTAATGTTGTTGGTTGCAAGTGGGTTTTTCGGGTTAAATATAATTCGGATAACTCAGTCCAAAAATACAAAGCTCGTCTTGTGGCAAAAGGCTTCCATCAGCGACATGGAATTGATTTTTCAGACACATTCAGTCCGGTAGTTAAACCCGTCACCATTCGGTTAGTACTCTCCATTGCTCTCACTCACAACTGGCCTATTCGGCAATTAGATATAAATAACGCCTTCCTTCAAGGCACACTTCACGAAACAGTTTTTATGTCCCAACCACCGGGGTTTGTCAATGACAAATACCCGTCCCATGTTTGTCGTTTACACAAGGCCATCTACGGCCTCAAACAAGCTCCTCGAGCTTGGTACACGGAGCTCAAGTCCGCTCTGATTGGCTACGGTTTTCGTGCCTCTATCGCTGACCCTTCCCTCTTTATTCTTAAACACAAATCTACAATCACGTATGTACTTGTCTATGTCGATGACATCCTCGTCACAGGGTCATCTTCATCCACGCTTGATGCTTTTATCACTAAATTTGCTGCCCGGTTCTCACTTAAAGACTTAGGATCCCTCTCCTATTTCCTTGGAATAGAGGTTACCCCTAATTCAGCAGGTCTTCTCCTCTCACAACACAAATACATTTATGATCTTCTTCACAAACATGACATGCTTGAGTCCAAACCCTCCACTACCCCCATGATTTCGCACCCTCCACTCGTGTCTAACACCAATACACCTCCCTGCGATGTCTCGGCCTATCGGTCAATCGTGGGCAGCTTACAATACCTTTCGCTCACGCGTCCTGATGTCTCTTTCTCGGTCAATAGGCTCGCCCAGTTTATGCAACAACCACAACTCACTCACCGTCTCCGCACTTAAACGGCCGCCGTTATCTTCATGGGACGATGCACCTTGGTTTACAGCTACACCGTCACACTCCCTTACAGCTTCACGCCTTCAGTGACGCTGATTGGGCTGGTGATAAGGATCAATTCGTTTCCACTTCTGGTTATCTTGTCTACTTGGGTCGAAACCCCATAGCATGGGCATCTAAGAAACAAAAAAACATTGGCTCTGTCCTCTACTGAGGCTGAATTTCGGGCCGTTGCTGCCACTACTTCGGAAATTTTATGGATTAAATCCTTATTAAGCGAACTCGAGTTCCAGTTTACGGCTCCGCCAGCAATATATTGTGATAATCTCAGTGCCACGCATTATGCCGCTAATCCCGTCTTTCATTCTCGCATGAAACATGTCGCATTGGATTTTCATTTTGTTCGACAACATGTTCAGGCGGGTTCTCTTCGTCTGTCTCATATCAGTGGCGATGATCAACTCGCGGATGCTCTGACTAAGCCATTGCCTCGTCCTCGTTTTGAAATGCTTATCTCCAAGATTGGACTTTTCTCTGGACAATCCATCTTGCGGGGGAATGTTAAGGAAACTATTCACGCTACTTCTCCTCCAAGCAATCTATAAATCTTGTTATACGGTTTTGATATGTATCTCTTAGTTTTAGCTATAAGATCTTTTGTATATCTTTCTTTAGTTTAGTCTTTCCTATTTTATGTATAGTTCTAGCTCTAGGTTTAGGATATACATCTAGTATATAAACTCATGTAAATTGCTCTTTGTGAATATCAATACATACAATATATTTTCTCATCTTATACTCTTCACATACATTTTTCAAAGTAATTCAATGTTAAGAGGTCCACAATATTTGACCTGATGATAATGATAATGATGCATGGTAATTTACGTACTACTTGTGGAATTTCGAATTAATACACTATAAATATGAGACGAAATAGCAAACATTTGTATCCAACCTCCTCCATTTCACTAGCAATCCTCACTTCAAACATCTTATATTATTTCTTCATTTAGCCTCTTAACAAAAATCGATCATGGGAGTTTCAACACACACAATGGTCGACTGCACTAGCCCTGTGGCCGCGGCTAGGTTGTTTAATGCTTTCTGCATTGATAACCATAATTTCATGCCAAAAGCGTTACCCAATTTTGTGAAAAGTGTAGACGTTGTTCAAGGTGAACCTGGCACGGTTGGGTCTGTCAGACAACTCAACTTTCCTGAAGGCCAGTTTAATAATTTTCTCTCTTTTAACTTAATAATAATAGCATATACATGTGCTACTTAGATAACGTGTTAAAATAGTTAAAAATATTTCTAACGAATAATGGGATATTATGCAGGGAAACCCTTCAAGTACGCGAAAAACAGAGTAGATGAAATTGATGCAGGTAAGTTCTACTGCAAGTACACGACCATTGAAGGTGATGTCCTTCGTGAAAACATAGAATATGTAGTTCACGAGACGACATTCGAGCCATCAGGGAACGGGACTCACTACACGATGGTGACAAACTACCACACAAAGGGAGATTTTGTGGTTACTGATGACCACGTCGCAGCTGGAAAACAGAATATCAAGAAGATGTTCGACACTGCTTCCGAATACCTCGCTGCCAATCCTCATCTATATGCTTGAATATTTGAATTGGTGTGTGATTAATCAAGGATATATGTTATGGCTATAGAGATCGAATAAAATTTGCATTGAGTTTTATGCGTGTGTTTTGTTGCTTTTGTAACCAAAATATTGTTTTTTTTTTTTTTGTAACGAGAGAACCCGCACCCGTTACCTTTGGTGTGTACTGGGTAAATCAAAATATTGGGTTCTCTTTATATGGTGTTTTGTTTCATTTTCAATTTTTATTCAGTTGAGAATAAAATGTTTCGTTATAATAAATGACTATTTGTGATCTTTGCTTTACTTTTACCGATTGTGTACGTGAAAATGTAGTACATTACTTCCGGTGTCACAAATTCTCAATTGTGGCGGACATTTTTTGTCACAAGGACGTGACCTCTCATAAGCTGCGAGTTAGAGAGCAAATGGGAGAGATGTTATGAGAGGTCACAAGTGAGACCTTCTCGTCTGGTATATATGTTGGGAAATGTGTCCTCAACAATAGTGCGATCACATGATTTAAATATCATTATTAAAACTCATATAAAGAATACGTAAGGGATGATTCAATTATATAGTCAACTGATCAACATTAATCGGTAACGATTGGCTTGCTAGAGTTTGACGTTACTGTCGTGGGACGGTGGTGGTCAGTTGATCCCTTAAGGTCACATCTAAAGGATGATGCCCTTATCTATAAAATTGATTAATTGTATGACGATACAAGTTGATCAATTCCTTAAAATTGAACAATTCAATTGTGAGAGAGAATATTTATATCTTATTAAAATGGGATTAAATAAGATTCGTTTTTAGTAATAAAAAGGCTTTATTACTAAATTTGATTATTGTTTGAGAAACAATAGAGACAAGAATGAATGGTTAATTATAATTACAAGATGTTGTGAATTATAATTAAATGACCCATTTTATTTATGTGATCAAGAATTACTAGTCAATTTATTGGATGTAATTTAATTAATTCATAAAATGATATTTATGTGATAAATATGTATTAAATTAATTAATAACATGTTATATTCTACATGTGACATGTTGTGTGACAAATGACAAATTGACAAAATAAAATGGTAGTCCTTTTTAAGAGGAGGACCGAAATGGTGGGTGTAGTAGTGGGTTGTGGTTATATTATTTTATGTGATAAGAATATTTTAATAAAAACCTACACTACCTAGGCCTTACACACCTATTTCTTGTGTAGACCAAAAGCAAAAATAAAAAGATGTCATGCCTTGGTACATGGACACCCCACCGGTTTTCCATATCAAAAAGAGAAGGATTTTGTTCTCTCTTGAGTGTATCATTCATTCTACACATGCAAATTAATTCATTCTTGCATACCTCTCTCTTCTATTCTCTCATCTTTCTCATAAACTTGAGAAATCTTGATTCAAATTGTTCAATGAGATTACTAATATTATTAGTGTAATATATGAGTATTAGTAATCAATTTTAAGGTAAACTACTAAACAAATATCTAGCACATATTATTTAGTAGAGATAAGGGATAATCTTGGGTGCAATCGAGAGGAGTGGCTTCTATACTTGAGGTCTTTGGAGGATCGTCCTAATACTCATCATAGCTCAAGAACAAGTGAAGGTAGGAGACCTTACTTGTGCCCATAAACCGAAATTAGTAATGTAAGGGACATTGTTTTCTTATAAATCTTTCCTTTTGTTATGCATGCACTAGATCTAAAGAACAAATAATTAACAAGTTAATTAGTTCACTATTAGAGGAGTCTAATAATAGGTATATGAACCTAACAAGTGGTATCAGAGCATAAGGATGTTGCATGCATAATCGGTTATTGTTTTTCCGAGTTAAAAGGTTAACATATAAAACTAAAAATTTGTGATTTATAAGTATAAGCCACGAAATCACCATGCATGTTATATATTCTGGTCCTAAAATATTTTTAGGTCATTTTTATGATTTATGGAAATTTATTGCTCATTTTAAGGATTTTTGGTCATTTTATTACATTTTTATGACTAAAATGGGAATTAAAATGCTAAAAATAGTTAAATTTCGTTTCTGACCTTGGAAATTTTATATGACCTCACATGCATATTTTACATGTTGTGTGTAAAAGGACGAGTTAATTTGATTAATATTTCATGATTTATGATTTTTATGAGATAAAAATGGAGTAAAAGAGGTAAAATGGTTAAAATTAGTTAAATTTCGAATTAAGCCATGATCTTTTAATATGATGTCACATTCATAATTTACAGAGAGTATGTAAATTTGTAGATTTAATGATCTTACTTAGCAGGATTTATGGATTTTTGAGTAAAAATGGCATAAATAGTGACTATTTTAGCAAAAAATTAGCTAAAACATATTGCATGGCTTGAGAAAATTATTTTAAGTTGCATTAATATCCCACTAATCAAATCTAAAGTTGTAAAAATTATTGGAGTAATTTTCGGATACTTTATGTATTTTATGAGATAAAACCGATAAAATGCAACTATATTTTCTCAAAATTAATTCGAAAATTTTAACCATGATTTTTGACATTATGAGTGTCATGGATTTATTCCAGAATGTTCAAAAATTTAAAATTCAAATTTTGAAACTTTTATGAATTAATTTGGATTTATTTCATAAATATTGTGTTTTTAAGTTCAAAAATGAGCATAAAATTAAATCAAGTTGAATTATTGTCAAAAATTTAGTGATGACTGATTTTTGAGTCCTAAAATGTGTTAGGATAATTAACTTGAGCTTAGATGTGATTTAAGTGTTAATTAGTGATTTTAAAAGGTTATTATCACGCATTTCCATGAAACCGGGTTATATGTACGACATAAGTTAAATAGGGCGATTTGGCACATGATTTTGCATGATAGATACATATTATAATGCTGCATATTTCAATTGTTGAATGTCTTTTATTTATATAATTTTGAATTATGTAATTTTATCTTAGTATGGCCTTAGTTTAATCAATATTACCCGCAATGAAAGGGAATATTGATTCGGTTGTAATTTAATGTGATCTCGTATCACTTTTATTTTTATTTTATTTTATTAGTTTTTCCATTTTACAAATGTATAATAGGAATAGCTTTGTATTTTTATTATTATTTGTAATTATGGAGCATCTTCAAAGACGGTGCCATTCGGAAAGGTACATATTATAATGCTGCATATTTCAAGCCTTTTAGCATGTTTAACTTGCCAATCTACTAATTTACGTGTTTGGTAAATGACATATTGAAACAGTAGATTGAGCTTCAATCTACTATTTTCCAATATGCTACTCCACCCAGCATAGTCACATTAGTAGATTGAGAAAATTGAATCTGTCAACCATTTATATATAGTTACAACAATCTATTAACCTAAATCCGCTAATTACCAAACACTATTATTAAATCTGCTAATTGAAACATACTAGTCAAACATGTCAATCCAATCTGTCATTTATAATCTGCTTGACCAATCTGCTTCTGCTATTATTAATCTGCTGAGTACCAAACAGAGCCTACCTAAAAAAAACCAACAAAATTGCAAAACTCTCCGCACTCAATCCCATCCTAACAATCACATTTGCTTTTTTGACACTATTCAATATACTCCTTATATTCTACATAAGTACATAACCTTCCACTTTTCATCTTAACAAAGATTAAGAAAATATACTAACCCACCATATAATTAAATTTGGAATACACAAATATACTACATCACCATACAATTAAATTTGTACCACACAAACATTTCCCAAAAATAGAAATAAGGAAAGTATTGTGAATAAACAAAAAAGAAATAAAAAGGGTTATTCAGAATAGGAGGGACTTGAGGGTGTATGAGAGAAAATGTATTGACGTGGGATCTTGCTTGAGTTGTCCTAACTCTTAAGTAGTGCAATAAAAATATGAAGCTTTAGAATTTTTACTAATATGTAAAAAAAAGTATTACTTTACAAGCTTATTACTTTACAAGCTTATTAAATTATTTAGCTGGGTTCCGTGTTATTGGAGTAACACAAATTCTCATTATAGACGGACACTATCCGTCTATACGTATAGACGGATACCATTTTCCCTCACAAAATACCCATTTGCCATAAAGTGGGAAGCACATGGGGGGTGCCCCATCTTGTCCCCTCTACCCATTTTATTAGAGGTCTTTACCCGTCTGTTCGTCCCACCCGTCTATACCAAGACCTGTTGTTGCAGTAATCTTTCGCTAAAAATGGTCTTATATAAAATGGCTATGTTTTGGCCAAGCACGACAGCCTCGTTTTGATACCCTATAAAAATGGGTAAATTGGAAAATCCCATAATTTAGAAAAATGGGAGATGTATGGTTATCCCAAATTATGGGATTTCATTTTTTTCTATGAATTTTCAACTCCTCCATAATGGAGGAGTTTAATTACCGGTTAATTAGAAATTCCTTTATCAATCTAACTCACGAATGTCAACCGAACGTGTTTTGAGCAATTCACATGAATTTCTCAATTCATGTAATTTCAATTCATGTAAATTGTAAGATTATGGAAAATTAATTCCCATATAACAAACGAATAAGGCCTAAGTAAAATAGAGATATAATTTATCAATTCCGTTTTAATATTTTGTATAGTATGTGTTTGACTAATCCTGTGCTACATCAAATTGTCAGTCCATTCATATCATCCATATCCTATGACTATAAACCGTTATAATTTAGCAACAATATTGAAAATGATATTATATAGACCTTGACCTTCTAGAGATCAATGCCCTTGTTAGTTCTTATTCAGCAAGGGTTGCTCATGCTGAATTGCTGATGGCAAGAAAAGTCTTGAAATTAATAATCTAAAATTTCGAAACCAAAGGCCATTCCTTCATTCTTAGTACACACCGTTATGGACTGATTAATAATCAAATAAGAGCAATTAATTAATTTTGTCATTACTATTTTAAAAAACTAATTTTGTATTGACTTTCATTTTGGCGTTATCATACATCCCCTCCAATTCGATCTCGTATGTAAGAGATATGATCAGTCAAACGTTTTTTTGACAAAAATAGGGTATTCGGGGAAAAACTGTAAAGCTCAACGAGACCATGTGAATTATACCTAAAGAATTTTTTTTCTGTTTTGAAAATTATTTTCAAGATGAAACTAAATATTTTTATTATGCCACCACGTTTTAAGTTTAAGACGGAAATAAAATTAGTATTAATCAGATAAGCTCTTTCTATACATTTTTCAAAGTAATTCAATATTAAGAGGCCGGTCCACAATATTTGACGTGATGATAATGATGCATGGCAATTTACTACTTGGAATTGCACTATAAATATGAGACGAAATAGCAAACATTTGTATCAACCAACCTCCTTCATTTCACTAGCAATCCTCAATTCAAACATCTTCTTATATTATTTCTTCATTTAGCCTCTTAACAAAAATCGATAATGGGAGTTTCAACACACACAATGGTCGACTGCACTAGCCCTGTGGCCGCGGCTAGGTTGTTTAATGCTTTCTGCATTGATAACCATAATTTCATGCCAAAAGCGTTGCCCCATTTTGTGAAAAGTGTAGACGTTGTTCAAGGTGAACCTGGCACGGTTGGGTCTGTCAGACAACTCAACTTCCCTGAAGGGAAGCCCTTCAAATACGCGAAAAATAGAGTGGATGAAATTGATGCAGGCAAGTTCTACTGCAAGTACACGACCATTGAAGGTGATGTCCTTCGTGAAAACATAGAATATGTAGTTCACGAGACAACCTTCGAGCCATCAGGGAACGGGACTCACTACACGATGGTGACAAACTACCACACAAAGGGAGATTTTGTGGTTACTGATGACCACGTCGCGGCTGGAAAAGAGAATATCAAGAAGATGTTCGACACTGCTTCCGAATATCTTGCTGCCAATCCTCACCTATATGCTTGAAATTTGAATTGGTGTGTGATTAATCAAGGATATGATATGGTGGCTTTAGAGAATAAGATTTGCATTGAGTTTTATGCGTGTGTTTTCTTGCTTTTGTAACCAAAATATTGTTTTTTTTTTTTTTTTTTTAACGAGAGAACCCGCAGCCGCTACCTTTGTTACCTACGGGTTAAATCCAAAATATTGGGTTTTATGGTGTTTTGTTTCATTTTCAATTTTTGTTCACTTGAGAATAAAATGTAACATTATAATAAAGGATTTTTTTTTTGTGAGCTTCGCTTTTTGTACTTGTCTTGTTGAATGGGTTTTTTGAGTGTACTTGTTTTGGTGTCCTGTTCCGTTTGGAATACCTATACTTTTGTCTACATTTTCATTTCCTCACTGTCACCTTTTTTTAAAAAATAAATCTTGAAGTAGCCATAACACTTGGATAATAAGAATTCAGAAAACTATATTTTTTTCAACTCAAAGTTCTCATAGAGACAATGTGTTTGGAAAAAAAAAATCGCTTTTAGAACTCGTAGATGAGAGTTATGGCCAAAACCGTTGACTGACTATAACTCTCAACTGCGAGTTCAAAAATCAATGATTTTTCGGTTAATTTGAAAATCACGTAAAGACGATTAACTTGAAAAATATTACGGTTTTTTGAATCATAGCCATGATACATGGCTTGTTAAAAAAAATCCCGAAAAAGAAGGGTACTATTAGAAAATGGAAATTTCACAGGGTACCTTCGAACTTTGGCAGATTAAACATGGTATCCCTCATTTTAAGTTTCTATATATAGTACACTTGTATTTACCTTTTCTTTTCCCAGAATGCCCATTTGGCAAATTTATGTCACAACGCAGTTACTCATATGAGTAATTAAACGAGTAATTGAGTATGTTTTGTTATCTGTTTTTTGTTATTTGGATATTAAATGTTAGTTTATTAGATTATGAAGTTTTAGTGTATTAGATAATAAAAAAAGGTATCACAAATCATAGGAGTAACGACGTTATGATGGAAATTTGTCAAAGGGCATTCTGGGAATGGAAAAGGTAAATACAGGGGTGTCATATATAAGAACTTAAAATGCGGGAAACCATGTGTAATCTGCTAAAATTCGAGAGTACCATAGAAAATTTCCGTTTAGAAAATGAAAAGGTTCAGAGTAACGTTGAGAAAATGAAAAGGTTTAGAGTAACGTTGTATTACTTGCCTAATTCATACATTTATCATTTATGAGTCATTTTTGTAGGAACTTCTTTAAATTGTGATAACATAAAATTCATCAACTAAGTTTTGCGAGTCATTAAATGGTTCGGGTCGCATTTTTACAATATCTAACAGTTCTAAATTTATGCGTAAAAATAAAGGGAAATGAGAGTGAAAGAAGAATTTATTATTTAAGTTTTGCGAGTCATTAAATGGTTCGGTTCGGTTTGGTCTTGGACCAATGTTGAGCCTTAAGGTCTTGGACCAATGTTGAGCCTTAATTGTGAATAGACGGAAAAAGAAATATGGAGGGTTATTCAGAATAAGAGGGAATAAGAGAAAAAAATATATTGACATGGGATCTTATTTAATTCGTATTAAGTAGTGCAATAAAAATACGAAGCTTTTAGAATTTTTTACTAATATATGAAAAAAGATATTAATGATCTAAAATGTGCATTGTCAAACATGTAAAAGGCATATGTGTATTGGATTTGAATGAATAAGTATTATTTTACAAGCTTATTAAATTATTTAGTTGAGCTCTGTGTTATTGGGGTAATCTTTTGCTAAAAATAGTTTTATTGAACAATTTGTTTTTCGGAAATCTTTCATGGTACCCTTTAATTTGTCAGATTTCCCATGGTACCCATGCTTTTAAGAATCTGTCTATTCTACCCTTGAGGTTGCATTTTTGTACCTATGGTACCCTTAATGTAACGACCGTTAGATGGACGTTAAGTTTTGATGATTTGGTAATAAATTAGTAATTAAAAATTATTAATAAATATGAAATAATGGAAAGGAGGGGTAACATGAAAAATCTGATAAAATTAAGGGGTACCATGGGAAATTTCTATAATTTTTAATTATTAATTCGGAAAATTCACGTAATACCCCTGAACTATGTCAGTTTTCACCTGTTACCCAACCTTTTAAGTTAGTACACAAAGTACTCTTGACGCTTTTTCTTTTCAAGCATGGCGTGCCCTTTTTATCGTTCTTAAAGCTTTCAATTGAGCATAAATCATAAACCAGAAATCGGATTTTGACAATTCTTTTTTTTCAAATTGATTAACTTTTCGAGATCTATAATTTGACAAAAAGAAAATGGTTATTCGAAAATTTAAGATCGAAATTATAGTTGATTTGAGATTTTCGTACAAAAAAACCCGACAAAACGCCCCAATCACAGAGTATGACGAGATAATCATTTTAGAACAAAAATTGGCCGATTTTGAATTCCGGTCTAGAAGTTATGCTCAATGGAATTTTTTTATACCGACAAAAAAGGTATGTTATGCATGAAAACCAAACATAAAGGGTATTATGTACAAAAACTTAAAAAATTAGGTATCATGTACAAAGTGGCAAAGTTCAGTGATATCACGTGAATTATCCGTTGCTAATTTCTTGTCACATCGTCAAAACTTTACCACGTAAACAACTGTTACATTAGGGGTACCATGGGCACAAAAATGGAACCACAAGGATAGAATAGGCAGATTCCTAAAAGCAGGGTAACATGAAATATCTGACAAAATTAAAGGATATCATGAGAATATTCCTTTTTTTTTTTGGGTACCATTATAGAAAAATTTGTGAAAATAAAAATAAAAGTGCTGGTAAAACGGCTTTGTTTTGGCCAAGCACGACGGCCTCATTTTGCTGTCCATATAAAAATGGCTAAATTGGAAAATTCTTGATTTGGAAAAATGGGAGATGTTCGGTTACATCATTTTCTTTCTTTTTTCGCATGAATTTCCAACTCCTCCATAATAGAGGAGTTCAATTTCCAAGCCCTCTAGTTAATTGAAAACTCATGTATCAATCCAACTCATGGATGTCAACTAAACGAATTTTGAGCAATTCACAACAATTCATGTGTTTTGTAAAATTATGAAAGGTTAATTCTCGTATGGCAACTAAACGAGGCCTAAGGCTCCAAGAGAGATGTAGAGATAGAGAGAGAAAAAAATAAAAATAAAAATAAATAGAAAAGCTAAACCCTAATCAATCAAAAATCGATAAACCCTAATTAAAAAACCCAAAAAAATGTCGATCAATTGTAATGATCAAACCCAGTTTCCCCCTCTAGTCTCTAATTCAAATAATAATCTTGTTCAGAACGTTCTCGTTCCGTCTGCGGTGGTTGTTTTTGGCGGTCCTAAGGCCGATCAGGTGCAGAAAACAACGAATGTTAATCAGATTGTTGGGATTGCTCCATATGATTTGGATTCACTTGAACCTGAAAATTCTTCTGAATGGATGGTGCAAGGCCGCAGAAGGAAAGGAAAGAGTCCCTTGGTTAGCATTCCTGAAGAGCCTGAAGATTTGATGCAGATTGAGAAGGAGGATGTGAAGGAGGAGTTGGAATATTGGAAGAACGCTGTATATGGTTTCGTGTTGGATGCTAATACACCAGTGGATGTCTTGGAAGGGTTTATTAAACGTCTCTGGTCGAATAATTTACCAATGGATAAAATCTCATTCTGTCCTAATGGTGTGTTTATGGTTCGATTCCGGACAGCGACAGCTAAGGCGCAGATTTTTCAACAAGGACACTTCCTCTTCGACAACAAGCCTCTTATTGTGAGGCCATGGAGTGAGGAGGTTGAATTGGTGAAGGATGACGTTAAGAATGTCCCCGTGTGGGTAAGAATACATAAGTTGCATCTCAAGTTTTGGGGTATATCTCTCCCCAAAATTGCAGGCTTAATGGGTAAGTTTGTGCGTTGTGATGAAGCTACTAAGGAGAAAACCCGGTTGGGATTTGCTAGGGTTATGATTGATGTACCATTTGGCAAACCAATCCCGGAGTCTGTTAAGTTTCTGGATGAAGAAGGACAAATTGTTCAATTGAAGGTTAAATTTGAGTGGAAACCCGTTGCCTGTACTAATTGTAAGGGTATAGGTCATGATGGTTCCAATTGTCGGAAAGGAAAGCCTGGAGTGAAGCCTGTGGCAACGAAGCAGGTGGTGAAGCGGCAATGGAGACCAAAGCAAGCTGGTAAATCTACTCACTACAAGGATAACACGGAAAAGTGACGGACGAATCCGTCACTATATAGCATTTCCCGTCACAAAAAGCGGGTTTGTGACGGATTACCCGTCACAAACCGTCGTCACTATATATGGTCACAAAAAGCGGGTTTGTGACGGATAATCCGTCACAAATCCATCTGTGACGGATTTGTGACGGATAATCCGTCACATAGTTTACCAACAGTGACACGTGTACTCCGTCACAAAATATTAGTATGTGACGGCTAATCCGTCACAAAAAAGAATTTTTGTGACGGACTTTCCGTCGCAAATTGGACTTTTGTGACGGACTTTCCGTTGCAAAAAAGAATTTTTGTGACGGACTTTCCGTCGCAAATTGGACTTTTGCGACGGACTTTCCGTTGCAAAAAATAATTTTTGTGACGGACTTTCCGTCGCAAAAAAGAATTTTTGTGACGGATTTGCCGTTGCAAATCAGAATTTTTATGACGGATTTGTGACGGCTAATCCGTCACAAACTGAAACAGCATTTTTAAAAAAACCAGCAGGTTTGCTGCTGGCCACTATGCACGTAGCATTGTTTCAGTAGAACCTGCAATATACCACACAATCCCGTCGACCGCAAAGCGGGAATCTATGTCAAGTCGACCGCAAAGCGGGAACCAATCAACAATACGTTTTAACTAACACCAACACCGAATCATAAAGTTAAAGGTTGTCTTTTATAAATAAAATCTAACATAATTAAGTTAGTGGTTTACATAAACTTCATCAAATCTACCAAGGTTCAAGATTTGATTTTTAGTTAAAAAACTAAGAGTTTACCTAATCGGAGTAACGTGCTGACTACCAAATGGATGACCGTCATCCGTGAAATCGTCTCTATGAAATGGAGGCGGACCACCTGAGCACGTATGGGGGGAGGGGGAGTCCACATATGTATTTAGAGAACATTAAAGGAATCGTTACCAAACTCTTTCGTCATTAATAAATCACAAGTACGTGTTTACTACCTAAGTGACTTGAAACGTACAAAGACAGTCCCAAAACGGGGACTATTCAAGAATTGCTCCTAATGAGAAATTCTTGAACGGGTTACTAGGTCGATCAACATCAAAACAAACAATAATTTGAACATCAACAATAAAAACAATGGCTACTAATTTTTAAACCAATTTCTAACTTACAATTTATATTCTTCTAATTTCTAACTAGCATAACAATTTGTAAATGACATTTTAAACCAATTTCCATCATTTGACATTAGTTTATAATCATATCTAACTTACATTTAAAACAAATTTCTAACTTACAATTTATATTCTACTACTATACTACTAATTTCTAACTTATATTTTTAACCAATTTACAACATTTTTGACCAATTTACAACATTTTACTAATATATTAACTTGGAATAATTGATAAGAATAATCCCACCTTTGTCTACTCTTCCCAAAATAGTCCCAGCTTTAACTAATCCAAGAATGATCTCACCTTTGTAACAACTCTTCTTAAAATGAGCCTTTACTTGTTTGTAACCTATAATAGAAGGTAATTTTCTTTTTATTTGTTAATTGTATCAATCAATCATTCATTCATCAACACCCCCTTCCCCTACCTCCTCTCTTCTAGTTTGTGTCACTGTGTTTTGTACTGCCAAATTCCAGATTCTTTTTCCTCTTCTGCCTTTATTCTTCCACTTTTTGTAATTCCTTCTGTTCCGGGTTTAATTCCAGAGCAGGTGTTTGTTACCACTCGTAGCTAGTAGAATGATGTCCTTGCTTGAATCCTCCTTGCGGTCTCCCGAAACGATGAACAAGCGAGGGCTCGGCTTTGGCCGAGCGTACTCACTCCGACGCTCAAGTCAGTAAACTTAGAGAGAAGTTGTTGTAACCTGGCTAAGAGTGTATTGTAGAGAGATAAGGAAGATATTACCAGATGAATAGTGGTTATTAGGTCAATTTGTGGATCTCCTCCTCAATGAAGATTGAGGAGTATTTATAGGCTTTCACCCTTTGTCACGTAGTGGCCAAGTGGCTATCAGTGAAAAGATCGTTATACCCTCGGCCGATGGACCCGTGGCGGGCTCGCCGAGGGTCTTGGATATGAGTACGCAGATATGTGTCCCGGGCTGGCTAGTTGTCCTGCCGAGACCCAGTGTGACAGCCGATGGGCTTCACCGGCTAGACTGTCTAAGTCGTTGACTTTCTTTGTGAATACCCTTGACCTTGCTCAATGTGTTGACTTGTCGGCGGTGCGAATATGCCCCATCACTTTGCCCCCAGCGTAGTCTATGCCGTGGTATGGGCTTCGATGTATGTGAACGTATATTCTGCGTAAGTATTTTTGCAAAATTTTTGGTATCGGCTTCTTCTGAAGCATCGGCGTGGTTCTTGTTAGGCCGTACCATATATCCCCCCTCCACATGGATGCGTAAAGGGTATCCGATGTGGGAAATAATATGACGCTGGCCGAGACCAGGGCTGAGAGTGCCGGTCATTTTTGATTGCCCCGGCCGTGCTTCATGGCTTGGTCGATCATGTAGCCGGCGGAGAGCGAGGCGCCTAGGATTTTGTTGAGGGAGATGAACAGGCGAAGATATGTGAATGGGCGTGTTGAATACGCTTGGTAACTGTAGCATTGATTGACATTCAACTGTTGCAACGATTGACATTCCGTGGTTGCATGTCTGACACGTGTCCGCTTGCTGATTGGTTGACGCTTCATGGGCTGTGCCCTGATTGGTCCTTCTTCATGGGCTTTTCCCTATAAATAGGGTAGTTACTCCGTGATTTTGGCCATTTACTTTCATTTCCTCAAATTTTCAAAAATTCTCCCAAAATCTTTCTCTCTTTAAACTTTCAAGGGCTTTCTATTCTTCCAATCTTCGGTCTTCGATCCGGCGTGTGTATTTCTTCAAGGTAATCAAACAAATTTTCTTTTATGTAACTCTTGTTTGATTTCTTGCAGATCGGTTTGGGCGGGATCTGTCTGAGAAGGACTTGAAGAGGCTAGGGCTTGACAAGGACGGGAAGGTTGTCGATCTGCGTCCTACGGCTGATTCGAAAGATCGAAGGCTATCCCCCAACGAAATCATGGAAAAGCAGACTAGGGGGTTGGATCAGGAGACGGCCCATGCACGGGTTCTTGTAGGCGTGCCGAAAAGGTCGAAGAAGGCGGCGTCCAAGTCGGCGGCGGTTTCAACGCCAACTCCCTCTTCGCCCCCGGTGGTCCAAAAGGATCATGTGGAGGTGATCAACATTACTGAGGAGGAGGTGACCGCTGCTAAGGTCCCTTCTCCGAAGAAGAGGAAAGACCCACCGTCTGCTTCCACCGATGCCGGGGAGAAGCCTGCCTCTACCAGCCCTCCAAAAAAGAGGGTCCAAACTGGTACGGATCTAACTTGTGGTTCGGATTTAGCCGGTTCGTTGGGCGTTCCTGATGACAGACTTTCTGATGTGCCAATGCACGGTGACATGGATGCCCTGTGTAAATTTTTTGTAGATACATCATCGGCAGCCGGCGTTCTCACTGAACGGCAAGCAGGGAAGCAGCCTGAAAAGACGATTGAGAAGGCGGGTGACAAGAATGTCACCGTTGACTCCTCACCCCAGAAGGCTACTCCTACCGAGCTCGTGGCGGAGGGTGAGAGAATATATAAGAGGTTGGGGAAATGGAGCCGTCTAGCCGCCTCCCTCATCATGGAGCAGGAAAAGGCCGCGTCCCAATCTGGGCCATTGATTGCAAAGCTCAAGCTTGATCTCTCTGCCGCGAGAGGGGAAGCCGGTAAGGCTAAGCTGGATCTTCGTGTCGCCGAGAAGCGTGCGGAGGAGGCTGAGAAGCTGCTGAAGGCCGAGAGGGCCAAGGTTGAGGAGGCTGATGGCGCCACGGCCAAGATGATGGAGGAACTGGAGAGGTATAAGGGTGCCTACGACGCCGTGGTTGCCAAGAGGGGCGAGTGGGAGGATCGGTTCCAGAAGCAGGCGGAGGTGCTCAGGGACACACAGGCTATCCTTGCTCAAAAAGAGAAGGATATTGACATGCTTCAAGATGATCTCCTCCCAAAAATGTGCGTTCAATTCCGGGACCAGGCCGAGGAGTTTGCCAAGGCGGCAATCAGAAAGCTCGATCCCGACGGCGTTTTCCCGTGGGATAAATATGACCAGCTCCTGGATGAGATGGCTGAAGCTGCGGAAGCAGCGGCCGCTGAGAAGGCGGAGGCGGCGAAGGCAGCTCAGATAGCGTTGGCCAAGACGGCCTATGATGCAAAGGAGGCCGAAAAGGAGGCCGAGAGGCTAAAGGTGCCTGAAAATGTCGAGCCTTCTCTTGAGCCGGGCACCGTGGATGCTGCTTCCGATGGAGGGGAGCAACAGGCATAGGGAGACGGGCGGTCGTCACCAGACTCACCCGGCATCTCGGATAGCCTTAGCTGTTCGGGGGCCAACTATTGAGCCTTTCCTCCCTGCCATCTTTTGGCGCTTCAATTGACATGCTTGTAATCTTTTGCTTTTCTTTTCCCTTGTTTGTAAAAACTTTCTTGGTAGGTTGCGTTTAGGCTTACCCCTATGGGGACGGCCGTCGTCTGTATTCTTCTTACAACTCTTTTAACAAAGTTTATCCTTTTGGCCTTTGGCTTGGCCGAGGCATTGATCAAACATCTTTGTTTGTCCTTTTTGCGTTATTAATTGAGTGCCTTCGTTTTTACCTTTGGTATGGCCGAGGCAGTTCGAATGTATATCTCAACTGCGTAACGTCTTTGGTGTACTGACCGGTGCGTCCCCGTCGCTCTCGGCAAGTTGCGGAGGTAACGGGGGTTACGGCTCGATAGCAATTCTTCTAGCGTACCGGTCATTGTGTCCCCGTCGCTCTCGGCCAATTGCCAAGGTAACGGGGTTATGGCTCGGTAGCAATTCTTCTAGCGTACCGGTCATTGTGTCCCCGTCGCTCTCGGCCAATTGCCAAGGTAACGGGGTTATGGCTCGATAGCAATTCTTCTAGCGTACCGGTCATTGTGTCCCCGTCGCTCTCGGCCAATTGCCAAGGTAACGGGGTTATGGCTCGGTAGCAATTCTTCTAGCGTGCACGGTCATTGTGTCCCCGTCGCTCTCGGCCAATTGCCAAGGTAACGGGGTTATGGCTCGGTAGCAATTCTTCTAGCGTACCGGTCATTGTGTCCCCGTCGCTCTCGGCCAATTGCCAAGGTAACGGGGTTATGGCTCGGTAGCAATTCTTCTAGCGTACCGGTCATTGTGTCCCCGTCGCCCTCCAATTGCCAAGGTAACGGGGTTATGGCTCGGTAGCAATTCTTCTAGCGTACCGGTCATTGTGTCCCCGTCGCTCTCGGCCAATTGCCAAGGTAACGGGGTTATGGCTAGGTAGCAATTCTTCTAGCGTACATCGGTCATTGTGTCCCCGTCGCTCTCGGCCAATGCCAAGGTAACGGGGTTATGGCTCGGTAGCAATTCTTCTAGCGTCTTATCATTGTGTCCCCGTCGCTCTCGGCCAATTGCCAAGGTAACGGGGTTATGGCTCGGTAGCAATTCTTCTAGCGTACGGTCATTGTGTCCCCGTCGCTCTCGGCCAATTGCCAAGGTAACGGGGTTATGGCTCGGTAGCAATTCTTCTAGCGTACCGGTCATTGTGTCCCCGTCGCTCTCGGCCAATTGCCAAGGTAACGGGGTTATGGCTCGGTAGCAATTCTTCTTTTTGGGTGGCGATTATGGAGGACAGGCACTTGGATGGAAAACTTGGTTGTTTCTTCATTTAAGATCACGCGTTGGGGTGTCCACATTGGGTTTGGACACCTCCGCCGCTATACAAAGTACTTTCTTAAGTTGTCGGTGTTCCAATGGCTCATCAAAGGCACACCCTCCATGTCCGTCGGCCGGTATGTACCCGGTCTCATTTCTTCAATCACCCGATAGGGACCCTCCCGATTGGCCGTTAGTTTACCATGAATATTTCCTTTGTTGGTGGCGGCCGACTTTCTTAGACTAGATCTCCTACTTTTAAGTCCCTCTTGTGGACTCTTCGGTTTGTAGGCTCTTCTCATCCGGTTTTGGTATCTTGCCAAGTTGAGGCGTGCCGTATCTCGGCTTTCTTCGACTAGATCTAGGGAGGCTTTAAGGCCTTCCTCATTTTCGACTGGATTAAAGGTAGCCGTTCGAATGTCGGCACCGCTTTCAATTGGTAGGATCGCTTCGGATCCGTAGACTAAATGGAAGGGAGTGTACCCGTTGCTTCTTTCTCGGTGGTCCGTAGGGACCACAGACGCCGGGTAACTCATCGGCCCATCTTCCTTTAAGGTCTTCCACCGTCTTCTTCAAACCGTGAGGATTGTCTTATTGGTCGCCTCCGCTTTGTCCGTTGCTCTGTGGGTGGCGACGGAGGAATACGCATACTTGATGCCAAGCTCTTCTAACCGATTCATTATCGGTCACTCCAAAATTCTCGGCCGTGGTCAAATACCATGACTTGGGGCAATCCAAAACGGGTTATAACATTTTCCCAGTTACCTTTCGACGGCCGTGGGGTCTTTGCCGATCGCTGCTACGGCTTCAACCCATTTGGTGAAGTAATCAACGGCGACGATCAGGAACTTCCTTCCTCCGGAGGCCGTTGGAAACGGCCCTAGCATATCCATCCCCCACTGTGCGAAAGGGAGAGGGCTAAGCACCGGTTGTAGGTCTCGGGAAGGAGCATGTATCACCGGGCATGCATCGGCGGTTCGTGCACTTCTTGGTCTTTGTTCTGGAGTCTTGAAGCATGGTGGGCCAGAAGTAGCCGGCTCGGAGAGCTTTGTGGGCTAGTGTTCTTGCCCCCATGTGGTGTCCGCATATGCCCTCGTGAATCTCTCGTCAGATAGCTTAGCTCTGCGTCGGTCGGGCCGACACATTTCAAGAGTGGTCTTATTACGGACCTTCCGTACGCTTCCCCTTCGAATACCAAGTACCGCGGAGATCCTTTTGAGCTTAGCCGAGAGATTGCGGTTATCCCAGAACTCACTTGTGAGTTTGTATTTCATTATCGGAGTCATCCACGTCGTCTCGGTTTCCACGTCCCCTACCATGCCGATGGTCTCGGTGATGCTCTTCGCATTCCCGATGTCTACAAGCACGGTTCGGGTGACGTTTTTGACGGTTGAGTGGCAAGCTTTGAGAGAGCGTCGGCTCGGTTGTTCTCGGACACAGGGACACATTGGATTTGGAAAGATTTCAATTTTGCTATGTCGGTTTTTACCCTTTCCAAGTATCTCACCATCGCGTCATCCCGAGCCTCAAACTCTCCTCTGATTTGGTTAGTAACCAAAAGTGAGTCTGTCTTCAACACAATGTGTTCTTGCTCCGTGGCTCGGCCATCTCGACTCCGGTTATCACCGCTTCGTATTCGGACTCGTTGTTCGACGCCGAGAAGGTAAATTTCAAAGCGTACTCAAACTCGTCTCCGTTTGGGCTGATGATAAGGATGCCGGCTCCCGAGCTGTTCGTCGTGGAGGAGCCGTCGGTGTAAACCTCCCATACACCTGGTTTGGCTCTTCTTGATATGTGCATTCGGCCAGAAATCTGCAAGTGCTTGCCCCTTTATCGAAGGCCTTGGTTTGTCTTGAATGCCGAAGCCGAGAGTTCTACCGCCCATTTGATAAGCCTACCGGATTGTTCGAATTTCTCCAAAGCTTTTTCCAAAGGCTGGTCGGTTAGGACCGTCACGGGATGAGCGTCGAAGTAGGGTTTTAACTTCCTTGCGGCAATGACGACGGCGAAAGCTGCTTTTTCAATTAGCGGGTAATTTCTCTCGGCGGGCAGCAGTGTATGGCTGACAAAGTAGATTGGGTGTTGCTGTTTGTCTTCTTCCCTGATGATCACGGCACTGACCGTGGCCGAGGTAACTGCTATGTAAAGGTATAGCGTCTCCCCCAGCATCGGCCTGGACAGAGTTGGGAGAGTCTGAAGATGAGCTTTTAGCTGCTTGAAAGCTGTGCTTTGTTCCTCCCCCCAGCTGAAGTCTTTATTCCCTTTCAACACTTTGAAGAATGGAGTACTTTTGTCGGCTGACCGAGAGATGAAACGGGCGAGAGCCGCCATTCTCCCGGTCAGCATCATAACCTCTTTTCGATTCCTTGGTTCCGGCAGATTTAGGATTGCTTGGACTTTAACTGGATTAGCATCAATGCCTCTGGCACTGACGAGTACACCGAGGAATTTACCTGCCCGGACACCGAAGTTGCACTTCATTGGGTTGAGCTTCATCTTGTATTTCCTTAGCGAACAAAACGTTTCCCGTAAATCGGCCAGGTGCTCGCTGTCGGACTTGCTTTTCACGATAGCGTCGTCGACGTAAGCCTCAATGTTTCGCCCTTTTTGACTTTGGAATACTTTGTCCACCAGTCTGGTGTACGTTGCACCGGCGTTTTTCAAACCAAACGGCATCATTTTGTACATGTATGTGCCGTTCGCGGTGATGAATGCGCATTTAGGCATGTCCTCCTCATCCATGAATACCTGGTGATATCCTGAGAAGGCGTCTAGCAGGCTCAGCATGGTGTAGCCTGCCGTGGCGTCGATTAGGCTATCTATCCGAGGCAAAGGGTAACAATCCTTGGGGCATGCTTTATTAAGGTTGGTAAAATCTACGCACATTCTCCATGCCCCCGATGATTTCTTCACCATTACGACGTTGGCTAACCACTCGGGATAAGTACAAGGCATAATAAAGCCTGCTGCTAGTAACTTATCTACCTCGGCCTTGATGGCGTCATCTTTCTCGGCTGAGGAGTTTCTCATCCTTTGCTTGACAGGGCGAGCGGTGGGGAGTACGTTTAGCTTGTGAATGATTACCTCCCGCTCACGCCCGGCATCTCGGCCGCCGAGTAGGCGAAGACGTCTTTGTTTTCCTTCAGCAGATCTAGGAGAGCGGCTCGAACTTTGGCTCCAAGTCGACACCGATAGTCACGGTGCGGCCGGGTCAATCTCTACCTCCTCGGTCTCCGCTCCTCTACCATGCCGACGGTGGTATCCGTGTGTTTGCCATCCCGTCGTAAGGATGGGCTCTTCCCCTTTCTCGATTTCTTCGCCGCTTTGAAGGATTGCGGGTTGCACCCTCTGCGGATACTTGGATATTGACCACCTCATCGGTCTCGTTCTTCGAGACGAGCTTATGCGCTTCCCCGGTCCGAGACATACATCAATGTCGAGCCGGATGGACATCACCGCGTCTACCTCACTCAGGGTGTCTCGGCCTATGAGGACGTTGTAGGCGGATGATCCGTCAATGACCACGAATTCCGACATAACGCTCTTGGCCGCACCTCGCTCTCCGAACGTTATTCGGCGGCTGATTGACCCCTGGGGTACCATGCCGGCCCCGAGAAACCGTACAACGGGCTGGTGCGGGGGTCAAGTCCTCAACCTTCGACCGAGGCTAAGAAAGCATTCTCCGTACATAATATTTGTGTAAGCGCCCGTGTCAATTAGGCACCTCTTCACCAAGTGGTTGGCTATGTCCAGGTGGACCGTCGATGGATCGTCAGAGGAGCGACGACTCCTTCGTAGTCCTTCTTCCCGATTGTCATATCGGGGACGTTGGAAGCGGGGGTTGCTAAGTTGGGCACAAAGTTGATGGCTTGATATAGCTCATTCAGGTGCCGTTTGTACCCACGAGTGGACTCGCCGCCCTCGTTGCCCCCGATGACGACATTAATTACTCCTTTCTGTTCTAAGACGGGTTTTTTGTTTGATCCGGCATCTGCTCTTGGCCTCCGCAATATATTTGCCTAGGCTTCCCTTCCGGATCAGTTCCTCAATGGCATTTTTCAGATGTCGGCAATCGTTTGTTAAGTGGCCGGTGTAGCCGTGGTACTCGCAATATTGGCTTGTGTCACCGTCGCCCCTTGGCTTAGGGGCCTTTCCCACTTCCTCGGCCTTCGCTTTTGCTCGAGCGAAGACTTCGCGCGGATACAACCAGGGGGGGTGTAATCATCGTCTTCGCTTTCGGTAGTGAGGTGCCGAACTCCCCGCGCCCGCCGAGTTCATTTCCTCGGCGGACTTATCGGACCGTGACCTATTGTCGCCGCGGCGTCTCTCATCCGGCTATCATCCCGGCGGCTTTTCCTCTCGAGGGCTCGGCGTCGCCGGGGCCTACCCGAGTCTTGTGGTAATCTTCTACTTTGATGGCCCGATCGGTCATCTTCCCGGCGGCGTCCGTGCCCAAACCCCGTGCTTGATGAGCTCGTCTTTTAAGTTTCCCTTCGGGAGGCCCTTCATCGGTCAAAAGCCGCAAGTTCGGGGTTGATTTCTCGAATCTGCTGGACCTTGCCGTCGAACCTCTTCATATAGCTTCGTAGAGATTCGCCCTCCTCCTGCTTGATAGTCAGGAGGTCCGACGTTTCCACGACCGTCCTCTTGTTGCAAGAGTACTGGGCTAAGAAGGCGTCCTTTAGGTCGGCAAAACAAGATATCTCGAACCGTCGGGAAGCCCCTTGTACCGGTTTTGAGCCATCCCATGCAGAGTCGTTGGGAAGACTCGGCACTGCACCTCATCAGTTGCTCCCATACCGACATGTAAGACTCGAAAGCCTCGGCGTGGTCGGTCGGGTCGTTGTCTCCTTTATATGTGAACGCCGCAACTTCGCTTGGTTGGCACAAATGGTGTCTAGGACATAATCACCGAGGGGGTGTTTTACCACGTGTCGGATGACACGCGGCGACCGACTCCTCGCGTTCCTAGTCCGGCTTCTCTCCTCGTAGCGGGAAGGACTTCTTCTCCGGCTCGGGCTTCTTCTCCGGCTCTCCTGGGTCGGGCTTCGCTGGTTCCCCCGGGGTGTGCCTCGTCGGTGTTGCGGCGGCGATGTCCTCTCCCGAGTACGAGAAGGACTTACGTTTACCACGACCACTTGGGGCTCCTCCGGCGTCTTGGTAGGGTCTGCTTCTCCCAGTGCTCCGTTCAAGTTTCTTGGAGTCACGCTCTGGGCCCTGGCCTCCTGGACGGCTTCCGCCGCTCGTGTCGGCGTGCCTATGTGAGCTGGTGTACTCCCAATTAGGTCCAGGAGTGTCTTCAGTTTTGCTACGTCAACCACCTGTCCCATGATGGTGACCTGGTTGGCGGACGGCGGTGTGTCCGGTATTATCGGCATTCCGAATTCCGGTTGGACTACTCCGCCGGTGGAGGGTTGTACTACTCCAGAATGATGAAATGTATCATCTTGGTAGAATGTGGCTTCGTCAGTTGCGACTACCTCTTGTTGTTTCGACATCTTAGCTTTTTGGGTGGGTTTTTTGTGTTTTTGTTTTTGTTGTTTGGGAATGAATGTGACTAGCTTCTAGTGTCTCTTCCCCACAGACGGCGCCAATTGTTCCGGGTTTAATTCCAGAGCAGGTGTTTGTTACCACTCGTAGCTAGTAGAATGATGTCCTTGCTTGAATCCTCCTTGCGGTCTCCTGAAACGATGAACAAACTGAGGGCTCGGCTTTGGCCGAGCGTACTCACTCCGACGCTCAAGTCAGTAAACTTAGAGAGAAGTTGTTGTAACCTGGCTAAGAGTGTATTGTAGAGAGATAAGGAAGATATTACCAGATGAATAGTGGTTATTAGGTCAATTTGTGGATCTCCTCCTCAATGAAGATTGAGGAGTATTTATAGGCTTTCACCCTTTGTCACGTAGTGGCCAAGTGGCTATCAGTGAAAAGATCGTTATACCCTCGGCCGATGGACTGTGGCGGGCTCGCCGAGGGTCTTGGATATGAGTCGCAGATATGTGTCCCGGCTGGCTAGTTGTCCGGCCGAGACCCAGTGTGACAGCCGATGGGCTTCACCGGCTAGACTGTCTAAGTCGTTGACTTTCTTTGTGAATACCCTTGACCTTGCTCAATGTGTTGACTTGGTCAGCGGTGCAGAATATGCCCCATCACCTTCATTTTATTTCTTTTTGTCATTTCTCTCTAATTTTGCTCTAATTTCTAACTTACATTTTTAACAAACATAACAATTTCTAACTTACATTTTTAACCAATTTCTAATATTCTACTAAAATATTAACTTTAACAATATCAACAACAATAATACACACAACATCAACTATAACAACATAAACAATAACTACATCAACAACAACAATGGCTACTATCCTAGAGTCATGTGGTTAATTATTTAAATAATAATTAGTAATTTAAAAAGATAATTAGTAAGAAAAGATTACCTAATTAACTAAAACTGAAAATGGTGGTGGTTGATTGCGGTGGCAGCGGGAATAGGTGGCGGCGCCGGCAAGAGGGTGGCGGCGGCGATTGGTCTTGACAAGTGACGGTGGTTGATGTGGTGAACAATGGTGGTGGTCGATGTTTTGGGGTAAATAATTAGGGAAATTGATTTGGGGGAAATAAGAAAGGTAAAGGAGGACGCGACTTTGTTTTATCAGAAAAAAAAAACTTGTGACGGACTAGCCGTCACAAATTCCGTTGCAAACCCGCATTTTTTGAATTTTTGTGACGGAATATCCGTCACAAGTTTTAATTATTCCGTCACGTGCGTACTTTTTAGATTCCCTCTGCAAGAAGTGACGTGTGTCAGTTAAAGAAAATTTGTGACGGACTAGCCGTCACAAATATCCGTTGCAAACCCGCTTTTTTTGAATTTTTGTGACGGAATATCCGTCACAAGATTTGTGACGGACTAGCCGTCACAAATTCCGTTGCAAACCCGCTTTTTTTGATTTTTTGTGACGGAATATCCGTCACAAGTTCCTTTTTTTGTGACGGATCATCCGTCACAGACTTTGGCGCCCTTGTTTTTGTCAACCCGCCAAATTCTTGTGACGTTATGTGACGGCTAGTCCGTCACAAATACTAGTCCGTCACAAATCCGTCACAAGTCCGTTGCAAACCCGTATTTTGTGACGGGATTTTCATCCGTCCCTATTGTTCCGTCACTATGCCGTGTTATTCTTGTAGTGACTCTTCAGGTTACTGTGACTAATCCTGTTATAGTAGAACCCACTGCTAGTCCTAATACTCCTGACCCTGAGATTGTTGCCACCCCTATTGAAAGACCTAACCAATTTGTTGTTACCTGGGAGAAAAATGGGAAGTACCACATGGTATCTACCCCTGCTAGGAACATAATTAGGCTCAGTAGGCAAGAAGTGGTAGAGGCTGGACTAAGTTCTATGAAGTTTGGCTCTCATACATTTATGGATTCTATTAATAATGTGACCCCAAAAGAAGGCATTGAGATAAGTGGTAGTGTATTACTTCCTTCCTTGGAAGTAATGCATAACTCGGGGTTTCGGAACATTAGGGGCTAAACAATCGATCTAAGCAAAATACTATCAAATGGTTTCTTCATCATCACAAGATTGGTCTGTTTGGTCTCCTTGAGATAAAGGTCAAACCTTTGTCTCTAAATGCTGTAAGAAATAATCTGTGTAATACTTGGTGTGTGTCAACTAATACACAGTTTCATAGAGGAGGTAGAATCTGGATTTTGTGGAATCCCTCTATGTTTCAAGTTCTTTTTCTGGAGTACAATGCACAATTCATTCATATGGAGGTTATTGATTTGGGTACTGGAGATCAGTTTCATCTAACTATGGTGTATGCTTTTAATGATGTGAAAGAGAGGAAGTTACTATGGGATAAATTATGTGGATTCAAAAGGAATATCCATGGGTCTTGGGTGATTTGTGGGGACTTTAATACTGTCTTAGTACCTGCTGAAAGATTAGGTGGAAATTGTACTACTGAAGAAATGGATGATTTTAAGAATTATATTGATGAATGTAAAGTATCTGATTGTCCAGCAAGTGGGTTCCTGTACACTTGGAATAATAAACAGGATATGGCTACTAGGGTGTATAGTCGTCTGGATAGAGTGTTGGTCAATCAGGGGTGGATGATCTAGAAGCCTAATGTGTATGCTCATTTCTATTGTGAAGGAAATTTTGATCACTGCCCATGTGTGGTTCAGAATATGAATGTGGATCCTAAGAAGAGAAGGCATTTTAAGTATTATAATATGTGGAGTAAATCTGTGGAGTTCCTGCCTTGTGTGAAGATTGTTTGGGACAATGATAGGTATGGGACCAACATGCATGTTCAAGCTCACTAAAAAGCTAAAAGATCTTAAGATGCCTTTGAAGAATTTGAATAAGTTGGATTTTGATGATGTGGTGAACAATGCTACCAGGGCTAGAATGACTCTGGAATATATTCAGGGCAAGTTGAGGGGTGATCCACTCAATGCTGATCTTATCCAACAATAAATGGATGCTGCTAGTGCTCTCAGGTTCCTTGACCAGGCTGCTTATGAGTTCATGACACAAAAATCTAAAGCTGTGTGGTTAGAGCAAGGTGATCATAATACTAAGTACTTTCATAGCCTGATTAAAAGTAGAAATGCTCAAAATAAAGTACTCAGAATTGAAGATGTCAAAGGACATCTGTGTGAAGATACTACCCAGATTCAGAATGCCTTCTTGGATTTCTATAGGGATCTGTTGGGAACAGCTGTTAGTACCAGTGATGTCTCACTGGCTACTGTCCAAATGGGAAGGGTTTGCTCTTCGGAACATCATGGCCTTCTACTGCAACCTGTTACTAATGCTGAAATCAAGCATGCCATGTTCTCAATCCCTTCTCATAAAGCTGCAGGTCCTGATGGGTACTCAAGTGCGTTTTTTAAGGATGCTTGGAAAGTGGTGGGTGATCTTGTCTGTAAGTCTGTTCATGATTTCTTTCTTAATGGCAAGTTGCTTAAACAAATTAATCACACCCTCATCACTTTGATCCCTAAAATTGACCTCCCCCAGAATGTTACCCAGTTTAGACCTATCTCATGCTGCAATGTGATCTACAAGTGTATTTCTAAGCTGCTGTGTAATAGACTTGCCAAAGTTTTACCTTCTATCATTAGTGATAATCAGGGGGGATTTATTCAAGGAAGGAGTATAGTTGAGAATATTTTAGTTTGTCAGGACATTGTAAGATGTTACAACAGGAAAACTGCCTCCCCAAAATTTATGCTTAAGGTGGACCTAAAAAAAGCTTATGATTCTGTCAGTTGGCAGTTCCTAAAGCAGATGATGATTGCTCTGAACTTGCCTCTACAATTTATTAATATGATTATGGAATGTATGGAGACAACTTCCTATTCTCTGGTATTGAATGGTGAAGTCTTTGGGCACTTCAAGGGTGGTGGTAAAGGGTTAAGGCAGGGGGATCCCTTATCCCCTCTCCTTTTTACTATAGCTATGGAATACCTGAGTAGAATTTTGCAGTATACAACCACTAGTATGCCTTTTAAGCATCATCCCCTTTGCAGCAAGATGAAGTTGTCCCATCTAATGTTTGCTGATGACCTTCTTCTGTTCAGTAAGGGGGACATTGATTCTATTATGGTTCTTCTTAGATCTTTTGCTACTTTTTCTTGTGCATCTGGGCTGATGATGAATCCAACTAAGACCATTGCATACTTTAATGGGGTTCAGGAATGGGTAAAACTTGATATCCTCCAGGTAGATGGGTTTACTGAAGGCCAGCTCCCTTTCAGATATTTGGGAGTTCCTATTACTTGTGGGAGGATGAAGAAATGTGATTGTAATATTCTAGTGGAGAAATTGATAGCAAGAATTAGGAGCTTTGGTTCAAGAAAACTTTCATATGCTGGACGATTGCTCCAGGTTAACTCTGTGCTGACAGCTTTATATAGCTATTGGGTTAATATCTTTGTGATCCCAAAAGGAGTTCTGAACAAAGTTAATGCTATCTGCAGAAACTACTTGTGGGATGGTAGTGCTGATTATATCAGAGTTCCTTTAGTCAGTTGGGAAAAGGTTTGTTCTCCTAAGCATGAAGGGGGTCTAGGTATCAGAGATAGCCTAGCCTGTAATTATGCTACGGTTGGAAAGTTGGTTTGGTGGATCTACTGTTACCCTAACAGGTTGTGGGTGAGATGGGTCAATCAAATCTATTTAAAGGGTAGTAACTGGACTGATTATACTCCCAGTAGTGACATTAGTTGGGGGTGGAAGAATGTCTGTAGAGTAAGGGATATGTTGGCATTTGGTTACTCTAATGGGCTGTAATACTCCGTATTTATAAGTCTTGGGGTACTCTATCGAGTAGGCCTTACTCTGTCGAGTTAGGGAGTTTTGCGAAATAAAATAGTTTCTGACCTGTTGGGTACTCGATCGAGTAACTAGGGTACTCGATCGAGTAAGGGGGTACTCGATCGAGTAGCCTTGGGTACTCGATCGAGTAGCCGGTTTACGGGGAGTTTTTCTCGGGTTTTGTTAATTATGCGATTAAGATATATAACCTTCCGTCATTATTTCTAAATCACTTTTGCAAAACCTAATTTACTGTTTAAGAGAGAAGGCAAGTATGTTCTTAATCCTAATCGCATTGTTGACAAATCCCGGAGCTTGAGAGGTCGGATTCCATCGTTCTTTATACCTTTGTGATCCTTGCGTCGAGGGTAAGATCTGCATACCAATTTTATAGTATTTCGTCAAGTTTCGTTAAACCCTAATTTTGGGATTGGGGGTTTTTATGATTTGTTAAGGTTAGATTGTGATTATGTGATTATGTGATAGGAGAAGGATTTGTAAAGGAGAGGTTTTGAGACAATTTGCTAGATCGTCGATGATTGTGTTGCTTTCCGGGTAGGATTTCTACTCGCATTAGTCCCATAATGGGATGATTGTTGATGTGTTGAGATTGATTGTTTGATATAGTAATTTTATTGTGACTACCGTGATTGTGATTGTACACCGTTGATAGATTCAGACGGTTGTTGATATTGTGATTGTGATTGGTTGCCTATGGTTCTCGAGATGCGTTCTCGGCTGAGTGGAGTCACTTGCGGGAGTGGCTTCACGCCCTAGTTTCGCCCTTCGTGGAACCCGTCACGGAAGGGGATGTGCACATTAATGGGACAGGGTTATCGCTCGGTATGATGAGCGGGGATTTGGTGGGTACGGCTGCGGTCCCCCACTGGCGTAATGGTCCAAAGTGGACGATCGATGATTGAGATGATTGGAGTTGGTTGGTTGTGTATGTGTGACGGTTAAGTTGTCTCTTTATCTTATTGTATATATATATATGGTGAATTGTGTGATTAGTATCGACCCGTTTAAATGTTTTAAAAACGTGGTGATCCATTCGGGAGTGGTGAGCGATGCTTGGCGGGTATATCTTGGATACGCGGGGATCTAGCGGGGATGGAGTCATCACGTATCGAGTCTTTAGTTTTCCATTGTGTTTGTTAGGATAGTTCCTTTCGGTTGGTTTATAGTTTGAGAGCGATTGTATTTTGCTTACATTGGTTTTGTTATGTAATCACTTAACTTGTTTAATAAAGTATGTTTCTTCATTGTCTTATGATTATCATGCCTCGGGTAACCGAGATGGTAGCATCCTTATACCTGAGTGGTCCTGGTAAGGCACTTGGAGTATGGGGGTGTTACAAATGGTATCAGAGCGACGATCCTGAAACCTGTAACCAATGAATCTAATGAATCTAGGGAGTCAATTAAAATGAACCCGAGGTAAAGGTTGTAGGAGCTAATGCAAAGACTTGGGAGACGTCCTAAAGTCGCGAACTCGCCCTACAATTTTGAACCGGTCACCATGGGATATGTGTCGGGATCGTTATGTGATTATTGTGTGCTGTGTATATCTATGTAGTAGTATGTTGTATGAATTGATGGATGCATCCATGTGGAGGATGGGGGATCTGAATTGAAAGATGATGATGACGTGAATTGTATGTTGGTTGATTGTAAAGCATGAAAGTATAATGATTGATACATGTAATTTGGCATGTTATAATTATGTAAGGAAAAGTGTTTTGTCTGTATATATAAAGCGATGTGTAAGTATACATGTTGTTGTTGTCGTGTTGAGTAAAAGTACAGAAGGTTGGGAGTGTGAATTGAACATGTGCTGGGTGAATATGTTGAACGAATATGGTGGATAAATGTGTGGTATGATGGATGAATTAGTGGAAAAAGATGAATCATCGTGGTATGATAACATGGTTCCTGATTAAGCATGTTATATAATGGAAGTTATTTTATAATGTTGTTATGCTAGTAACATGTGAATAGGGGACTTGATGTCATGTATTTGTGATTTTGTTTACGGAAAAGTGATAGAATAAAAACATGTGGGTAAGTCATAATTGGCAAGTTAGGTAAATTATGTGCATGATGAATGTTGTTGCTTGGCTTTTGAAAATAGTAACATATGATTATGAATACTGGTTTTATGAGTTTTGGACTGGTTTTGTTTGCTTGGTTGTTGTTTAAGCTATTTGGAAGTAAAAATCAAATAGTTATGTCGTCTGATTACAGCAAAGTTGTCTTTAAACTGTTATAACTTGAGATGCATAAATGATTTTGATGCGATTCCAATTGGAGGTGATCGCTTGTCCTTTTACGATTCTAACGATAGGTCACACGCCCAAAACGACCAAGTAATGAGTGAGTTATGACTGTTTTACGAAAACTGGACAGTGCTGAGAAATGCGTAGGTACTCGATCGAGTAGCCTTGGTACTCGATCGAGTAGGGGTACTCGATCGAGTACGTCGATTACTCGATCGAGTGTCCCTGGTAATTTGTTTTACGAGCTTCGATCTTCACCTACTCGATCGAGTAAGTCCCTTACTCGATCGAGTGGCTCTATACTCGATCTAGTGACCCTGTTTTGGGTCATATGCTTATCTTTTGACATTTGTTGCATATTATGTTTAATTCAAAGGTAATATTTTGCTTCTTTATGCACCGTTTTATATGTATATTGATACTGATGCGTAAGTTACCCAATCTTATGGTGTAGTGAGTGGCACCTGTGGTGAGTAGGAGTTCGGTGGAAGGACATGAGTTCTATGTGTTGTGATAGATAGTGGAAAAAGAAAAGGGAGATTGGTATGGCTTAATTGAGGCATAGAGCATGTTTTGTGAGACGGGATGAGTGATATGATTGTGTGTTGAGTAATGTAAGAATAAGTGAATGAGGGCAAAGAGTGATGCAAGTTTAAGGAACGTGAGAATGAAAAGATTGAAAGAAAGGATGTGGATAGTAGCAACCGGAGATGTATAACGAATTATGGAGGGAGATGGTTAGAAATAGAGTTGAGTAAGAATATATGTAATGAAAGGTCGTTTTAGAGGAATTGAGAAGAGTGGTATATAGCGAACTTAATGGAGGCATGTCGCGACGTAGATTTGCGAGATAGTGAGTGAGTTTGGGAGATTTGGTTCATTAAGAAACGAACTAATGTGTGACTTCCTTGAGCAAGTAAGTCATGAGAGATCAGGGTGAGTAATAGCATGAGGTGGTCTGGACTGATTTATGTTAAGTGTGAGTAAGAGCAGGATAAGAAAAGATTGATGGTAAGAAAGAGTGAGATGGTACTAATATGAAATGAGGGAAATTGAGTTTTGGAGCAAAAAAAAAAAAAAAAAAAAAAAAAAAAAAAAAAAAAAGGTAACTGGTTTACTAAAGAGTTAGGTAGAAGGAATAAGGAGTTGAACTATTAATTGGTATTATTGAGTGTAAAGAGAAAGGAAGGATAAAAGTAAGCTGAGGAAAATGTTCACCGGAGTTATGTGATATAAAAGTAAGGAATCATCGAAATGGGTGATAGTATCACGAGGATGTTAGCTAATGGTTATATAGGAGTTTCAGGACGACATGATTGATAATGAGTTTCGAGGAACTAAGGGAGTAAGAAGTTGGTGGAGTATTGGAACGATACGAGATATTTGGTGGAGAGTTGGATGACCATACAAATAAGATAGTATTGGGAATAATGTTGAGGTAATTTTGTTGATGGGTTTGATGTTCGTTGTTTGGGATGTTAACCAAAGATAGGAAAGAAATCGTGATGTTTAGAGATGAGTGAAGAGGTTTGATGTCCGGACAGTGGTAGTGTTATGGTTTATGACTAGTGGTTAAGGGTGACGGTATGTTAGAGAGATGGTAATTCTAAAGAGGCTGATTTTGGTAGAGACTGCATTGATAAGTATGGTTGTGAGGAAGTATAAGACATAGTCTTGGGAGGCTGTTTCTCATAATGAGTGTTAGCTGTATGGTTATGTATGGCAGAAGGTGTTGGGTATGCGAATGGAAGAATGTGATGAGGGGCATGCGAGTTAAGCTCGGGTGACAGTAACCTTTGTTGAGTGGTAACTTACGTGATCGGGATTGATTGGTTGGATGTGATTATGGGTCTATGTTATATATAAATGTTTGTGTGAGGTTCGACCTCACAAGAAGTGGTATGGTGTGATAGTTATAATGTTGTTATCCAATGTTCTCGCAATATATGTTGAACACGGTAATTTAATTGAATGATATTCAAAAAGGTAATAATTTGATTGATCTCGCATGACTGGTTATACTTGTATGTATTCATGATATATGTTGATTCCGTGATGCGGTAAGGGGATGATATTCATGAGGTTATTATCTGTTTAATTCATATAATATGTTGCTTTGTGATTTAGCAAAGTGGATTTGAGTAAGTTTTTCTTGTTCAAGAAGTTATGTTGAGTCAGTATTTATGGGATTGTGTATGTTGTGATGTCTATCGATGCGGTTGTGGTGCCTCGGGTGGTGATCCGGGCACGATATTTAGTGTTGTGATGCGGGTATTTTCGCACTGCGGTGTGGCTGTTGGTGGCGGTGTTGTGATGCCGTCACCGGTTGTGATGGAGTAGGCGGGATGATTATGATTCGAGTTTCAAAGTACATACCAATTATACATAGATTGTGTTGTTTCGTTTGTTGTTGTTTCTGTGAGTTTCGGTTTGGACGAGATAGACGATCGTCTTGATCATTGGTGTTTTCTTTATCAGGTTAAGTTTGAGAATGAGGGTAGAGTATGATATGGAATAGAGTTGTATATGTCTTCGTTGTTGTCATGGTATAGTGATATTATGTTAATGGAACACGGTTGTGAGAGGTTGTTACAGTACTTTTGATCTTGTTCTAGATAAGGCTTTAGTGGACATGGTAATGGCAAGTGATTCGTAAAGCATGTGTGGCAATGACCTGAAAGATACAGGTGGTTTATAATCCTTGGTTGAGACAGTGAGGGTAGGGTGTTGGGGGAATTAGTGTCATATTAAGTTATGTATGAGTTTTGCGGTAATGAAGGAAAGAACTTGAGGATCTAGTGTGAGTGTACGTAACAAGTGTGGATCGTGAGTTATGCTTTTGATGATGGGAGTTTTATATAGTTTATATAGAGAGGTATGTCATGTTGCGGTAATGTGGAAAAGTTGAAGTTTTGGGTTAAGCTAAAGATTTTGAGGTATAGGTTAGGTGGTGTGACGAGTGAATTGAAGTATGAGAATTGTTTAAGTAAGAGAGCCTTGGATACATGCATGGCGAGTGTTTAGAGTATAGGTGGTTATCTATGACATGTGATGATGATGAGAATAATGAGAAGATATAACTAAGGATATAGTATTAGTAGGTTACGAGGACGTAACATTTATCTTAAGAGGAGTAGGATGCGATAAAAGAGATTTTGATGGTAGTACATATGGTAGTATGTTTGGAAGTGGAGTGTTGGTGTAGCATAAAGGACTGTTTCATTAAAGGTCATGGTCGTGCTTGTAACAGCTAGTGTTGACAGTTGGATGATGAGGTTATGAGTGTGAGTAAACTTCGAGGACGAAGTTCCTTTTAAGGGAGGTAGAATGTAACATTCCGTTTGATGTCTATGAGTGTCTTGGTATTGGATTTGATAGTGGATGATATTATGGAGCTAGCAGCGTTAGAGGATGGTAGTTGGTTATGTATGGAGTTGGTGTCGTGAGGGATATATATGTGGTAGATACGATATCGTGAGTCATGTTGTGGAAGTAAACATAGTTGGTGGAGTGGGTGTTAAGAGTTCATGTTCTATGTTCGGTCGAGTTCTTGAGTTCTTAGCTAAGTTGTTGTGTCTTGGTCGAGTTAGTACGGTTGTTTTTATGTATGGGTTGAACTTCGGGGACGAAGTTCTTTTTAAGGAGGGAAGACTGTAATACTCCGTATTTATAATTCTTGGAGTACTCTATCGAGTAGGCCTTACTCTGTCGAGTAAGGGAGTTTTGCGAAATAAAATAGTTTCTGACCTGTTGGGTACTCGATCGAGTAACTAGGGTACTCGATCGAGTAAGGGGGTACTCGATCGAGTAGCCTTGGGTACTCGATCGAGTAGCCGGTTTACGGGGAGTTTTTCTCGGGTTTTGTTAATTATGCGATTAAGATATATAACCTTCCGTCATTGTTTCTAAATCACTTTTGCAAAACTTAATTTACTGTTTAAGAGAGAAGGCAAGTATGTTCTTAATCCTAATCGCATTGTTGACAAATCCCGGAGCTTGAGAGGTCGGATTCGATCGTTCTTTATACCTTTGTGATCCTTGCGTCGAGGGTAAGATCTGCATACCAATTTTATAGTATTTCGTCAAGTTTCGTTAAACCCTAATTTTGGGATTGGGGGTTTTTATGATTTGTTACGGTTAGATTGTGATTATGTGATTATGTGATAGGAGAAGGATTTGTAAAGGAGAGGTTTTGAGACAGCTGCTAGATCGTCTGATGATTGTGTTGCTTTCCAAGTAGGATTTCCTACTCAGTATTAGTCCCATAATGGGATGATTGTTGATGTGTTGAGATTGATTGTTTGATATAGTAATTTTATTGTGACGTAGTGATTGTGATTGTACAATCGTTGATAGATTCGGACGGTTGTTGATATTGTGATTGTGATTGGTTGCCTATGGTTCTCGAGATGCGTTCTCGGCTGAGTGGAGTCACTTGCGGGAGTGGCTTCACGCCCTAGTTTCGCCCTTCGTGGAACCCGCCACGGAAGGGGATGTGCACATTAATGGGACAGGGTTATCGCTCGGTATGATGAGCGGAGATTTGGTGGGTGCGGCTGCGGTCCCCCATCTGGCGTGGTCCGAAGGACGATCGATGATTGAGATGATTGGAGTTGGTTGGTTGTGTATGTGTGACGGTTAAGGCATCGTCTGTTTATCTTATTGTATATATATATATATGGTGAATTGTGTGATTAGTACTCGACCCGTTTAAATGTTTTAAAAACGTGGTGATCCATTCGGGGGTGGTGAGCAGTGCTTGGCAGGTATATCTTGGATACGCGCGGGATCTAGCTGGGGATGGAGTCATCACGTATCAGAGTCTTTAGTTTTCCGTTGTGTTTGTTAGGATAGTTCCTTTCAGTTGGTTTATAGTTTGAGAGCAGTTGTATTTTGCTTACAGTTGGTTTTGTTATGTAATCACTTAACTTGTTTAATAAAGTATGTTTCTTCATTGTCTTATGATTATCATGCCTCGGGTAACCGAGATGGTAGCATCCTTATACCTGAGTGGTCCTGGTAAGGCACTTGGAGTATGGTGGTGTTACATGGGCAGTGGATACTTGGTACCAAGGGTTACTCTGTCAGTCAAGGGTATGAGTTGCTGAGAAACAAATTCCAGAGTATGGTGTGGGCTAGCCATATATGGAATAATTGGTGCATTCCCAAGCATCAATTTGTTGGATGGTTGATTCAAATGAATGCCTTGCAACTGAAGGGAAAACTCTTTCATCTGGGCAATGTGAGTGATGATCTTTGTGTGTTGTGCTCTAATGCTTCTGAAACTGTGGATCACTTATTTCAGGAATGTGAGTATAGCGAGAAGGCTTCTGGATTTGTGTGCCCAGAAGTGTGGATTGGTCTTTGCCTAATACCAATATTATCATGTGGATTGGGCAATGCTCGGCTTCAAAGACTAAAAAGGAGTGTTGTTAGCTTTTCTCGCAATCTACCTTTTATCAAATCTGATGCGAGAGAACAAAGCTAGAGTTGAGGGATGCATTCTTCGACTGAACTAGTGTTCAAGCAAATAATCGGGGAGATGAATGTATGGTTGAAGGCTAAAATGTGGCTATGGATAGTAGAGATAGAGTATGGTTTAATAGTCTTCAAATGTAATGGTTATATCCGATGGGATATTTAAACTGTTTGTATATAAATTGTAGCTTGTAATAGCTGTTTGTGCTTAATGAAATTTGTACCTTTCACCAAGAAAATAAAATAAACGAGGCCTAAGTAAAATAAAGGCATAATTTAGCAATTCCGTTTTAATATTGTCAGATTGTCAGTCCATTCATGTCATCCATATTGACTATAAACCGCTTAATTTAGCAAAGATATTGAAAATGATATATAGAGACTTTGACCTTCTAGAGATCGATGCCTTCATTAGTTCTTATTCAGCAAAGCCAGCAAGGGTTGCTCATGCTGAATAGCTGATGGCAAGAAAAGTCTTCAAATTAATAATCTAAAATTTCGAAACCAAAGGCCATTCCTTCATTCTTAGTACACACCGTCATGGACTGATTAATCATCAAATAAAAGCAATTAATTTTTTGTCAGCATTTCTATTTTAAAAAAACTAATTTTGTATTGAGTTTCATGTCGACGATCACACATTCCCTACAATTCAATCGTTTTAATACAATTTAAACAATATTCCGTAGGTAAACGATTAACGAAGAAAAGGATGAGATGAACAACCACCACATCAAACCCGTTTGGTTAAGATATATTTATAAGTAAGATGATAATTTGTGATATTAAGATAAAGTGTGTCTTACTTAAGAAAGTAATATTCGTCTTAAAATTAAAACCGGCCAAACAATAATTTGATGTAAAATATATGAAATGCACTTAGATAAATAGAGACGAGCTTTTGTTATTCTCCAGACAATTTTTTGTCTCACATAATCTATTTAAAACGTTTTAATTTTAAGATGGAAATATTAAATGCCTTAACCAAAAATTTGTGATTCCATAAGATAACCTCTTCATATACGTGTTTCAAATTAATTCAATATTAAGAAGTCCACTATATTTGACCTGATGATAATGATGCATGGTAATTTACTTACTACTTGTGGAATTGTACTATAAATATGAGACCAAAATGCAAACATTTGTATCAACCTCCTTCATTTCACTAGCAATCCTCAATTCAAACATCTTATATTATTTCTTCATTTAGCCTCTTAACAAAAATCGATAATGGGAGTTTCAACACACACAATGGTCGACTGCACCAGCCCTGTGGCCGCGGCTAGGTTGTTTAATGCTTTCTGCATTGATAACCATAATTTCATGCCAAAAGCATTACCCAATTTTGTGAAAAGTGTAGACGTTGTTCATGGTGAACCTGGCACGGTTGGGTCTGTCAGACAACTCAACTTTCCTGAAGGGAAGCCCTTCAAGTACGCAAAAAACAGAGTGGATGAAATTGATGCAGGAAAGTTCTACTGCAAGTACACCACCATTGAAGGCGATGTCCTTCGTGAAAACATAGAATATGTAGTTCACGAGACAACCTTCGAGCCATCAGGGAACGGGACTCATTACACGATGGTGACAAACTACCACACAAAGGGAGATTTTGTGGTTACTGATGAACACGTCGCAGCTGGAAAACAGAATATCAAGAAGATGTTCGACACTGCTTCCGAATACCTCGCTGCCAATCCTCATCTATATGCTTGAATTTTGAATTTGTGTGTGATTAATCAAGGATATGATATGGTTGCTATAGAGAATAAGATTTGAATTGATTTTTATGCGTGTGTTTTGTTGCTTTTGTAACCCAAAATATTGGGTTCTCTTTATATGGTGTTTTGTTTCATTTTCAATTTTTGTTCACTTGAGAATAAAATGTTTCATTATAATAAATGACACTATTTGTGAGTTTCGCTTTACTTTTACCGATTATGTATGTGAAAATACAAATAGTCTTTTTTATGAGAATCGATATATCCGTCATAGTTAAAGACGGTCGAATAACTTGAAAGCGGTGACATTTTTGGTCAATTTATTACACCATTTAGGGACAAATAATACCATCTTGATCGGCCTATCTATGGACTTAGGTTTTTCGAGAGTACTTGTTTTCGAGTCCTTTTCCGCCCGAAATACCTATACTTTTCTCAATAATAACACCCCTCACCTTTTCATTTTTTCTAAGGTACCCTTCTTTTAAAAAAAATGATGCCGTGACAGTTGAGTCATGGCTAATAAGAGCTCAGAAAAACTGTCAACAACAACAAAAACATCAGAGCCTTAATTCCAAACTAATTTATGTCGACTAACATAAATCGTCCTTTAGAACTGTGCATGGGTGAACATACACATCAAAATAAGAACAAAATAGAAAAGGAAAAATGAAAAACAAAAGGGAGAAAGAAACATAATACAAAAGTCAAGGTAAACTTATAGTTTTAAAATCGAAGTCCGAATTTCTTTTATAAAAACTTTAAACTTTTATAAAAACTTAAAATTTAAGTCGAGGAATAAAGATTTGAAAATGTAAAAATTTAAGGTCCTAACACCTTAAAAAGTGAACTGAAAAAAATCAAATCAAAGTTCTCAAAGAGACAATGTATAAAGGGTAACCATTGAGAAAATCCCTCCATCATTTAAATTTTATTTTAGTTGAAGAGACATTCTTTAAATTGAGATCCACATAATCATCAACTAAATTTTGGGAGATATTTTAATCCACTACATCTAAAACTTTCTTCAGTCAAGTTGTTAGTACTTTTAGTTACTCTACTAGTGTGGATCCCTCAGTTTTTAGATTGTGATGTTAATGATGTATAGAGAAATTAGTTTAGTAATTAAACTAAGTGTACAATTAATAATGAGTACTACACTGAGCCAGTTCAGGGTCGATCCCTCAGTTTTTAGATTATGATGTTAATGATCTTGGCCGACAACGGACTGGTTCAGGGTTAAAGAGGCCTGTCTGGCCCAAATCTACCAGACCAAACAAAACCCTGCGCGTGACCACTCTAGGCCGTATGGGGAAAGAAAATGGGTACCAGATTACAGCGGAATCTCTTTGAACTCCTTGTAGCCATAACAAGCAAGAGTGGGGAAAAAATATAAAACATCGTTACTGTTATGTCAAAAGGTAATAATTTGCAACACTTGCGATACACAAGGTAATAATTTGCAAGAAGATAGTAACAGACAATCAACACCAACAAATCGGTATTGGATGATTTTCGTATGGTTCAGACTAAACAAAAGTGGCTTCTGCTGTAATTGCTATCACTTGTCAGATTCTTCAAATATTTAGATTTTGAATAATCTAATGAAAAGCTTCTGCTTCTTCAGTAAAATGCTTCAATAGATCTTCCACTGTCATCGGTGAATGCTCATTTTTATCCCTAATCCTCACTGTTACCTGCATACAGTATGACAGCAACCCATTTTACTCGGACACATAAACTAATACTCTCAATTGTCGCTCAAAACCTTATGTCAAAATGCTTTACTGGTCAGCCTATTACTTGCCAATTTTTTTCGCGTCCTTTTTGTCACTGCAACAAAAGGACATAAAAAATTTGGCAGCACCAACAGATTAGCATTAAGATGCGACTTGACCGAGTGACTGACCAGTACAGCATTTTGACATGTGATCCCAATTTCGAATACTCGACTTTATTTCTAACCCAAATCAGAAATAGGGTTTTAAGATCATGACCAAAACGAGGCAACAGTAAATATACGGAAGAACCAGCGAGTCGTGCATGAGACATTTTCACATATGAGAGCAACACAACCCATATACTTGAGCACTCTTTATTTAATAACATGGTTAACCATTTTGTCTCGCGTATCAACGTATGAGGTAATTTTGTGATTAAAAAACTAGTCGTTCAGCCATTTAAAAGACTTGCTGTTAATACAACATGACTTGTGGCTGCACCAATTAAAAGATGTAGACTTGCTCTTAATACAACATGACTTGTGGCAATTACGCTAATTAAAGTACCAAGGAAAGTGAGGAAAGAACATACCACCCTGTTCTCAGCATCTTTTTCCCCAACTACCAGTATATAGTTATATTGTGACAGCTGAGCTTCTCTCACCTAAAAGGACATAAAAAAAACAATGCAATTAATCCCCATTTCATATGTACAAAATGACAAGATCAGATCTCGGCCATTAGGAAAGCCTAAAAAAAGAAGCAAGAAAAATTGATTCAAACGTAAAAGACAAGTGGTACAAAATGCAGATGAGTTATTATTTAGATGAGACTGTTGATTCAAGCGCAGGCAGTAGAAACACGAGAGACAAAACCAGATGAAATAAAACAAGGTGCAATTATTCAGCATTTGGGGTCACTTTTCATCAGCAAACACCAAAATTAGATACCACAATGCAGATGTAACCGTGATATGACTAAGCAGCGGTTATTAACAGCCTAACACGAGTACATGACAAACAGAAAAGTCTTCAATATTTGTCAAGGTTGAGCTTTCCGAACCACAGTAGACTTTTATATTAAAAAAATCCAAGCATTATTCCAGAACACATTCAGATGTAAATGCACTAACCAGTAACCATGCTGCTATAGTAAATATGTGTACACATTATACTCACAACTCACTATATGCTCCTCCATATAAAAGAATAATTACAGAGTAAAAGAGAGCTGGATACAGAATAACTAAACATAAGTAAATAAACTATTATCACACTGAAAACTTAACGTACCTTTTTGTTGATTGTTTTATCGCTTATATCTAAATCAACAAAAAAGCCAGCCTTGTGGATCTGATCACGCACCTACAAAACAAATCAAATTTACTTCAAATTTATTAGCAAACGTGTAAAATTCAGTGATTCGCGAAAACAATCCCCCGCCCAGGGTAGATCCTGCCATGGACAAAATCTCAGAAGATCCTTACCTATGCAGCCATATCTCTAACATTCAAAACAGTCTAAACAAAACCCGAATAGTGCACAGTGCTAGAAAAATAGCTGATAAATGTTGCTACGTAACTAAAACTTGAGGTATCCCTTCAAGAATTTATCATCCTGAATACAACAAGACAAGGATTTACCTCCAGAGCATAGGCTGCGGATCTTTCTGAGACTGTGCATACTACAGCTTGACGAGGACTAAGCCAGAATGGCCATTTCCCCTTATAATGTTCCAACAAAATGGCAAACATTCGCTCTACTGAGCCAAGGATGGCCCTGTGCAGCATAACAGGCCTCTCCCTTTTAGCTTCATCTTCGGCTGAGTAAGACAATTTGAATCGCAATGGGAGTTGAAAATCCAGCTGCAAAATTAACTTCACAAGTCAGATAGTGTCACATAAGAAAACCAATCTATGAATGCCACCCACTTAGTTCTCGTTCCACTTAGTTCTCGTTTTACTGATATATATATATATTCTATTACTTGTCAAAACGAAAATAGAAAAATAATACTCTAAAAGACCCTAGAAGGCTATAACAGAGCACAGCTGACCTGCAAAGTTGCACACTGGAATTTCCGTTTCAATGCATCAGAAACACTGATATCTATCTTAGGCCCATAAAATGCACCATCTCCTTCGTTTAACTGTACCAAAAGACCCAACAAGAAGAAACGTTAATGAAGAATGATGTACTATATAAAATAGGCCTAAGCCACACCCACAAAGGAAAGAGAGTTCACTTAATAGGCCCAAAAGAGGTTTTGACGATGGTAGGAGTAACCCTATTTATAAAATACTAATCTCTTGCCTCACTCTATCGTTGTTATCAAATGTGGGCAATATTCTATCATAGGATCTCTCCCCACAACCCCTCCTCACATGTGAGGGCCAATAGAAAGCAAACTGGAATGGTGATATAAACTCCCAACAGAGACCATCCACCAACAGCACATAGACGTCAAGTCATCAAACGTACGTCTAAGCCATGGGCTATTGGGCAGTGCAAACATTCCACAGATCAGTCTGGTCACACCCATAAAGAGTTGTAATCTCAAAACCAATTGGTGCTCAAAGGAGTAATTTTTTGCGTTCATAAAGTAGTAAACCCTCTCAATTTAACAACGGGGACAGTCACATGTGCGCAATATCATAAAATAGGAGCTCTTTTCACAGAGAAATGCAAGACAAGAATATATATCTAGCATGCCCAACCTCTTTGAAAAAGCATTTGCACAAGATATCTGACAAATTGTAAATCACATAATAATAGACCGACTTAAGTCAAATAAATTTGGACTTGAACCACCCATTTCTGTCTATATGACTTGGATGTAACTTCCAGGTTCCAGTGGGTATTTAATGTGTCAAACACGGTTATGCTGTGAAAAATATGTGTTTTTTGCCCTAAAATGAAGCATTCAGGTGTCTTACCTTACACACCAGGTATACGGCAAGTCAAAGTAATAAAAATTTCTTACTAATTCGGAATGAAAAGTTGAGAGAAACTGCTGTATGGAACAAGACGAGGAACAAGAGAAGCTTGTCATAATGTGGCTTAAAGAAAATAAATCATTTATTCTGCCATGATAGATAGATGCCTGAGAAAGATTATGAGAGAACAGTGGACAGTTGCAAATGACAGGGCAAAGGTTTACTGCATCACATATATCTGGTCTAATTTTCTACCTCACACAGGTTCCACTCTCGATGGTAGGGAAGCTTCGCGTTTGGCTTTCTGCAAACCTTTTTCTTTTTACCCCATTTTACAAATGCACATTTAACTTGCAGAACAAGATGAAACTTCAGATAACAAACGAGCAAAAATGACAGATTATTCTATTGGCTGTAAGCTCACATTGCAAAAAGAAGAAATAAATAGTTTTTAGAGTGCAAGTTCCACTATCTAGAACACATGATCGAATGAACTGTTGCCTACCAAGCCAACTTTAAAATTTAAGATAGCTTCAGCACTTGGCTTCTTCTCTATAGCCCTTCTTAATATAAAACAATATCAATCATAGTGCCTCTTAGAAGTTCTGCTATTTACTAGAAGGTGGGAGCAATGACTATTATGTGCTGAATGGTAACAATTGTGTATACAATTCATCATATGTCAGGAGGCCCTTAGATTAGACAGCATATAGAGCACATAAGAACGAACTTAAGCAAGCATTTGACCCAGATATGAAACCAACAGATCCTTTTGACTTATGAAGCATAATGAACCCTTCAATTCTTCAGTACTCAGAAACAATTAATTGAGAGATAAACACCCTCTGGGATTTTCAATGATTCAATGTATGGCAGTAGTTTTACTGAATTTCATTCTGGTCAAGAGATCTCTTTTGATGCATCTTAAACAAGGAGATTCCCTCGAAGAAATGCAGCAGGCATTTTAACAGATACATCCTCCTTGAGAGTAAGGTTGCATAAGTCAGATCCTGACTCCTAATCCTGCCCAAGCAGGAGACTTTAAAAAAAGGATTATTTTTCATGATCAATAAATAAGGCGACAGATATCAATGATGGGAAAATTAAGGCGTTCATTCAAAGCCAAAATCCATACTTCAGTCTAATTTGTTCAATAAATTAAGTCATAAGTTTGAAACAAAGGTAACCAGCCAAAAGCCCAAAACAATGCCAGATTTGACTGATTACAAATAAAGAGCACTAACACCAGGATACAGACTCTATGAGTTAAGATGCAACTAACATGAACCACTAATAAAGCTAAAATTATAAATAAAGTAATAAAAGAATGAAAACTGAACATTCTTAGTTACGTGGGTAAAACGTACGCAGAAGTTCCATAGTAGGAAACAGAAATAAAACCATTCTTCTCTAGTTCTGTCATTCTTTCCAGAGAATGCGAAGGGGGGAAGCAAAAGAACAACCAAAAACAGTAGTAGAAGGGAAGCAAAGAAACAAATAAAGTACCTGCCATGGTTTACCAAATTCATTAAGAGCTTCTGTAAGTGCAGCCTCGGCCTTATCCCATGTCTGTATCTCTCCAAGGAATTTCTCTGGTCTCTAACAAAATAAATGCGCAATACGGGGTTAACCAGTACATTTTCAACACAATCCAATAAAATAAGACTGGGAAAGGCCAATCATAGTATGAGGAGGCAAGGTAAATATTGCGTCAATAATAGTTTGGCCAACTGTTTAAACTAGCGCAAACTTCAACGGAATTTCTACATAACATGGCACTAATACACGAAGCAGAAACATACTGTTGACAGCTTAAGCTCATATGTAAACCCGAATACTTCATACACATAATTGATAAAGTCTAATGCACCCCTGACTTCATCTTTTACCTGCATTAAAAATGGAAATCAGCATTTCAATAAAAGGCAGAAACAAAAAAAAATTAACTTTAGTCACCAATCGAATCTAACTCACTTGGCTTTCCATGCAGAAGATATGTGCATCATCCTGTGAAAATTGTTAAATACTAATTAGAAACAATACACCTTCCTGACAAAAGATTGAAATGACAGTAAGGCTAGACACACACAGCACGTCTTCGGTACAGACGCAAGGTGTCCATACAAATACGGTAAATGATTTAGCAAACACAATCCCCATGGAAAACCACTTATGCCCCCCATAAGGCCTTAAGGGGTAAACCAATCCCACAAGGAATGCCCATAATGTAGGAACATAAAAAGTGAATAAAGAACCTAGCAAGCTATTATCGCAAGTTTAATATTTCCCTCGTAAATGAAATTCCTTTCTAAATCGTTCCAATGCTTTTGCAGCAAATAATGGAATTACTTTTTGTCCAGGGGTCCACTTTCACATAGGCATTTCCACCAACCCAGAACTCCGAGGCTGGTACTGGCATTTCATGTTAAGTGACAGAATAGCTCACTTTACCTGCTGGAATCTCCTGACTCGTGTCAACCCAGTAAGAGCACCGCTAGCCTCATTTCTGTGCAAGACTCCAAAATCAGCAAATCGGATAGGAAGTTCTGAAATATCATTCAGTGTGTCAGGAAGTCGGACAATAAACCATAGGCTACAAGGTCTTTGTTAGAAAAAGGTGGCAATCAGTAACCTACCAAATATTCCGTACGGTCAGAAGAAACTAAGCAAACAATTAGTGCTACCACTTATCAAATGAAATTTTTCTTATATATCACATATAAATATAAATCAAAACTAAATGATGGCTTCCAGAAGGTAATGAGACGCCAATCCATCTGAAATTCCTAGCATCAAACATTCTGACAATACTATGACAGAGCAATCCAAATATATCTGGTATATACCTCTGTAAGAACGCACTCTATGCTCAAACATCAAACAATGCCCGGGGCAATTCATTGGTTTGAGCCCAAACTCCTGTTTTTCAATCTGTACACCACATCGGATAAGAAATTTAAGAGTCAAATATTTAAAAAATGCAAAAAAAAAAAAAAAAACATATAACAAAACAAGAAGGCATTCACAATTTGCAAACAACAAAAACAAGTTTTTCACCATCGCGTATAGAACCCTATATCCCATGAACAGTTTTGATATAAACGAGCAACAAAGGCCAATCTATTCACAGCCTAAGACATCCAGTACTTGGGGGAAACATAAGCACGGGGGATGGGCCCAGCCAAAATTTATTTCGAAAGCAATGTCCTGTCTAATAAAAGCAATGTATTTCGAAAGCAGATTCTGTTGTCAAATGAAGTGAGGCTTGTGATACACTCAAAAACAGCCAGAATTCACCTAGTGTGATCCATCACACGTAGAATCACACGTGGTTTGAAGCAAGGTTTATCATGTCACTGTTACTCCCAAATCTTTACTACACCCCGCTCATTTTTAACGGTCTTATAATTCTCCAATTGTAACTACTACTGCAGAATGTTTTCTCTTCAAAGTTTTACAATAAAGTACAAGAGATACGAAGAAGGTTTTGCCTAATATCTTAGATGGTGTTACCACCTGTCACGTGACTATAGATAACAGCAAAAACCTCCAGAAATGAACTTCAGAAGCAACCATGGATTAGAAAGAGAACTTACATCCAATACAAACATATTCTCCTTGTAATTTGCAGCATGTCCAGAAGTCTCCCAGAGTTCCATATTGAAAATGTTTGGAGTGATAACCTAACAAAAGCATGAAACTTTTAGCTTCACACCAGAAGTACAGCTTGACCGGAGATTACAATACTAATAAGTCATACAACGACTAACCTCCTCATAGCCTCTATTCCTGTATTGACTACGAATGAATTCCATCAACTTATTGTAAATACGAGCACCTTGTGGAAGAAAAAACCAGCTTCCTGGACTAGAATTGAAAGAGAGATAAAGAGTTTAGGAGACACGTAATATAATAAAGTACAAAGCTCATCTGATTGCCACACATAATTCATTAATGCATACCTGAGGGGGTGACAAAAGAAAAGCTCCTGTTTCACGCCCAATAGCCTGTGATCGTACTTTTTTGCTTCCTCCAGCTGCTTAAGATATTCCTATAAGAAGATTCTGAAAATATTAATGAATGTACCACAAAAAGCCAATGTATGTCAACCTACAGTGAGCAACCTGACCAATGATGTATCAATAAAATAGCATGAACCAAAAATGAATGACTACATCATACATTCCATAAAAAAAGACGCTGTATTGACCACATATTTAAGAGAACAGCATCGATATTAAAATGAAAAGGTTGCATAAATTGACAAACTATAAATCTGCGCATATGAGTTAACATATTATACCTTTAAACGTTTTGAATCAGGGTAGGAGATACCATACACCCTCTGCAAGCTTTCACGATTTCTATCCCCTCTCCAGTAGGCAGATGAAGCCTAGTAAGTTCAATAGAGAAGTCATTAGAATTTGTAAATTTAGATAGAAAATCACAACTGCAGCTAGTTATACTCACCTTCAAGCAACAAAATGCTTTAACGAAGGATGTATTGGGTATATGAGGACCCCGACAAAGATCCACTAGGGGGCCACATCTGTATACGGTTATAGTTTTATCTTCAGGGAGATCATTGATTATTTCGACCTGGCCATGCATATAAATTAACACAATATTCAACCACAGCATTTAAAGAAAAGTATATCTAAGTAGATCATGTCTGAGACATTTCAACAGCCTCAGGACATCTAACTCAGAACATCTGAGCATACCCCAAAAAATGAACACCAAAGAACTTACCTTAAATCTGTTATCAGAGAATATATCAAGCGCCTGTTGTCTTGTAACTTCAATGCGCTCAAATGGTTGTTTCTCCTACACAACAAGCAACTCCAGATAAACACCCATGAAATAGAATACGGTGTTACTTGACACAAAACTACTAACATCACCCCACTCTTTTGTCTGTATATGTGAGGTCAAACCAAATAACCAAGAAAGAAAGAATGTTACTTAAAATAACTACTTCCACAAATATCATTCATTTTCTTTCTTCTTAGTGCCAAATTAGAACGCACGTATGGTAAACAAGCAAACACAACCCATCATCAAAGAAGAATAGTACAATTTCAATTACTAACAACATGTATGCAGCTAATTCGCCATTACTAAAATAGTAAAATGTGAGTCAGTTACATCCGTAAGTGATACACTCGATACCGTTTATAAGGCTTCAAGCACATAATGAGCCACGCACTTAATTTAGAAATGTGCAAGGCGCATCGAGGCGCGCGCCTTTATGAAGTGAGGCGCCCTATTTTTGATAATAAATTTGTAATTTCAAAATAAATTTTTGGCAACAATAGCCTTTTTAGGAGTTTTCAAGTTGGCTAACATGTCAAGAAGGTAAAGTTAGGAATAATGGGGAAAAGAAACAGTGAGCCTTGTCTAAAAGATATGGAAAGTGCATACTAGTAGCCTTGTTAGGTGAGCACTGACTAAAAAGTGCACCTAAAATGGAGCGAGGCGTTTTGACTATTGCCTCATCCAAGGGGCGCTTTTTTAAACTAAGGCCACACATATAAATAACAAGAATAAATCAAAGAGTAAAGCTGAAAGGAAAACCATACCGCAACAGCTTTTGCTGCCCCTGCCTCAATTTGTTTAAAGTGATCCTCGTTCAAGCTCAATTCTCCATAAAATGCATCATAATAGAAACCCTGTCCAGATTTTTTCAAGCGTTTGTATAAGGACAACCAAAACCAATAATTACCTGAAAGTCTGCTATAACATGTAAGAGACAAGATAACGGTCGAAAACTTGATTTTTTTCTTTTTTCTGCTTTCAAAAGAAAAAACTACCAACAGGCGATAATTGCAACAAGCACAAAGCAGTGGAACAGTGAGATGGTTAACTTGACTAGAAAAAACATTCACTACGTCGAATCGTTACTAACGTTGTATAAAGATATGCCATGACATATACAAGATATCCTCCAACAATAAACTACACTAGTATAAACTTGTGTAATTAGCCCCTTATAATAGCACATGATTAAAAATCATGATCGTTCAATTACGGACCTCAAAACAATCTTAATTCTTAAGCATACCCATACAATTATTCTATATTTTAAACAGTTAAACGAAAAATATGTAAACATTGTCGTGGGTTGAGCAATTTCTAACCAAGCTTAATCATTCTACTTTAACATGTCCTATGTAATAATAAGGGTGAACTGTAGACCCAATTTAATTCGCAATATGCCAGTCATAACTTTGAAATCTAGAGTGCAGATATCATTGATGATTGATGATGCTTTACAAAATAGGCTACACCTAAAAAAAGAATACAATATTGTGTAATCGGGTTTCTATGATCCGAATTCAGAAATATAATGAAAGCACGATTGCATTCACGAGATCATCAAAAGAAGACATATACCTCTCCTCGTGTAGTACAAGGTCCAATACATAGTTTACATCCATACTCAGTCTCCAAAGCCTACAAATAATCAAATAATCACAAAACGGAACTTCAACGATTAAAAATCACAGCAATATAACAATACAAAAAAGCCATAAACCTGGCCGAGAATATGAGCGCTAGAGTGCCAAAAAGTATCCCTTCCTTCATCAGAATCAAAAGTATACAACTTTAACTCGCAATCGCCTTCAAGCGGCCTACTCATATCCCATAGATCTCCATTAACCCTAGAAATCAACGCATTGGAAGCTAAACCCTTGGAAATCTTCGCCGCAATCTCGAACGGAGTTGTTCTCCACTTCTCACCTTCCTTTACATTCCCGTCCGGCAATGTAATCCTTCAAAATCACAATAATTAACGAAACACGATGTAATAATCCTAACAAATTAACGATAAAGACGATAAAGACGATAAAGAAAGAAATACCTAATGGTGTCGGCGGAAAGGGAGAGGCGTTGGACAGCTTGTTCGGCTTTAATTGTTTCGAAACGTTCGATACGCTTAGGAATAACGGCGTTGAGGTAGGCGTCGTCTTTACGGAGGGGTGCAGGGTTGTCGCCATTAGCGGCCGCCATAGTCAATCAATCAAGCAAGGTGGGGAATAATATGATAGGTATTGGGGATAATGTTAAAGGGAGAGGGTTTATGTTAGCAAATGAAAACCCTTGATGATAATAATGTTCACTCTTCTTTGTGTTGTTGACTTAGGGTTGGGTTGTTTATGTTACGATTTAGGTGCTTGGAGCTTACTCTCCACGCAATATTATTTTACGGAGTATTTTATTTATCCATTTTTGTCACCTTACAAAAATTACAATGTATATCCGTGAGAACCTTGCGACGGATTAAGTATTACGGGAGTTTTTCTAACGTGTGTCCCAAAGATATATATTAATAACTCATTTATGGTATTAACAACAAATTCACATGAGATACTCAATTACTTTTTTTACTATATTTAATGTGAATATATTATTTTTTACTATATATGGGTTATTAACATGTGTCATTTAGAGGCACACATTAGACAAACCCTACTTATATATAAGTAGGGGTAAATAAGACAAAGGTAAGAATGTCTAGGGAATTACATATAGCTTGTCTTTATCAACCCGAGTGGTTTTATTTGGCATGTCACAATCTTGTGACGGATATCGCCTGTCACAATTGAGAATTTGTGCAAAAATTACACATTGTAAAAAATTAGAAACGGTTTTTCTAATGGGTGTCCAGTATCCTAGGAGCTGATGTTTATTTAACTACGGAGTAAACAATTTTGAGTGAAATTTTAAGTTCTATCTAAGATGTCTAAAATAAAATAATAAAAAAAAGTACCTTTATCGATGCAGGTGTCTCGGAAATACCGGGAGCAAACTCCCGCTTAAACTAAAAAAATAAGAGATTTCTAAAGTTTTCCCGCCTAAATGAATTAGGCAAGTTTTCCCGCCAAAATGAATTAGGCTATAAATGGGCTTCTTAACATCATATCTACAACTGGGCCATCCTGATTAACTTTGACTTAAGTTATAAATGGGCTTCATAAAAACATATTTACAACTGGACCATACTGATTAATTTCATACAAAAAATAATTCTATACCATTTTAAAAAGGGGATAATATTCTAACTTGCATAGACATATTAACAGGATATTCTTATCATGTCACATACATGAAATTTCACTAAATATGTGTACACTGTGATGTAAATATTTTATTATTATTATTATTATTTTTAAAACTAAACATTATGACTAAGAACATTTTTTAGGAAACATTTTCTAATTAATTCTATTATTCTATCTTTTGATACAAACGTACTACGGGTCGAGAGTATTAATAAATTGTTATTACTTCTATAAAAGAAAAACTTATGATATATTTTTTTTACACTTTAACTTAATATCCTATCTTTGCTCCATATTATATGAAAACTTAGATTATGGTTACTTTTTTTTAATTGTTTATATAACGCCTTCAGTAGATATAGTGATATAATTATAAACAATGTTTTCTTAAAACGGGGTTAATAAAATAATTTTAGTAAAATCGACAATCTTATACGGAGTAAAAGTGTTGAACAATCTCTTTTCTAGCTCTTAATACAAAATTACTATATGTAAATTTTATAATTAAATTTCAAATGGAGTTAAATACCAACAGTATAATTATTAAATTCTCTAATATTATTATCATCTAAAAAACCGCGCATTTGCGCGGGATCTGTACTAGTATATTTTTAACCAGGAGCGGACCTAGGATTTTGGCATAAGTGGGGAACAAATTTTTTTCTAAAAATAAACCATCTTCCATTTTATAAGGCACTTTATGCATCTTTTAATTCATTTTGTATACAGGTTTAAAAAGTTGAAAAAAAAGTAATAAGCTAAATGTTAAGCGGGAAATATATCAAATCACCCTCATAAGTTATGGGGTAATTTGCACATGTTAAACTATACATCAAATTTTACAGAACGTAAATTACAACATTGAAAAATGTCTTTTTTAAGATATATAGGACATTATAATCCTCTATTAAACATTGGTTGCTAGTTGCTCAACGATTAGGATATTAACATAATATCTTAAAGGTTGGAAGTTCAAATCTTGTTAGAAACAAATTATACACAACAGAGGTAAAAACTATATGGGCCTGTTGTCTACGGCGCAGCAGGATCTTTTGACATCTAATTGAGACCTTCTACCAACTGTGCTACATCATCTACATGCATAATGTAGAGGGATGCAGCACTTCCTTTCTGTTCGACATGCTTAATCCGCGTCTGGGCACAGCACTCGCGTTTGAAAGGATAATCTGTCATTGGCTAAACAGTTATTGAGTCATGCTATTTTAGTCATTTAACCCTACTTTTTGACTTCAAAGATAAATATTCTGAAATTCAGAGCCCTGTTTTTAACCCAAGAGTTTAGAAGAATAAGGATAGAATAACCCGCTAGATAGAGTAATAGCACAAGCCTAAGATAGATTAAGCAAGAATGTTGGATCGAGTTGGTACTAATAGTTCCGCACGTATGCTTTGTTTCACTAGTCACTAGTCACAACTCACAAATAATGAATGAATGGCTATTTGTGTTGGGCCTATTAATAAGACACTCTTATCTATATTGGTCGAAATTTGAAGTTCGATTGACTACAAATAGACCTGGTATAGAGATCAATCAGGGCGGGTCACATGTCTGCAACACAATCTCATTACTGTAAGAAATATGTATAATTGTATTGAATGAATTATATGAATTACAATACGATGCTATTTATACAAGAGACGGAAACCCTACTCCTTGGAGCCTAAGGAAACTATTAACAAGAATATGGAAAATACAATATACACTAACTATATTTACGGAGATACATAATATACTATGAAGACGGAATAATATCTTTATTATTTACTTCCTTAACACGCCCCCGCAAGATGGACGGTCCAGGGACAAGGCCAATCTTGGAAAGCAACAGATGAAAACGAGTACGAGGTAAAGACTTGGTTAGAGCATCAGCTAACTGATCATCGCCCGAAATGTGTTGAACACGCAGAGAACCATTTTGAACCCGCTCTCGAACAAAGTGAAACGAAAGAGCAAGGTGCTTCATACGCGAATGGAAGACGGGATTAGCGAGTAGTTAGTCGCACTAAGATTGTCGAGAAAATGACGGAGAGGAGACGAAAGGGACACGAAGTTCCCCGCAAGAGGGATTGTAGCCAAGCAAGCTCGGTAGTAGTTGCTTTGCAATGGCACGAAACTCGATTCCGTAGAAGAGAGGGAGAGACCGTGTCTTTGTTTCTTAGAGGACCAGGACACGGCATTTCGACCAAGATAAACAACATAACCGGTGGTAGAGACGTAATCACCTCTATCACCAGCCCAATCGGCATCACAAAGAGGCATGCAATTCGGACGAACTAGAACGATAGAGCATAACACCATTAGATATGGAACCTTTAAGATAGCGAAGAAGCCTTTTTAGAGCAAATTGAGGATGACGAGGGGATTGCATAAATTGAGCCAACTTATTGACGAGAGAAGGAGATGTCCTAAGGCGAGTGAGAGATAGGTATTGCACCACCAATGATAGCACGATAAGTAGTAGCATTAGGGACAAAGAACCATTGTCTTTGAGAAGTAATAAATCGGAAGAGAGGCGTAGGAGCAGGCTTAGCATCGAGCATATGATGACGCTCAAGTAAATCATGAATGTACTTTTGTTGAGAAAGAAAGAGACCAGATGACGTGGGACGGACTTCAACACCAAGGAAGTAAGACAAGGGACCAAGGTCCTTAATGGAGAACCGTGAGGACATATTTGAGATAAATTGAGTGACAAAGTGGTAGAGACACGGACCAGTGACGATGATATCGTCGACGTAAAAACCAATAAATAAAGAGGGAGGGGGAGTGCATAATGAAAAGGGATGGGTCGGCTAAGGACCCAATAAAGCCGTAGGACAACAGTACGTTTTTGAGCTCGGTGAACTGGCCCGAGGGGCCTGTTTTAAACCATAGAGAGCCTTAGACAGTTGATAGACATAAGAGGGGTGAGCGGTATCAACGAAACCATGAGGTTGCTCCATAAAGACGGACTCATTTAAATGACCTTGCAAGAAGGCATTGTTGACATCTAATTGACGAAGATGCCAACCACTAGTGACGAAGAGACAAAAGAGACGAATGGTGGTGGGTTTAACAACGGACCGAAAGTGTCGAAAAATCAATACCGGACGTTGATGAAATCCCTTGGCAACGAGCCTTGCTTTAAATTTGTCGATGGTATTGTCGGGGTTATACTTAATACGGTATACCCATTTGCATCCAATGACATTTTGGGTAGGGGAACGAGGCACAAGAGTCCATGTTTTATTATTGGTGAGCGCATCAAATTCAATGCGGTCATAGTAGCGCGCCATCGTGTGTCAAGGAGGGCTTGTTTGGTGGTAGTTGGGATAGACATGTCGGTTAGGGTAAGGGATAGGGCATATCTGGGGTTGGGTTTTACAATGTTGTTGGACAGTCGGGTGCCATGGTTATGGCGTGGAGGAGGAGGAGGGGGAGGTGGTGGCGGGCGGGGAGGCGTGGGGGTGAAGGCGGGAGTGGCGGGGTCGTGGGAGGAGAAGTAACAGGGGAGTTTGGAGTGGCAGGGGAACGTGGAGAGGTGGGAGGAGTGAGTGGGGGTTCGGTGGTGACAGGGGATCGGGCGAGAGAGGAGGGGGTACGGGCGGGGGCGGGTGCACCATTGAGAGATGTCGAGGTCGTGTCGGTGCGTTATAGGAGGGAAAGGTTGTTTCAAAAAATCTAACATGGCGGGAGGTGTATATTTTGAGGGAGATGGGGTCGAGGCGGTGGTAGGCACTGGGGTAGCGGAGTAGCCAATGAAAATACACGGAGTAGAGCGAGGATCAAGTTTATGCGTAGTGTAAGGACGGAGCCAAGGATAGCATAAACAACCGAAGGAACGGAGTTTGGTGTAGTTGGGCATTTGTTGGAAAAGACGCAGTAGGGAGAGTCATTTTTTTAGGGTAGGAGTGGGAAGTCTATTTATGAGGTAGGTCTGCCGTGGTGAAAGCAAAGGACCGAAGAGAGTAGGAAGTTTGGCGTGGTGAAGTAAGGAAAGACCGGGTTTGACGATGTGACGGTGTCGTCGTCAATGTCGTAAACCGTTGTGTTCGGGGTATGAGGAGGAGAAGTTAAGTGTGAGATACCATTGTTTAAGATGTCTGGGGTGAGTTTTAAGTATTCCCCACCATTGTCGGAATATAATCTTAAGATGGACCGATTGAAGAATTTTTCAACGAGAGCACGAAAGCGATGAAACGTAGGAGCGGTGTCAGATTTTCGTTTAAGGGGGTAGAGCCAGATATAGCGAGTGTAGTGATCAATAAAAACAACATAATATTTGAAGCCATCGATGGAGTGCAAAGGGGATGTCCATACATCCGAGTAAATTAGATCAAGAGGAGCAGAGGAAGTAAGAGTATTAATCGAAAACGGTAATTTATGACTTTTATTAATTTCACACGAATTGCAAGGACGGGAAAAGGAAGAACAAGCTAATGAATTTTGATGACAAATTGTATTAAAGATAGTAGTTGAAGGATGCCCAAGACGATGATGCCACGACATTGCGGAAGAGGCAAGACCGAGATGAGCTTGTGGAGTGAGCGGCGTCCATTCGTAGATGCCAGAGCTAAGTGGTCCGTGGAGGAGTGGTGGAGTCTGGTTGGGTACCTTTAGAGAAAAAGAGTTAGCAGAGAATTCAAATAAGATATCGTTGTCTTTGCAAAGTTGGGAAATAGAGATAATTTTGCGAGAAATAGACGGAACATATAATACATTATTAAAAAACAGAGAGAAAGAAGAGGAAATTGGAATAGAAAAGGAACCTATATGAGAGATGGGTAGGAAGAACCATCACCAATGATTAATTCATCGATCTGCCGTCATAAGGACGATGAAGCGATAGGAGGGAAAGGTCATCGGTGATGTGATGAGTTGCGCCACCGTCAAGGAGGTAAGTAGCAGCCGGGACCGAGAGGAAGAAGCAGCGGGCGGTGTGTGCTTGTGGACGAGGTTGGCGAGGACGGGGTGGGGGTTGAGGGAACTGAGTGTTGGGGAAGAGCTTTTTGAAGTCGGCACAATTAGATAAGTAGTGCCCAGGGTGTCGACACCATTGACAGGTGCCTTTGAAGGGGTTAGTAGTGGTGGGTGTGGTGGGTGTAGTGGGTGTGGGTAGGAGGCCAGGTGCTCGAGATGGAGGAGGTGAGTTACGGTGATAGTTGGGGCGGTATGAGGTGGCGTGAACAGAGGCAGGGAGGGTGGGAGTGGGCAGGTGAGGAAGGTTGAGTTCATGGTTCAAGAGTTTTTCATGGAGGGCTTCTAGGGTAATCGGGTCATCGCGAGCTCGGACTCCGTCAATAACAGGTTGGTAGGTTTTGTAGTCAAGGCCTTTGAGGACCCTGTCAACAATATCTTCATTGTCCAACGTTTTGCCGAGGAGAGCAAGGTCCGTGACACAAGTCGTAATGTCTTGCATATATTCGGCAATGGAACGATCTCCTTTGGAGAGACTGTCAAACCGATTTTTCAGTTGGAGGAGGTGACCCCGTGAGGGATTGGCATAGGTTTTCGCAAGGAGATTCCAAACCTCACGAGAGGTAGTAGCTTTGAGGACAAGGGGAGAGATGGAGGGGTGTAAAGTACCAAGCAAAGCACCCTTGAGGAGGCTATCTTGACGCTTCCAAGAGGTTGTTACAGTACTTTTGATCTTATGTTAATGGAACACGGTTGTGAGAGGTTGTTACAGTACTTTTGATCTTGTTCTAGATAAGGCTTTAGTGGACATGGTAATGGCAAGTGATTCGTAAAGCATGTGTGGCAATGACCTGAAAGATACAGTGGTTTATAATCCTTGGTTGAGACAAGTGAGGGTAGGGGGTGTTGGGGGAATTAGTGTCATATTAAGTTATGTATGAGTTTTGCGGTAATGAAGGAAAGAACTTGAGGATCTAGTGTGAGTGTACGTAACAAGTGTGGATCGTGAGTTATGCTTTTGATGATGGGAGTTTTATATAGTTTATATAGAGAGGTATGTCATGTTGCGGTAATGTGGAAAAGTTGAAGTTTTGGGTTAAGCTAAAGATTTTGAGGTATAGGTTAGGTGGTGTGACGAGTGAATTGAAGTATGAGAATTGTTTAAGTAAGAGAGCCTTGGATACATGCATGGCGAGTGTTTAGAGTATAGGTGGTTATCTATGACATGTGATGATGATGAGAATAATGAGAAGATATAACTAAGGATATAGTATTAGTAGGTTACGAGGACGTAACATTTATCTTAAGAGGAGTAGGATGCGATAAAAGAGATTTTGATGGTAGTACATATGGTAGTATGTTTGGAAGTGGAGTGTTGGTGTAGCATAAAGGACTGTTTCATTAAAGGTCATGGTCGTGCTTGTAACTAGTAGTGTGATTGGATGATGAGGTTATGAGTGTGAGTAAACTTCGAGGACGAAGTTCCTTTTAAGGGAGGTAGAATGTAACATTCCGTTTGATGTCTATGAGTGTCTTGGTATTGGATTTGATAGTGGATGATATTATGGAGCTAGCAGCGTTAGAGGATGGTAGTTGGTTATGTATGGAGTTGGTGTCGTGAGGGATATATATGTGGTAGATACGATATCGTGAGTCATGTTGTGGAAGTAAACATAGTTGGTGGAGTGGGTGTTAAGAGTTCATGTTCTATGTTCGGTCGAGTTCTTGAGTTCTTAGCTAAGTTGTTGTGTCTTGGTCGAGTTAGTACGGTTGTTTTTATGTATGGGTTGAACTTCGGGGACGAAGTTCTTTTTAAGGAGGGAAGACTGTAATACTCCGTATTTATAATTCTTGGAGTACTCTATCGAGTAGGCCTTACTCTGTCGAGTAAGGGAGTTTTGCGAAATAAAATAGTTTCTGACCTGTTGGGTACTCGATCGAGTAACTAGGGTACTCGATCGAGTAAGGGGGTACTCGATCGAGTAGCCTTGGGTACTCGATCGAGTAGCCGGTTTACGGGGAGTTTTTCTCGGGTTTTGTTAATTATGCGATTAAGATATATAACCTTCCGTCATTGTTTCTAAATCACTTTTGCAAAACTTAATTTACTGTTTAAGAGAGAAGGCAAGTATGTTCTTAATCCTAATCGCATTGTTGACAAATCCCGGAGCTTGAGAGGTCGGATTCGATCGTTCTTTATACCTTTGTGATCCTTGCGTCGAGGGTAAGATCTGCATACCAATTTTATAGTATTTCGTCAAGTTTCGTTAAACCCTAATTTTGGGATTGGGGGTTTTTATGATTTGTTACGGTTAGATTGTGATTATGTGATTATGTGATAGGAGAAGGATTTGTAAAGGAGAGGTTTTGAGACAAATTTGCTAGATCGTCGATGATTGTGTTGCTTTCCAAGTAGGATTTCTACTCGATTAGTCCCATAATGGGATGATTGTTGATGTGTTGAGATTGATTGTTTGATATAGTAATTTTATTGTGACTAGTGATTGTGATTGTACACGTTGATAGATTCGACGGTTGTTGATATTGTGATTGTGATTGGTTGCCTATGGTTCTCGAGATGCGTTCTCGGGTGAGTGGAGTCACTTGCGGGAGTGGCTTCACGCCCTAGTTTCGCCCTCCGTGGAACCCGCCACGGAAGGGGATGTGCACATTAATGGGACAGGTTATCGCTCGGTATGATGAGCGGAGATTTGGTGGGTACGGTGCGGTCCCCCACTGGCAAAATGGGTCCAAAGGGCGATCGATGATTGAGATGATTGAGTTGGTTGGTTGTGTATGTGTGACTGTTAAGCCCTGCTTTATCTTATTGTATATATATATATAGTGAATTGTGTGATTAGTATTGACCCCGTTTAAATGTTTTAAAAACTGTGGTGATCCATTCGGGGTGGTGAGCGAAGTGCTTAGCGGTATATCTTGGATACGCGGGATCTAGTCGGGGATGGAGTCATCACGTATCGTAGTCTTTAGTTTTCCGTTGTGTTTGTTAGGATAGTTCCTTTCGGTTGGTTTATAGTTTGAGAGCGATTGTATTTTGCTTACGATTGGTTTTGTTATGTAATCACTTAACTTGTTTAATAAAGTATGTTTCTTCATTGTCTTATGATTATCATGCCTCGGTAACCGAGATGGTAGCATCCTTATACCCGAGTGGTCCTGGTAAGGCACTTGGAGTATGGTGGTGTTACATGGGCAAAGTGGATACTTGGTACCAAGGGTTACTCATCGATCAAGGGTATGAGTTCTTTGAGAAACAAATTCCGTGAGTATGGTGTGGGCTAGCCATATATGGAATAATTGGTGCATTCCCAAGCATCAATTTGTTGGATGGTTGATTCAAATGAATGCCTTGCAACTGAAGGGAAAACTCTTTCATCTGGGCAATGTGAGTGATGATCTTTGTGTGTTGTGCTCTAATGCTTCTGAAACTGTGGATCACTTATTTCAGGAATGTGAGTATAGCAGAAGGCTTCTGGATTTGTGTGCCCAGAAGTGTGGATTGGTGCTGCCTAATACCAATATTATCATGTGGATTGGGCAATGCTCAGCTTCAAAGACTAAAAAAGGAGTGTTGTTAGCTTTTCTGCAATCTACCTTTTATCAAATCTGGATGCAGAGGAACAAAGCTAGAGTTGAGGGATGCATTCTTCGACCTGAACTAGTGTTCAAGCAGCTAATCAGGGAGATGAATGTATGGTTGAAGGCTAAAACAGAAGTGGCTATGGATAGTAGAGATAGAGTATGGTTTAATAGTCTTCAAATGTAATGGTTATATCCGATGGGATATTTAAACTGTTTGTATATAAATTGTAGCTTGTAATAGCTGTTTGTGCTTAATGAAATTTGTACCTTTCACCAAGAAAATAAAATAAACGAGGCCTAAGTAAAATAAAGGCATAATTTAGCAATTCCGTTTTAATATTGTCAGATTGTCAGTCCATTCATGTCATCCATATTGACTATAAACCGCTTAATTTAGCAAAGATATTGAAAATGATATATAGAGACTTTGACCTTCTAGAGATCGATGCCTTCATTAGTTCTTATTCAGCAAAGCCAGCAAGGGTTGCTCATGCTGAATAGCTGATGGCAAGAAAAGTCTTCAAATTAATAATCTAAAATTTCGAAACCAAAGGCCATTCCTTCATTCTTAGTACACACCGTCATGGACTGATTAATCATCAAATAAAAGCAATTAATTTTTTGTCAGCATTTCTATTTTAAAAAAACTAATTTTGTATTGAGTTTCATGTCGACGATCACACATTCCCTACAATTCAATCGTTTTAATACAATTTAAACAATATTCCGTAGGTAAACGATTAACGAAGAAAAGGATGAGATGAACAACCACCACATCAAACCCGTTTGGTTAAGATATATTTATAAGTAAGATGATAATTTGTGATATTAAGATAAAGTGTGTCTTACTTAAGAAAGTAATATTCGTCTTAAAATTAAAACCGGCCAAACAATAATTTGATGTAAAATATATGAAATGCACTTAGATAAATAGAGACGAGCTTTTGTTATTCTCCAGACAATTTTTTGTCTCACATAATCTATTTAAAACGTTTTAATTTTAAGATGGAAATATTCGTCTTAACCAAAAATTTGTGATTCCATAAGATAACCTCTTCATATACGTGTTTCAAATTAATTCAATATTAAGAAGTCCACTATATTTGACCTGATGATAATGATGCATGGTAATTTACTTACTACTTGTGGAATTGTACTATAAATATGAGACCAAAATGCAAACATTTGTATCAACCTCCTTCATTTCACTAGCAATCCTCAATTCAAACATCTTATATTATTTCTTCATTTAGCCTCTTAACAAAAATCGATAATGGGAGTTTCAACACACACAATGGTCGACTGCACCAGCCCTGTGGCCGCGGCTAGGTTGTTTAATGCTTTCTGCATTGATAACCATAATTTCATGCCAAAAGCATTACCCAATTTTGTGAAAAGTGTAGACGTTGTTCATGGTGAACCTGGCACGGTTGGGTCTGTCAGACAACTCAACTTTCCTGAAGGGAAGCCCTTCAAGTACGCAAAAAACAGAGTGGATGAAATTGATGCAGGAAAGTTCTACTGCAAGTACACCACCATTGAAGGCGATGTCCTTCGTGAAAACATAGAATATGTAGTTCACGAGACAACCTTCGAGCCATCAGGGAACGGGACTCATTACACGATGGTGACAAACTACCACACAAAGGGAGATTTTGTGGTTACTGATGAACACGTCGCAGCTGGAAAACAGAATATCAAGAAGATGTTCGACACTGCTTCCGAATACCTCGCTGCCAATCCTCATCTATATGCTTGAATTTTGAATTTGTGTGTGATTAATCAAGGATATGATATGGTTGCTATAGAGAATAAGATTTGAATTGATTTTTATGCGTGTGTTTTGTTGCTTTTGTAACCCAAAATATTGGGTTCTCTTTATATGGTGTTTTGTTTCATTTTCAATTTTTGTTCACTTGAGAATAAAATGTTTCATTATAATAAATGACACTATTTGTGAGTTTCGCTTTACTTTTACCGATTATGTATGTGAAAATACAGCTAGTCTTGCTATAGACCGATATATCCGTCTATAGTTAAAGACGGCTCAAATAACTTGAAAGCGGTGACATTTTTGGTCAATTTATTACACCATTTAGGGACAAATAATACCATCTTGATCGGCCTATCTATGGACTTAGGTTTTTCGAGAGTACTTGTTTTCGAGTCCTTTTCCGCCCGAAATACCTATACTTTTCTCAATAATAACACCCCTCACCTTTTCATTTTTTCTAAGGTACCCTTCTTTTAAAAAAAATGATGCCGTGACAGATTGAGTCATGGCTAATAAGAGCTCAAAAAACTCACAACAACAACAAAAACATCGTGAGCCTTTTAATTCCAAACTAATTTATGTCGACTAACATAAATCGTCCTTAGAATCGCGTGCATGGTGAACATACACATCAAAATAAGAACAAAATAGAAAAGGAAAAATGAAAAACAAAAGGGAGAAAGAAACATAATACAAAAGTCAAGGTAAACTTATAGTTTTAAAATCGTCCAATTTCTTTTATAAAAACTTTAAACTTTTATAAAAACTTAAAATTTAAGTCGAGAATAAAGATTTGAAAATGTAAGAAATTTAAGGTCCTAACACCTTAAAAGTGAACTGAAAAAAAATCAAATCAAAGTTCTCAAAGAGACAATGTATAAAGGGTAACCATTGAGAAAATCCCTCCATCATTTAAATTTTATTTTAGTTGAAGAGACATTCTTTAAATTGAGATCCACATAATCATCAACTAAATTTTGGGAGATATTTTAATCCACTACATCTAAAACTTTCTTCAGTCAAGTTGTTAGTACTTTTAGTTACTCTACTAGTGTGGATCCCTCAGTTTTTAGATTGTGATGTTAATGATGTATAGAGAAATTAGTTTAGTAATTAAACTAAGTGTACAATTAATAATGAGTACTACACTGAGCCAGTTCAGGGTCGATCCCTCAGTTTTTAGATTATGATGTTAATGATCTTGGCCGACAACGGACTGGTTCAGGGTTAAAGAGGCCTGTCTGGCCCAAATCTACCAGACCAAACAAAACCCTGCGCGTGACCACTCTAGGCCGTATGGGGAAAGAAAATGGGTACCAGATTACAGCGGAATCTCTTTGAACTCCTTGTAGCCATAACAAGCAAGAGTGGGGAAAAAATATAAAACATCGTTACTGTTATGTCAAAAGGTAATAATTTGCAACACTTGCGATACACAAGGTAATAATTTGCAAGAAGATAGTAACAGACAATCAACACCAACAAATCGGTATTGGATGATTTTCGTATGGTTCAGACTAAACAAAAGTGGCTTCTGCTGTAATTGCTATCACTTGTCAGATTCTTCAAATATTTAGATTTTGAATAATCTAATGAAAAGCTTCTGCTTCTTCAGTAAAATGCTTCAATAGATCTTCCACTGTCATCGGTGAATGCTCATTTTTATCCCTAATCCTCACTGTTACCTGCATACAGTATGACAGCAACCCATTTTACTCGGACACATAAACTAATACTCTCAATTGTCGCTCAAAACCTTATGTCAAAATGCTTTACTGGTCAGCCTATTACTTGCCAATTTTTTTCGCGTCCTTTTTGTCACTGCAACAAAAGGACATAAAAAATTTGGCAGCACCAACAGATTAGCATTAAGATGCGACTTGACCGAGTGACTGACCAGTACAGCATTTTGACATGTGATCCCAATTTCGAATACTCGACTTTATTTCTAACCCAAATCAGAAATAGGGTTTTAAGATCATGACCAAAACGAGGCAACAGTAAATATACGGAAGAACCAGCGAGTCGTGCATGAGACATTTTCACATATGAGAGCAACACAACCCATATACTTGAGCACTCTTTATTTAATAACATGGTTAACCATTTTGTCTCGCGTATCAACGTATGAGGTAATTTTGTGATTAAAAAACTAGTCGTTCAGCCATTTAAAAGACTTGCTGTTAATACAACATGACTTGTGGCTGCACCAATTAAAAGATGTAGACTTGCTCTTAATACAACATGACTTGTGGCAATTACGCTAATTAAAGTACCAAGGAAAGTGAGGAAAGAACATACCACCCTGTTCTCAGCATCTTTTTCCCCAACTACCAGTATATAGTTATATTGTGACAGCTGAGCTTCTCTCACCTAAAAGGACATAAAAAAAACAATGCAATTAATCCCCATTTCATATGTACAAAATGACAAGATCAGATCTCGGCCATTAGGAAAGCCTAAAAAAAGAAGCAAGAAAAATTGATTCAAACGTAAAAGACAAGTGGTACAAAATGCAGATGAGTTATTATTTAGATGAGACTGTTGATTCAAGCGCAGGCAGTAGAAACACGAGAGACAAAACCAGATGAAATAAAACAAGGTGCAATTATTCAGCATTTGGGGTCACTTTTCATCAGCAAACACCAAAATTAGATACCACAATGCAGATGTAACCGTGATATGACTAAGCAGCGGTTATTAACAGCCTAACACGAGTACATGACAAACAGAAAAGTCTTCAATATTTGTCAAGGTTGAGCTTTCCGAACCACAGTAGACTTTTATATTAAAAAAATCCAAGCATTATTCCAGAACACATTCAGATGTAAATGCACTAACCAGTAACCATGCTGCTATAGTAAATATGTGTACACATTATACTCACAACTCACTATATGCTCCTCCATATAAAAGAATAATTACAGAGTAAAAGAGAGCTGGATACAGAATAACTAAACATAAGTAAATAAACTATTATCACACTGAAAACTTAACGTACCTTTTTGTTGATTGTTTTATCGCTTATATCTAAATCAACAAAAAAGCCAGCCTTGTGGATCTGATCACGCACCTACAAAACAAATCAAATTTACTTCAAATTTATTAGCAAACGTGTAAAATTCAGTGATTCGCGAAAACAATCCCCCGCCCAGGGTAGATCCTGCCATGGACAAAATCTCAGAAGATCCTTACCTATGCAGCCATATCTCTAACATTCAAAACAGTCTAAACAAAACCCGAATAGTGCACAGTGCTAGAAAAATAGCTGATAAATGTTGCTACGTAACTAAAACTTGAGGTATCCCTTCAAGAATTTATCATCCTGAATACAACAAGACAAGGATTTACCTCCAGAGCATAGGCTGCGGATCTTTCTGAGACTGTGCATACTACAGCTTGACGAGGACTAAGCCAGAATGGCCATTTCCCCTTATAATGTTCCAACAAAATGGCAAACATTCGCTCTACTGAGCCAAGGATGGCCCTGTGCAGCATAACAGGCCTCTCCCTTTTAGCTTCATCTTCGGCTGAGTAAGACAATTTGAATCGCAATGGGAGTTGAAAATCCAGCTGCAAAATTAACTTCACAAGTCAGATAGTGTCACATAAGAAAACCAATCTATGAATGCCACCCACTTAGTTCTCGTTCCACTTAGTTCTCGTTTTACTGATATATATATATATTCTATTACTTGTCAAAACGAAAATAGAAAAATAATACTCTAAAAGACCCTAGAAGGCTATAACAGAGCACAGCTGACCTGCAAAGTTGCACACTGGAATTTCCGTTTCAATGCATCAGAAACACTGATATCTATCTTAGGCCCATAAAATGCACCATCTCCTTCGTTTAACTGTACCAAAAGACCCAACAAGAAGAAACGTTAATGAAGAATGATGTACTATATAAAATAGGCCTAAGCCACACCCACAAAGGAAAGAGAGTTCACTTAATAGGCCCAAAAGAGGTTTTGACGATGGTAGGAGTAACCCTATTTATAAAATACTAATCTCTTGCCTCACTCTATCGTTGTTATCAAATGTGGGCAATATTCTATCATAGGATCTCTCCCCACAACCCCTCCTCACATGTGAGGGCCAATAGAAAGCAAACTGGAATGGTGATATAAACTCCCAACAGAGACCATCCACCAACAGCACATAGACGTCAAGTCATCAAACGTACGTCTAAGCCATGGGCTATTGGGCAGTGCAAACATTCCACAGATCAGTCTGGTCACACCCATAAAGAGTTGTAATCTCAAAACCAATTGGTGCTCAAAGGAGTAATTTTTTATTCATAAAGTAGTAAACCCTCTCAATTTAACAACGGGGACAGTCACATGTGCGCAATATCATAAAATAGGAGCTCTTTTCACAGAGAAATGCAAGACAAGAATATATATCTAGCATGCCCAACCTCTTTGAAAAAGCATTTGCACAAGATATCTGACAAATTGTAAATCACATAATAATAGACCGACTTAAGTCAAATAAATTTGGACTTGAACCACCCATTTCTGTCTATATGACTTGGATGTAACTTCCAGGTTCCAGTGGGTATTTAATGTGTCAAACACGGTTATGCTGTGAAAAATATGTGTTTTTTGCCCTAAAATGAAGCATTCAGGTGTCTTACCTTACACACCAGGTATACGGCAAGTCAAAGTAATAAAAATTTCTTACTAATTCGGAATGAAAAGTTGAGAGAAACTGCTGTATGGAACAAGACGAGGAACAAGAGAAGCTTGTCATAATGTGGCTTAAAGAAAATAAATCATTTATTCTGCCATGATAGATAGATGCCTGAGAAAGATTATGAGAGAACAGTGGACAGTTGCAAATGACAGGGCAAAGGTTTACTGCATCACATATATCTGGTCTAATTTTCTACCTCACACAGGTTCCACTCTCGATGGTAGGGAAGCTTCGCGTTTGGCTTTCTGCAAACCTTTTTCTTTTTACCCCATTTTACAAATGCACATTTAACTTGCAGAACAAGATGAAACTTCAGATAACAAACGAGCAAAAATGACAGATTATTCTATTGGCTGTAAGCTCACATTGCAAAAAGAAGAAATAAATAGTTTTTAGAGTGCAAGTTCCACTATCTAGAACACATGATCGAATGAACTGTTGCCTACCAAGCCAACTTTAAAATTTAAGATAGCTTCAGCACTTGGCTTCTTCTCTATAGCCCTTCTTAATATAAAACAATATCAATCATAGTGCCTCTTAGAAGTTCTGCTATTTACTAGAAGGTGGGAGCAATGACTATTATGTGCTGAATGGTAACAATTGTGTATACAATTCATCATATGTCAGGAGGCCCTTAGATTAGACAGCATATAGAGCACATAAGAACGAACTTAAGCAAGCATTTGACCCAGATATGAAACCAACAGATCCTTTTGACTTATGAAGCATAATGAACCCTTCAATTCTTCAGTACTCAGAAACAATTAATTGAGAGATAAACACCCTCTGGGATTTTCAATGATTCAATGTATGGCAGTAGTTTTACTGAATTTCATTCTGGTCAAGAGATCTCTTTTGATGCATCTTAAACAAGGAGATTCCCTCGAAGAAATGCAGCAGGCATTTTAACAGATACATCCTCCTTGAGAGTAAGGTTGCATAAGTCAGATCCTGACTCCTAATCCTGCCCAAGCAGGAGACTTTAAAAAAAGGATTATTTTTCATGATCAATAAATAAGGCGACAGATATCAATGATGGGAAAATTAAGGCGTTCATTCAAAGCCAAAATCCATACTTCAGTCTAATTTGTTCAATAAATTAAGTCATAAGTTTGAAACAAAGGTAACCAGCCAAAAGCCCAAAACAATGCCAGATTTGACTGATTACAAATAAAGAGCACTAACACCAGGATACAGACTCTATGAGTTAAGATGCAACTAACATGAACCACTAATAAAGCTAAAATTATAAATAAAGTAATAAAAGAATGAAAACTGAACATTCTTAGTTACGTGGGTAAAACGTACGCAGAAGTTCCATAGTAGGAAACAGAAATAAAACCATTCTTCTCTAGTTCTGTCATTCTTTCCAGAGAATGCGAAGGGGGGAAGCAAAAGAACAACCAAAAACAGTAGTAGAAGGGAAGCAAAGAAACAAATAAAGTACCTGCCATGGTTTACCAAATTCATTAAGAGCTTCTGTAAGTGCAGCCTCGGCCTTATCCCATGTCTGTATCTCTCCAAGGAATTTCTCTGGTCTCTAACAAAATAAATGCGCAATACGGGGTTAACCAGTACATTTTCAACACAATCCAATAAAATAAGACTGGGAAAGGCCAATCATAGTATGAGGAGGCAAGGTAAATATTGCGTCAATAATAGTTTGGCCAACTGTTTAAACTAGCGCAAACTTCAACGGAATTTCTACATAACATGGCACTAATACACGAAGCAGAAACATACTGTTGACAGCTTAAGCTCATATGTAAACCCGAATACTTCATACACATAATTGATAAAGTCTAATGCACCCCTGACTTCATCTTTTACCTGCATTAAAAATGGAAATCAGCATTTCAATAAAAGGCAGAAACAAAAAAAAATTAACTTTAGTCACCAATCGAATCTAACTCACTTGGCTTTCCATGCAGAAGATATGTGCATCATCCTGTGAAAATTGTTAAATACTAATTAGAAACAATACACCTTCCTGACAAAAGATTGAAATGACAGTAAGGCTAGACACACACAGCACGTCTTCGGTACAGACGCAAGGTGTCCATACAAATACGGTAAATGATTTAGCAAACACAATCCCCATGGAAAACCACTTATGCCCCCCATAAGGCCTTAAGGGGTAAACCAATCCCACAAGGAATGCCCATAATGTAGGAACATAAAAAGTGAATAAAGAACCTAGCAAGCTATTATCGCAAGTTTAATATTTCCCTCGTAAATGAAATTCCTTTCTAAATCGTTCCAATGCTTTTGCAGCAAATAATGGAATTACTTTTTGTCCAGGGGTCCACTTTCACATAGGCATTTCCACCAACCCAGAACTCCGAGGCTGGTACTGGCATTTCATGTTAAGTGACAGAATAGCTCACTTTACCTGCTGGAATCTCCTGACTCGTGTCAACCCAGTAAGAGCACCGCTAGCCTCATTTCTGTGCAAGACTCCAAAATCAGCAAATCGGATAGGAAGTTCTGAAATATCATTCAGTGTGTCAGGAAGTCGGACAATAAACCATAGGCTACAAGGTCTTTGTTAGAAAAAGGTGGCAATCAGTAACCTACCAAATATTCCGTACGGTCAGAAGAAACTAAGCAAACAATTAGTGCTACCACTTATCAAATGAAATTTTTCTTATATATCACATATAAATATAAATCAAAACTAAATGATGGCTTCCAGAAGGTAATGAGACGCCAATCCATCTGAAATTCCTAGCATCAAACATTCTGACAATACTATGACAGAGCAATCCAAATATATCTGGTATATACCTCTGTAAGAACGCACTCTATGCTCAAACATCAAACAATGCCCGGGGCAATTCATTGGTTTGAGCCCAAACTCCTGTTTTTCAATCTGTACACCACATCGGATAAGAAATTTAAGAGTCAAATATTTAAAAAATGCAAAAAAAAAAAAAAAAACATATAACAAAACAAGAAGGCATTCACAATTTGCAAACAACAAAAACAAGTTTTTCACCATCGCGTATAGAACCCTATATCCCATGAACAGTTTTGATATAAACGAGCAACAAAGGCCAATCTATTCACAGCCTAAGACATCCAGTACTTGGGGGAAACATAAGCACGGGGGATGGGCCCAGCCAAAATTTATTTCGAAAGCAATGTCCTGTCTAATAAAAGCAATGTATTTCGAAAGCAGATTCTGTTGTCAAATGAAGTGAGGCTTGTGATACACTCAAAAACAGCCAGAATTCACCTAGTGTGATCCATCACACGTAGAATCACACGTGGTTTGAAGCAAGGTTTATCATGTCACTGTTACTCCCAAATCTTTACTACACCCCGCTCATTTTTAACGGTCTTATAATTCTCCAATTGTAACTACTACTGCAGAATGTTTTCTCTTCAAAGTTTTACAATAAAGTACAAGAGATACGAAGAAGGTTTTGCCTAATATCTTAGATGGTGTTACCACCTGTCACGTGACTATAGATAACAGCAAAAACCTCCAGAAATGAACTTCAGAAGCAACCATGGATTAGAAAGAGAACTTACATCCAATACAAACATATTCTCCTTGTAATTTGCAGCATGTCCAGAAGTCTCCCAGAGTTCCATATTGAAAATGTTTGGAGTGATAACCTAACAAAAGCATGAAACTTTTAGCTTCACACCAGAAGTACAGCTTGACCGGAGATTACAATACTAATAAGTCATACAACGACTAACCTCCTCATAGCCTCTATTCCTGTATTGACTACGAATGAATTCCATCAACTTATTGTAAATACGAGCACCTTGTGGAAGAAAAAACCAGCTTCCTGGACTAGAATTGAAAGAGAGATAAAGAGTTTAGGAGACACGTAATATAATAAAGTACAAAGCTCATCTGATTGCCACACATAATTCATTAATGCATACCTGAGGGGGTGACAAAAGAAAAGCTCCTGTTTCACGCCCAATAGCCTGTGATCGTACTTTTTTGCTTCCTCCAGCTGCTTAAGATATTCCTATAAGAAGATTCTGAAAATATTAATGAATGTACCACAAAAAGCCAATGTATGTCAACCTACAGTGAGCAACCTGACCAATGATGTATCAATAAAATAGCATGAACCAAAAATGAATGACTACATCATACATTCCATAAAAAAAGACGCTGTATTGACCACATATTTAAGAGAACAGCATCGATATTAAAATGAAAAGGTTGCATAAATTGACAAACTATAAATCTGCGCATATGAGTTAACATATTATACCTTTAAACGTTTTGAATCAGGGTAGGAGATACCATACACCCTCTGCAAGCTTTCACGATTTCTATCCCCTCTCCAGTAGGCAGATGAAGCCTAGTAAGTTCAATAGAGAAGTCATTAGAATTTGTAAATTTAGATAGAAAATCACAACTGCAGCTAGTTATACTCACCTTCAAGCAACAAAATGCTTTAACGAAGGATGTATTGGGTATATGAGGACCCCGACAAAGATCCACTAGGGGGCCACATCTGTATACGGTTATAGTTTTATCTTCAGGGAGATCATTGATTATTTCGACCTGGCCATGCATATAAATTAACACAATATTCAACCACAGCATTTAAAGAAAAGTATATCTAAGTAGATCATGTCTGAGACATTTCAACAGCCTCAGGACATCTAACTCAGAACATCTGAGCATACCCCAAAAAATGAACACCAAAGAACTTACCTTAAATCTGTTATCAGAGAATATATCAAGCGCCTGTTGTCTTGTAACTTCAATGCGCTCAAATGGTTGTTTCTCCTACACAACAAGCAACTCCAGATAAACACCCATGAAATAGAATACGGTGTTACTTGACACAAAACTACTAACATCACCCCACTCTTTTGTCTGTATATGTGAGGTCAAACCAAATAACCAAGAAAGAAAGAATGTTACTTAAAATAACTACTTCCACAAATATCATTCATTTTCTTTCTTCTTAGTGCCAAATTAGAACGCACGTATGGTAAACAAGCAAACACAACCCATCATCAAAGAAGAATAGTACAATTTCAATTACTAACAACATGTATGCAGCTAATTCGCCATTACTAAAATAGTAAAATGTGAGTCAGTTACATCCAGAAGTGATACACTGATACCGTTTATAAGGCTTCAAGCACATAATGAGCCACGCACTTAATTTAGAAATGTGCAAGGCGCATCGAGGCGCGCGCCTTTATGAAGTGAGGCGCCCTATTTTTGATAATAAATTTGTAATTTCAAAATAAATTTTTGGCAACAATAGCCTTTTTAGGAGTTTTCAAGTTGGCTAACATGTCAAGAAGGTAAAGTTAGGAATAATGGGGAAAAGAAACAGTGAGCCTTGTCTAAAAGATATGGAAAGTGCATACTAGTAGCCTTGTTAGGTGAGCACTGACTAAAAAGTGCACCTAAAATGGAGCGAGGCGTTTTGACTATTGCCTCATCCAAGGGGCGCTTTTTTAAACTAAGGCCACACATATAAATAACAAGAATAAATCAAAGAGTAAAGCTGAAAGGAAAACCATACCGCAACAGCTTTTGCTGCCCCTGCCTCAATTTGTTTAAAGTGATCCTCGTTCAAGCTCAATTCTCCATAAAATGCATCATAATAGAAACCCTGTCCAGATTTTTTCAAGCGTTTGTATAAGGACAACCAAAACCAATAATTACCTGAAAGTCTGCTATAACATGTAAGAGACAAGATAACGGTCGAAAACTTGATTTTTTTCTTTTTTCTGCTTTCAAAAGAAAAAACTACCAACAGGCGATAATTGCAACAAGCACAAAGCAGTGGAACAGTGAGATGGTTAACTTGACTAGAAAAAACATTCACTACGTCGAATCGTTACTAACGTTGTATAAAGATATGCCATGACATATACAAGATATCCTCCAACAATAAACTACACTAGTATAAACTTGTGTAATTAGCCCCTTATAATAGCACATGATTAAAAATCATGATCGTTCAATTACGGACCTCAAAACAATCTTAATTCTTAAGCATACCCATACAATTATTCTATATTTTAAACAGTTAAACGAAAAATATGTAAACATTGTCAGGGTTGAGCAATTTCTAACCAAGCTTAATCATTCTACTTTAACATGTCCTATGTAATAATAAGGGTGAACTGTAGACCCAATTTAATTCGCAATATGCCAGTCATAACTTTGAAATCTAGAGTGCAGATATCATTGATGATTGATGATGCTTTACAAAATAGGCTACACCTAAAAAAAGAATACAATATTGTGTAATCGGGTTTCTATGATCCGAATTCAGAAATATAATGAAAGCACGATTGCATTCACGAGATCATCAAAAGAAGACATATACCTCTCCTCGTGTAGTACAAGGTCCAATACATAGTTTACATCCATACTCAGTCTCCAAAGCCTACAAATAATCAAATAATCACAAAACGGAACTTCAACGATTAAAAATCACAGCAATATAACAATACAAAAAAGCCATAAACCTGGCCGAGAATATGAGCGCTAGAGTGCCAAAAAGTATCCCTTCCTTCATCAGAATCAAAAGTATACAACTTTAACTCGCAATCGCCTTCAAGCGGCCTACTCATATCCCATAGATCTCCATTAACCCTAGAAATCAACGCATTGGAAGCTAAACCCTTGGAAATCTTCGCCGCAATCTCGAACGGAGTTGTTCTCCACTTCTCACCTTCCTTTACATTCCCGTCCGGCAATGTAATCCTTCAAAATCACAATAATTAACGAAACACGATGTAATAATCCTAACAAATTAACGATAAAGACGATAAAGACGATAAAGAAAGAAATACCTAATGGTGTCGGCGGAAAGGGAGAGGCGTTGGACAGCTTGTTCGGCTTTAATTGTTTCGAAACGTTCGATACGCTTAGGAATAACGGCGTTGAGGTAGGCGTCGTCTTTACGGAGGGGTGCAGGGTTGTCGCCATTAGCGGCCGCCATAGTCAATCAATCAAGCAAGGTGGGGAATAATATGATAGGTATTGGGGATAATGTTAAAGGGAGAGGGTTTATGTTAGCAAATGAAAACCCTTGATGATAATAATGTTCACTCTTCTTTGTGTTGTTGACTTAGGGTTGGGTTGTTTATGTTACGATTTAGGTGCTTGGAGCTTACTCTCCACGCAATATTATTTTACGGAGTATTTTATTTATCCATTTTTGTCACCTTACAAAAATTACAATGTATATCCGTGAGAACCTTGCGACGGATTAAGTATTACGGGAGTTTTTCTAACGTGTGTCCCAAAGATATATATTAATAACTCATTTATGGTATTAACAACAAATTCACATGAGATACTCAATTACTTTTTTTACTATATTTAATGTGAATATATTATTTTTTACTATATATGGGTTATTAACATGTGTCATTTAGAGGCACACATTAGACAAACCCTACTTATATATAAGTAGGGGTAAATAAGACAAAGGTAAGAATGTCTAGGGAATTACATATAGCTTGTCTTTATCAACCCGAGTGGTTTTATTTGGCATGTCACAATCTTGTGACGGATATCGCCTGTCACAATTGAGAATTTGTGCAAAAATTACACATTGTAAAAAATTAGAAACGGTTTTTCTAATGGGTGTCCAGTATCCTAGGAGCTGATGTTTATTTAACTACGGAGTAAACAATTTTGAGTGAAATTTTAAGTTCTATCTAAGATGTCTAAAATAAAATAATAAAAAAAAGTACCTTTATCGATGCAGGTGTCTCGGAAATACCGGGAGCAAACTCCCGCTTAAACTAAAAAAATAAGAGATTTCTAAAGTTTTCCCGCCTAAATGAATTAGGCAAGTTTTCCCGCCAAAATGAATTAGGCTATAAATGGGCTTCTTAACATCATATCTACAACTGGGCCATCCTGATTAACTTTGACTTAAGTTATAAATGGGCTTCATAAAAACATATTTACAACTGGACCATACTGATTAATTTCATACAAAAAATAATTCTATACCATTTTAAAAAGGGGATAATATTCTAACTTGCATAGACATATTAACAGGATATTCTTATCATGTCACATACATGAAATTTCACTAAATATGTGTACACTGTGATGTAAATATTTTATTATTATTATTATTATTTTTAAAACTAAACATTATGACCAAGAACATTTTTTTAGGAAACATTTTCTAATTAATTCTATTATTCTATCTTTTGATACAAACGTACTACGGGTCGAGAGTATTAATAAATTGTTATTACTTCTATAAAAGAAAAACTTATGATATATTTTTTTTACACTTTAACTTAATATCCTATCTTTGCTCCATATTATATGAAAACTTAGATTATGGTTACTTTTTTTTAATTGTTTATATAACGCCTTCAGTAGATATAGTGATATAATTATAAACAATGTTTTCTTAAAACGGGGTTAATAAAATAATTTTAGTAAAATCGACAATCTTATACGGAGTAAAAGTGTTGAACAATCTCTTTTCTAGCTCTTAATACAAAATTACTATATGTAAATTTTATAATTAAATTTCAAATGGAGTTAAATACCAACAGTATAATTATTAAATTCTCTAATATTATTATCATCTAAAAAACCGCGCATTTGCGCGGGATCTGTACTAGTATATTTTTAACCAGGAGCGGACCTAGGATTTTGGCATAAGTGGGGAACAAATTTTTTTCTAAAAATAAACCATCTTCCATTTTATAAGGCACTTTATGCATCTTTTAATTCATTTTGTATACAGGTTTAAAAAGTTGAAAAAAAAGTAATAAGCTAAATGTTAAGCGGGAAATATATCAAATCACCCTCATAAGTTATGGGGTAATTTGCACATGTTAAACTATACATCAAATTTTACAGAACGTAAATTACAACATTGAAAAATGTCTTTTTTAAGATATATAGGACATTATAATCCTCTATTAAACATTGGTTGCTAGTTGCTCAACGATTAGGATATTAACATAATATCTTAAAGGTTGGAAGTTCAAATCTTGTTAGAAACAAATTATACACAACAGAGGTAAAAACTATATGGGCCTGTTGTCTACGGCGCAGCAGGATCTTTTGACATCTAATTGAGACCTTCTACCAACTGTGCTACATCATCTACATGCATAATGTAGAGGGATGCAGCACTTCCTTTCTGTTCGACATGCTTAATCCGCGTCTGGGCACAGCACTCGCGTTTGAAAGGATAATCTGTCATTGGCTAAACAGTTATTGAGTCATGCTATTTTAGTCATTTAACCCTACTTTTTGACTTCAAAGATAAATATTCTGAAATTCAGAGCCCTGTTTTTAACCCAAGAGTTTAGAAGAATAAGGATAGAATAACCCGCTAGATAGAGTAATAGCACAAGCCGGTATAGATTAAGCAAGAATGTTGGATCGAGTTGGTACTAATAGTTCCGCACGTATGCTTTGTTTCACTAGTCACTAGTCACAACTCACAAATAATGAATGAATGGCTATTTGTGTTGGGCCTATTAATAAGACACTCTTATCTATATTGGTCGAAATTTGAAGTTCGATTGACTACAAATAGACCTGGTATAGAGATCAATCAGGGCGGGTCACATGTCTGCAACACAATCTCATTACTGTAAGAAATATGTATAATTGTATTGAATGAATTATATGAATTACAATACGATGCTATTTATACAAGAGACGGAAACCCTACTCCTTGGAGCCTAAGGAAACTATTAACAAGAATATGGAAAATACAATATACACTAACTATATTTACGGAGATACATAATATACTATGAAGACGGAATAATATCTTTATTATTTACTTCCTTAACACGCCCCCGCAAGATGGACGGTCCAGGGACAAGGCCAATCTTGGAAAGCAACAGATGAAAACGAGTACGAGGTAAAGACTTGGTTAGAGCATCACTAAACGATCATCGCCCAAAATGTGTTGAACACGCAGAGAACCATTTTGAACCCGCTCTCGAACAAAGTGAAACGAAAGAGCAAGGTGCTTCATACGCGAATGGAAGACGGGATTAGCGAGTAGTTTAGTCGCACTAAGATTGTCGGAAAATGACGGGAGAGGAGACGAAGGGACACGAAGTTCCCGCAAGAGGGATTGTAGCCAAGCAAGCTCGGTAGTAGTTGCCGCAATGGCACGAAACTCGATTCCGTAGAAGAGAGGGAGAGACCGTCTTTGTTTCTTAGAGGACCAGGACACGGCATTTCGACCAAGATAAACAACATAACCGGTGGTAGAGACGTAATCACCTCTATCACCAGCCCAATCATCATCACAAAGAGGCATGCAATTCGATTTAACTAGAACGATAGAGCATAACACCATTAGATATGGAACCTTTAAGATAGCGAAGAAGCCTTTTTAGAGCAGTCCAGTGAGGATGACGAGGGGATTGCATAAATTGAGCCAACTTATTGACAGAGAAGGAGATGTCCGGGCGAGTGAGAGATAGGTATTGCAGTCCACCAATGATAGCACGATAAGTAGTAGCATTAGGGACAGGCGAACCATTGTCTTTGAGAAGTAATAAATCAGTCGGAAGAGGCGTAGGAGCAGGCTTAGCATCGAGCATATGATGACGCTCAAGTAAATCATGAATGTACTTTTGTTGAGAAAGAAAGAGACCAGATGACGTGGGACGGACTTCAACACCAAGGAAGTAAGACAAGGGACCAAGGTCCTTAATGGAGAACCGTGAGGACATATTTGAGATAAATTGAGTGACAGTGGTGAGACACGGACCAGTGACGATGATATCGTCGACGTAAACCAATAAATAAAGAGGGGAGGGGGAGTGCATAATGAAAAGGGATGGGTCAGCTAAGGACCCAGTAAAGCCGTAGGACAACAGGTACGTTTTGAGCTCGGTGAACCAGGCCCGAGGGGCCTGTTTTAAACCATAGAGAGCCTTAGACAGTTGACAGACATAAGAGGGGTGAGCGGTATCAACGAAACCATGAGGTTGCTCCATAAAGACGGACTCATTTAAATGACCTTGCAAGAAGGCATTGTTGACATCTAATTGACGAAGATGCCAACCACTAGTGACGGCAAGAGACAGTAAGAGACGAATGGTGGTGGGTTTAACAACGGATCGAAAGTGTCGGAAAAATCAATACCTGGACGTTGATGAAATCCCTTGGCAACGAGCCTTGCTTTAAATTTGTCGATGGTATTGTCGGGGTTATACTTAATACGGTATACCCATTTGCATCCAATGACATTTTGGGTAGGGGAACGAGGCACAAGAGTCCATGTTTTATTATTGGTGAGCGCATCAAATTCAGCGGTCATAGCAGCGCGCCATCGTGTGTCAAGGAGGGCTTGTTTGGTGGTAGTTGGGATAGACATGTCGGTTAGGGTAAGGGATAGGGCATATCTGGGGTTGGGTTTTACAATGTTGTTGGACAGTCGGGTGCCATGGTTATGGCGTGGAGGAGGAGGGGGAGGTGGTGGCGGGGCAGGGGAGGCAGTGTGGGGTGAAGGCAGGGGAGTGGCAGGGGTCGTGGGAGGAGAAGTAACAGGGGAGTTTGGAGTGGCAGGGGAACGTGGAGAGGTGGGAGGAGTGAGTGGGGGTTCGGTGGTGACAGGGGGATCGGGCGGAGAGAGGAGGGGGTACGGGCGGGGACGGGGTGCACCATTGAGAGATGTCGAGGTCGTGTCGGGTGCGTTATAGGAGGGAAAGGTTGTTTCAAAAAATCTAACATGGCGGGAGGTGTATATTTTGAGGGAGATGGGGTCGAGGCGTGGGTAGGCACTGGGTAGCGGAGTAGCCAATGAAAATACACGGAGTAGAGCGAGGATCAAGTTTATGCGTAGTGTAAGGACGGAGCCAAGGATAGCATAAACAACCGAAGGAACGGAGTTTGGTGTAGTTGGGCATTTGTTGGAAAAGACGCAGGTAGGGAGAGTCATTTTTTAGGGTAGGAGTGGGAAGTCTATTTATGAGGTAGGCTGCCGTGGTGAAAGCAAAGGACCAGAAGAGAGTAGGAAGTTTGGCGTGGTGAAGTAAGGAAAGACCGGTTTCGACGATGTGACGGTGTCGTCGCTCAAATAAACCGTTGTGTTCGGGGTATGAGGAGGAGAAGTTAAGTGTGAGATACCATTGTTTAAGATGTCCGGGTGAGTTTTAAGTATTCCCCACCATTGTCGGAATATAATCTTAAGATGGACCGATTGAAGAATTTTTCAACGAGAGCACGAAAGCGATGAAACGTAGGAGCGGTGTCGATTTTCGTTTAAGGGGTAGAGCCGGATATAGCGAGTGTAGTGATCAATAAAAACAACATAATATTTGAAGCCATCGATGGAGTGCAAAGGGGATGTCCATACATCCGAGTAAATTAGATCAAGAGGAGCAGAGGAAGTAAGAGTATTAATCGAAAACGGTAATTTATGACTTTTATTAATTTCACACGAATTGCAAGGACGGGAAAAGGAAGAACAAGCTAATGAATTTTGATGACAAATTGTATTAAAGATAGTAGTTGAAGGATGCCCAAGACGATGATGCCACGACATTGCGGAAGAGGCAAGACCGAGATGAGCTTGTGGAGTGAGCGGCGTCCATTCGTAGATGCCAGAGCTAAGTGGTCCGTGGAGGAGTGGTGGAGTCTGGTTGGGTACCTTTAGAGAAAAAGAGTTAGCAGAGAATTCAAATAAGATATCGTTGTCTTTGCAAAGTTGGGAAATAGAGATAATTTTGCGAGAAATAGACGGAACATATAATACATTATTAAAAAACAGAGAGAAAGAAGAGGAAATTGGAATAGAAAAGGAACCTATATGAGAGATGGGTAGGGAAGAACCATCACCAATGATTAATTCATCAGTGCCGTCATAAGGACGATGAAGCGATAGGAGGGAAAGGTCATCAGTGATGTGATGAGTTGCGCCACTGTCAAGGAGGTAAGTAGCCGGGGACTGAGAGGAAGAAGCAGTGGCAGTGTGTGCTTGTGGACGAGGTTGGCGAGGACGGGGTGGGGGTTGAGGGAACTGAGTGTTGGGGAAGAGCTTTTTGAAGTCGGCACAATTAGATAAGTAGTGCCCAGGGTGTCGACACCATTGACAGGTGCCTTTGAAGGGGTTAGTAGTGGTGGGTGTGGTGGGTGTAGTGGGTGTGGGTAGGAGGCCAGGTGCTCGAGATGGAGGAGGTGAGTTACGGTGATAGTTGGGGCGGTATGAGGTGGCGTGAACGAGAGGCGGGGAGGGTGGGAGTGGGCAGGTGAGGAAGGTTGAGTTCATGGTTCAAGAGTTTTTCATGGAGGGCTTCTAGGGTAATCGGGTCATCGCGAGCTCGGACTCAATCAATAACAGGTTGGTAGGTTTTGTAGTCAAGGCCTTTGAGGACCCACAACAATATCTTCATTGTCCAACGTTTTGCCGAGGAGAGCAAGGTCCGTGACACAAGTCGTAATGTCTTGCATATATTCGGCAATGGAACGATCTCCTTTGGAGAGACTGTCAAACCGATTTTTCAGTTGGAGGAGGTGACCCCGTGAGGGATTGGCATAGGTTTTCGCAAGGAGATTCCAAACCTCACGAGAGGTAGTAGCTTTGAGGACAAGGGGAGAGATGGAGGGGTGTAAAGTACCAAGCAAAGCACCCTTGAGGAGGCTATCTTGACGCTTCCAAGAGGCGTGCTTGGGGTTGGGTGAGGTTTTGAAGTCAGTGGTGGTGAGAGTAGGTTCGGGTGTAGGGAAGGAGCCATCGACAAATTTAAGCAAGTCAAAGCCGAAGAGAAGATCAGTAACTTGTGTTTTCCATGTTTGATAATTTTTGGTGGTGAGTTGAGTGCAAGAGGTGAAGTTAATGAGGATGAAGGGGGATGAAGGATCATCGGGATTGGGAAGAGAGGTGCCGGAGGTAGCCATGAAAGGACGCGGAAGAAAAAGGTGAAGGGTAACGGCCTAGGATGTTAAGCTCTGATACCATGTAAGAAATATGTATAATTGTATTGAATGAATTATATGAATTACAATACGATGCTATTTATACAAGAGACGGAAACCCTACTCCTTGGAGCCTAAGGAAACTATTAACAAGAATATGGAAAATACAATATACACTAACTATATTTACGGAGATACATAATATACTATGAAGACGGAATAATATCTTTATTATTTACTTCCTTAACAATTACGGAGCGGATTAGGCAATTGCGAAAGACTTTTGAAGGAGCATTTTGGCCTTGAGTCAATATGGGTCAAGTCACTTTAGATACTCATTTTCGAATGAGTCACTTAATTTTCGAGCAAAAACACTTTTATTAGTCATTTTCGAATATGAGTAAACAATTTTCAATCAGTATTTTATTTAGATACAAGGGACACAAGGCAGACACACCAACAAGAAAATAAAGTCGCAAAAGGATTAGAGAATTGCACCTTGGACGGTCTCTCAGTAACATTAATCAAAGACCGTCCTTAAGAATTTGTATTTGCGAGTACAACCCAGTTAAGACAATAATAGCAAGAATAAAATCCATGGAACTCGTTCGATTTGAATACCATTCCTGAATTCCTGCATTCCTTCTATCCACTAGAGTCTATAAATCCAATTGCAATGAAAGACCACCTCAAGCTCATTGAACCAACGCTGCTATAAAAATACCTTGTCATTCGCCACAACTCCGCTATTCATTAGATGTTATATTTGATCAGACTCATAAACCTTAAATCTGAGTTCTGTGGAGATCAATCAAATATATCACAAAGTATTCGTAATAATTAAACACGAGGATAACAAATACTCCTTATCTATATAATACTATTAAAAGGGGAACTTAAAATGCCACGTCATAAATGCCACCTTACACTACCAAAAAGCCACATCACTTACTACACATGACATGTCAAATTTTAATATGACATGGCGAGTTAATGTGGTATAAATCATCAACTTATTATTATATGACATTAATTTAAATATATTTTTTTTCCAAAATTTATATATCCCTTTCAAATTTACATCAAAATTTCATAATTTATAATTAAAATTTACACCAAAGTTTACATCATTATTTCTAATTTTAAAAGTAAAAAAGAAAAAAAGAAAGAAATATTAAATGCAAATAGCATTACAAATATTATACTTTGGACTTTTAAGCTTGTAGATAATTTAAACAACAATTAAAATCAAAATTCATATTAAATTTTAAATTTCGACGTTTATTGTTAGAATATTTTAAGCAACAAATACATATCACATAATTCTAATTTACTCCGTTTATTAAAAAAATAAATATTTTGTTGATATTAAGAGTAAATAATAACATATTTAACATTAAACAAGGTGACTTTTGTCAACAAAAAAATAAAAAATAAAATAAAAATTAAAGCAAACCTTTAACATTTCATTTCTCCTTGCTCCATATTTATGTTTATATTAAATTTGCTAATAATGAAAAAGAATGCTCAAAAGTCCTAAAACCTTACTACATAATTATTATATATATTAAATTTGATGATAATAATAAAAAGACACCCAAAAGTCATAACATGCATCCTCAATTGGATATAAATGTTCGATGTAAGACAAAATTTGTGAGCCAAATTTCACGCCAATATTTTTTTTGCCCTCATCGCCAATAAAATCGTAGTTGTATATGTAAATAGTCTTTTTTAAATCTTATCAGTATATCAACATCAAGGTAAGTGTATTAAGGTAAGGTAAATGTATTAAGGTTTTAAATTAATAATTTAATAATTTATTTTTAAGTTCCATTGGTTATGAAATGCTCATCACGTTTTAAAACTTTCTTATGTAGGTGATGGGGCATATTCTGCACCGCTGACCAAAGTCAACACACTGAGCAAGGTCAAAGATATCCACAGCAAGTCAACGACTTAGACTGTCTAGCCGATGCATCCCATCGGCCGGCTAGCCAGCGTCTCGGCGACAACCCGCCACCGGGGGACATACCCGCGTACTCATATCCAAGACCCTCTGCCGGCCTGCCATAGGTTCATCGGCCGAGGGTAGAACGGTCTTTCCACCTGATAAGCCACTTGGCCACTTGGCCACTACGTGACAAAAGGTGAAAGCCTATAAATACTCCTCAACCTTCTTTGAGGAAAGGATCTCACAACTAAACCTAAATACACTATTCATCCTGTAACATCTCTCTTATCTCTCTACAATACATTCCTAGCCATTTAGCATACAACTTATACCTCTAAGTTCACCGACTTGGCGTCGGAGTGGGTACGCTTGGCACAAAGCCAAGCCCTCGCCTTCGTTCATTGTTGCGGGGGGAGGCCGAGGGAGACGATAGAAGCACGAAGGGTCTAATCCAAGACATTATTCTACAAGCCACGGGTGGTAACGATACTTGCTCGGAATTATACCCGAACAATTGGCGCCGTCTGTGGGAAAAGACACTAGAAGCTAGTCACATTCATTCCCAAACAAAAAACACAAAACAAAAACCCACCCAAAAAGCTAAGAAAATGTCGAAACAACAAGATGCGAACAGAATCGACGAAACCGCATTTTACCAAGATGATACTTTCCACAATTCTCGAGTCGTACATGCCCTCCACCGGCGGTGTAATCCAACCGGAGTTCGGGATGCCATCAATACCCGACACGCCGTCCGCCCGACCAACCAGGTCACCATCATGGGACATGTGGTTGACGTGGCAAGGTCAAGATGCTCCTAGACCTAATTAGTAATACGCCCGCTCACACTGTCACGTCGACAAGAGCGGCGGAAACTGTCCGGGAGACCAGGGCCCAAAATATGACTCCGAGAAATTTGAACGGAGCACTAGGAGAAGCCGGCCCAATCAAGACGCCGGGGGAGCCCAAAGTGGGCGTGGTAGACCTAAGTCCTTCCCGCACTCGGGAGGACAGGCGTCCCGCCACACGAACGAGGCTCACCCCGAAGAAGCTGAGGAGTCCGACTCGGCAGAGTTGGAGAAGAAGCCCGAGTCGAAGAAGGAGCCCCTCCCGTCACGGAGGAAGGAGCCAGGTTACGGACGCTATCGAAGCCGCAACCCCGATTACCTCGGTCAAAGCCGAGAGCGACGGGGAACACGACGGCCGATACGCTAAAAGAAAAACGTATACTCAGCGCAATTGAGACGCCAATCTAGCGGTCAATATGCCTTCACATTCGACGCTATCGAAGCCGCAACCCCGATTACCTCGGTCAAAGCCGAGAGCGACGGGGAACACGACGGCCGATACGCCAAAAGAAAAACGTATACTCAGCGCAATTGAGACGCCAATCTAGCGGTCAATATGCCTACACGCTATTTAACACTATCGAAGCCGCAACCCCGATTACCTCGGTCAAAGCCGAGAGCGACGGGAACACGACGGCCGATACGCTAAAAGAAAAACGTATACTCGCCGCACTTGAGACGCCAATCTAGCGGTCAATATGCCTACACGATTAGCTACGGACGCTTATCGGCCGCAACCCCGATTACCTCGGTCAAAGCCGAGAGCGACGGGAACACGACGGCCGATACGCTAAAAGAAAAACGTATACTCGCCGCAATTGAGACGCCAATCTAGCGGTCAATATGCCTACGATTCTAAACACTATCGAAGCCGCAACCCCGATTACCTCGGTCAAAGCCGAGAGCGACGGGGAACACGACGGCCGATACGCTAAAAGAAAAACGTATACTCAGCGCAATTGAGACGCCAATCTAGCGGTCAATATGCCTACACGGTTACGGACGCTAAAGACGTTGGACACAGTTGAGACGTGCATTCAAACTGCCTCGGCCATGTCATGTGTGAAAACAAACGCACTCAACTAGTAAAGTGGAAGAACGAACGAGAGAACCGTAATCAAAGCCCCGCCAAGCCAAAGGCCGCAAAATAACTTTATTAAGAAGGATCACAAGGAGAGTACAAACGACGGCCGTCCCCGTAGGGGTAGCCTAAACTCTACCTACCAAAGCATTACAAAAGCAAAGAAACGAAAGGAAAGCAAAAGATTACAGACTTAGGATTTGAAGCGCCAAAAGAATGGCAGGGAGAGAAGGCTCAATAATTGGCCCCCGAACACCGGCTATCCGAGACGCCGGGTGAGTCTCGGTGACGACCGCCCGTCTCCCTATGCCTGCTTGTTGCCTCCATCGCAGCAACAAAGATCATCCTCGGTGGCGGCTTGGAGGAAGGTTGACCATCCCCGGCAACTCCTTGGCCTCACTGCCTGAGCGCCTTCGCCGCCTCCGCCTTCTCGCAGCCGTCTCCGCAGACCTCGCCTATCTCATCCAGAACCGATCATATTTCTCCCACGGGAAGGAGCCGTCGGGGACAGACCTTCGATCGATCGCTCCCCCGGCCGCCTCCTCGGCCTGGTCCCGGAATTGGGCGCACATTTTAGGGAGGAGATCACATTGGAGCATTTCAATATCCTTCTCTTTTTGAGCAAGGATAGCACTCGCACGTCACTAAGCACCTCCGCCTGCTTGTGGAATCGCTCCTCCCACTCGTCCCTCTTGGCAACCACAGCGTCATAGGCACCTTTGTACCTATCCCGCTCCTCCATCATCTTGGCCGTGGCGCCATCAAAGCATTCTCAACTTTGGCCCTCTCGGCCCTCGGCGACCTCTCGGCCTCCTCCGCGCGCCCCACAACACGAAGATCCAACCGAGCCTTCCCGCTTCCTCCTCAATGAGAGATCAAGCTTGAGCTGTGCAATCACCGGTCCGGACGGGCCGTGGCCCTTTCTTGCTCCCCGGATAAGAGACACGGCCAGGCGACTCCATCTCCCCGACCTCTTATATATCTTCTCGCCCTCCGCCACGAGCTCGGGCGGGGTAACCTTCTCTGGGAAAGGAGTCCACGACGACGTTTTGGCCACCAGCCTTCTCGGCCGCCTTCTTCTCACCGCCTTCTCAGTCTGCTTCCCCGCCGCTCGCCGTTCAGTGAGAACGGCACGCCGACGTTGATCTACAAAAAAATGACACAGAGCATCCATGTCACCTTGTGTTGGCACGTCGAAAGCTTTGTCACCAGGAATGTCCAACGAGCCAAATCCGAACCACATGTTAAGTCCGTACCCGTCAACCCTCTTATTTGGAGGGTGGTGGGAGCAGCTCCTCCCCGGCAACGGTGGAAGCGGGCGGTGGGTCTTTCCTCTTCCTCGGAGAAGGGACCTTAGCGAGCGATTGCCTCCTCCTCGAAATGTTGATCACCTCCACATGAGCCTTTTCGGCCGCGGGGGTCGAAGAGGGAGTCGCAATTGATACAGCCGCCGACTTGGACGTCGCCTTCTTCGGTCTCTTCGGCACGCCGTCAAGAACCCGTGCCTGAGCCGTCTCCCGATCCAACGCCCTCGACTGCTTTTCCATGAGCTCGTTAGGGGATAGCCGGCGATCTTTCGTTTCAGCCGTAGGATGACGGGTGAGAACCTTCCCGTCCTTATCAAGCCCCAGCCTCTTCAGGTCCCTCTCAGACAGATCCCGGCCAAATCGATCTGCAAGAAACCGAACAAGAGTTACATAAAAGAAGTAAAAACAAAGCTCAGAAAAAGGAACATAACGAGCAGGGGTGGGCCTCACACCGACCCCACTCACCCCAGTTGAGGGCCGGTATGAGGCCGACGCGGCATAACAGCTCGTCCTGAAGAATAATCTGAGTCGGGGCAGCCATCCCTCCTCGGCGTCAAAAATAGCCGCATTGCCCGTTTCTCATCCTCCGAAAGAGGGACAAAAGAAGCGTCCATCTTAACCTTGCTACCCCGGAGACGTATTTCTCATACTCGCCCGGGTCTCACACCGTAAGTGAACAGGGGCCCTGAAAAGACCGAGGCAACGGATAGTCCTCCCAAGACTTTGACATACACCCATCGCTCTTGCCGGTCTTTGCGGGAAGTAAGCTTGTTTACGGAGACATATCCCGGCTCCATCTCGCACGCTGTACCACCCCACCCTTTTGGCAAATGACGGCCAAGACTATGAAGTCGGCGGAATAAGTCGACCGTAGGATCTCCCCTTTAAAGAGGCGAGCCACACAAAGCCGATTATCGTCCTCACGACCAACGGATGCGGTTGGGCCACGGCAAGATTCATAGCTCTGATGATGGGCACGAGGTGTTCGTTCAAAGGAAACCGGAGCCCGTACTCCAATTGCCCGATGTACACGCCGATATGACCCGGGGAGGACAAAGAGACCGACCCTCCTCCCGAGGGAAAACAATTTTATACCCCTCACCAAGGAAGAAGTGATCTCCGAAAAGAGTTTCCCCGAGTCGCTTGCGAATTTATTTGTCCAGAACGGTCGAGGCCGGTCGTGCGGCCTCACCATGGTCCGAATAGCCCTCCTCCCACCACCAACGGAAGCCCCTCACCACGATCCGGAGTGATAATCCTCCCGCCATCACCGGAGCCCCTCATCATCATCCTCATCTTCCAACTCCTCCGGGAGGCGGATCGGCTACGGGGAAGGAGACTTAGGGCCCCCAAACCTTAGCGGGATGGCCTCCAAGACCTCCTCCTCATCAAGACGCGACGGGGAACCCCGGCGCAGTATACCAATCCCGGCGTCGAAGACATGATTCACAACAAATTACCAGCAAGAAAAAAAAAATAAAAGTTTGCTTGTTTACCTTAAAGAAAAACACTCGCCGGATCGGATACTCAAAGATTAAGAAGAAGAAAACCCTTGAAAGTTTGGAGAGATGAAGATTTTAGAGAAAAATTTTCGAAAATAAAATGGAGGCCAAAATCACGGAATAACTTCCCTATTTATAGAGAAAAGCCCATGAAGAGGGACCAATCAGGGCACAGCCCATGAAGTGTCAACCAATCGGCAACGAACACACACGTGTCAAGCATGCAACCGCGGAATGTCAATCGTCGCAACAATTGAATGTCAATCAATGCAATGCGATGACCAAGCGTCTTCAACAAGCCTATTCACATCTCTCGCGATCTGTTCATTTCAAGCAAATTCCTGGGTATCTACTCTCCGCCGGCTACCGATCAACCAAGTAATGGAGCACCGGCGGGCCAATCAAAGTCAACCTAAGACTCTCTCGGCCCGGTCTCGGCCACGTCATTTCCTTTTTCCACATCGGATACCCTTTACGCATCCATGTGGAGGGGGGATATGGTATATGGTGCGGCCTAACAAGAGCCACGCCGGTACACAAGAAGACACCGATACAGAAATTTGCGGAAGTTTGTGCGAAATATATGCAAAGATACATCGGAGCCCATACCACGGCATAGACTACGCTGGGGCAAATTGATGGGGCATATTCTCGCACCGCCGACCAAAGTCAACACACCGAGCAAGGTCAAAGATATCCACAAGAAGTCAACGACTTAGATCGTCTAGCCGATGCATCCCATCGGCCGCCTAGCTAGCGTCTCGGCCCGACAACCCGCCACCGGGACACATACCCGCGTACTCATATCCAAGACCCTCTGCGGCCGCCATAGGTTCATCGGCCGAGGGTAGAACGGTCTTTCCACCTGATAAGCCACTTGGCCACTTGGCCACTACGTGACAAAAGGTGAAAGCCTATAAATACTCCTCAACCTTCTTTGAGGAAAGGATCTCACAACTAAACCTAAATACACTATTCATCTGGTAACATCTCTCTTATCTCTCTACAATACATTCCTAGCCATTTAGCATACAACTTATACCTCTAAGTTCACTGACTTGGGCGTCGGAGTGGGTACGCTTGGCACAAAGCCAAGCCCTCAGTTCGTTCATTGTTGCAGGGGAGGCCGAGGGAGACGATAGAAGCACGAAGGGTCTAATCCAAGACATTATTCTACAAGCCACGGGTGGTAACGATACTTGCTCTGGAATTATACCCGGAACAGTAGGAACTATCAAGATTTGTGGTAGGTAAATGTATTAAGGTTTGGTAAATGTATTAAGGTTTTAAAATAATAATTCATTTATTTGTTTTTAAGTTCAATTGGTTGCTCATCACTTTTTAAAACTTTCTTATGTAGGAACTATCAAGATTTGTGGTGTTGTGATATTCGAAGGTAAATAAATATACTTACATCTTTATGGCTTAATGCCCTTTTTCTATTATTATTTAAATAAAAACTTAAGTTAATAACGATAAGATTAATATCACGTAAATCAAATTTCACCATTTTATTTCTTATTAATTATTCGATGGATTTTGTCCTTTTTTTCCCTATAGATGGTTCATTGGAGAAAAAATACTATATGGAGAAAGAAAATATTAGAATTGCTTAAACAACTACTCCCTTCATTCCACTCAATACTATATTATAAACTAACTACAAGATTGACTATAAGTTTTTGACGGAAGACAACATTTGTGAGACAACATTTAAGTAAATATATATTTTTGTACCGCTATCGCGAAAAAAATTGTATATGTCACTAACTTTTTTTTTTATCATTGTATCAGCATCAAGGTAAATGTATTAAGGTTTTAAATTAAAAATTCATTTATTTATTTTATTTTCCATTGGTTATGAAGTACATCACATTTTTAACCTCGCATATTTGTTGTTTATTTCTTATTTAGGGATATTGAGATTTGTGGTGTTGTGCTATTCAAAAGTAAATATACTTACATCTTTAGACTCAATGTCATCTTTCTTCCATTATTTAAGAGAAACTTAAATTAATAACAAAAATTAATGACTGAGCATCTCCAATGGTTTTCTTTAGGGACTTGCTTGCAATATTTATAAAATTGCAAGCAAGTAGCTTACCATTGGAGTATGAAATAATTGATGTAGCTTGTGAGCATTGTAGCTCTACCAAGCATGTAGCTTGGTTTTAAAAAATAAAAAGTAAAATTTTTCATTGGTAGAAATTTTATTGTAGGACCCATAAAGTTAGAAAATGTTGTAGCAAACCATTGGAGCGGTATGTAGTTGAAGAGCAAAATAGCTTAAAAAACCGAGTTGCAAAACCAAACTACAATGCGTTGTAGCTGTCCACTGGAGTAAGTGATTTTTTTTTATGTAGGGATGGTTTATTGAAGAAAGAAGACTAAGAAGAGAAATATTAGAATTACTTAAACAAATACTCTATTCATTCGACTCAATACTATATTATAAACTAACTATAAGATTGACAACATGAATGTAAATGACTAATTGTTTTTAGGTTCATAAAAAAAATTAGTATTTCAAAAACTTTCAAATGTATGCTTTATTTTGATATGTGTTGTTTTTTAATCATCATTTTTCCTTAGAAAAATAACACTCATAGAATGAAATTGAATTTGCGAGGATCTCAATCTTATTGACATGGATAATAGGTAGCATAAATAATGGAGTGAAAAGCCCAAAAATTATCATTTAAGAAAGGAGTTAGATGTTAAATTAGTGAGGTGAATTAATTATCAATTATTAATAACTATAAAGATGAGAGAAATCTAAAAAGTTTATTTACATCTACATTATTCTTTTGTACACCTTAAATTTAATTTTCATTTTCTTTAATTATACACATGAGACACATGCCTATTCAAAATGGCTTTTGATAGAAAACATGATTGAGTGGAATGCTTAGTTTATCTATTTTGAAGTATACGGTTCAATCCCCAAGGTGGAAAATTTGGAGAAATGTCAAAGCACATTTTTGCTTAATATTGTTTAATGGATGAAGTATAGGGACTTAATGATCCAATTATTACGAGTTGCTCCTTTCAAATTCTTAGTTCCGCAATTTATTATAGTACTAGCTACAAATATTATGGGTGCTGTGAAATGTTAGTTTTTGTCACAACAATTCTAATCGTGTGTTTTATATTAATTTCGGATTTGTTGATAAAATTTTAATATCTAATTAGTGAGGGTGTTGCATGTTTGGCGATCTTTGTTTGATAATATTATGGTTTCATGTAATGTGATTATGCGAATACCGTATTATTAATTGATTTTAATCGGCTTCCATTGAGTTACTTGATTTTTTCGATTATGCGAATACCTGTATTATTAATTGATTTTAATCAGCTTCCATTTGCGCATATTTGACATATCACAAAGCACGTAAAAGGATTTGAGTAACACCACTTTCCATTTAAAACCCTCATAAAAGAACGTCAAATAATGACATGGTTTTGATAAAAGTATTTACTATATAACACTTTAGTTTTTGATTTTACATAAAACTATTGTACAAAAAAACTAATTTGTCTTGATTTTATAGAAGTCTTAAAACATGAAATCATAGTGTAGAATGTTATGATTTGATTCACTAAAAATATCATAGTAAAAAACAAAAGATCCCGTGAATTTCACGGGTCACAAAACTAGTTATAATCATCAACAGCATACTTAGCACACTGAATTGCATCTTCAATGTCTTCCTCAGCTGATTGATCGCACTCTGCAATCCCTCCACACAGATGATATATCAACCCAAAGGATTCACATCAAATCCCTTCAATTACCTAAATTAATCAAACTTCATCACAAGCATCTCATATCTTAGAACTGTATCATTGGTGTGTGGCTAAAACGCAGTAATAATTTGACAAAGGGTTATTTGCAAAATTACTTTTAATTAGCGCTAGACTTTGAAGGCAAAACCCATCGATAAAAAATTTTCCATAGGCTTTTGTCCACTTGCTTGTGTTATACATGACTTAAAATTTACTGTTTTAGGTCACTTCAAATCATATAGAATAAGGTCAATTATAGGTCAACTGGTCGATCTAAATGGATCGGGTCATTTTATTTAGGTCTAATCACAATTCACAAGGCAGTTAGGCAGGTAGGAATCCTAGATATATCATGCGCATCAGACCTATGAAATTGACTCATTTTATTGCCTCAAAGTGTCCGATACTAAATCATGGTTGTTAGCACACCACAAATCTTAAACAACCGCAACTAATCCCTATAGGGCTAGGGAATGCCCACCCTATCAACCGCTCCCAGGTTGCACACCTTTCATGGTTTCACCACAACCACCAACAGGTCCACCACCGAGAGTTTTACTTAAAAGAGAAATAAAAAGTTCCGAAGAGATGCTATGAGTACATAAAGGTGGCTGCCACAAGTACAAGCATCTCATATCTTCGCTCCTTTGCTATTTTCATGTACTTCAGGGCCGTTCAGGCTGCAAGAGAAGAGCGCAATTACTTAGAATCAAAACTACCATTTATATTCTCAATTTCATTAGTTGGGTTTAAGAAAAGTGATAGAATAGGATTGAGGGATTAATTTATAGTGGACAAATATACGAAATTTATGAAGGGACAATAAAATTCAGATAAACAAAGAGAACAAATTTCGACGAGTATTTTATTTAGGGGTACAGGGGATACACCTCCACCTACTCCACCCCGGCCATATTTTTTCAGAAGAAACAAATATATGGTTCGCAGTGCTACAACACAATTCACAAATGTTGATACGTGAATATAAAGGGATAAAATAGAGCACACACCCATTCTTGAAATTGTTGAACATCCTGTAAGAAAATTGCATGTTTAGTCACTGAAAATGCTTAAAAAAACTTGATAAAGAATCGAGAGAGCGATGAGATCTACGAACCTCATCCTTCAAGTTCTTTTGAGTAAAATATTTCAGTTTGGCCTGTGAGAGAAGTCTTGATTAGCAATAGTAAAATGTAAATGACGGTTTATCAGACGCCATAGAATTACGGTCGTCTATTGCATAAAGAACGATTTGTACAGGTTAATAAAAGCATACTTTATGACTTGTGTTTTTCCATGCTCTTAACGCAAGCTGTTTCTAATACACATAAAGATGAATTCAGTGGTCACATGAACAGGAATTGAATAAGCGTAAATTAATTCAAGCAAATATAAGAAAGCTACTAACCTTCTTCTCGTATGACCATTCCGAGAATTCAGGTATCTTGCAAACGAGCCCCCTGTAACAGTGAAAACGATTTAAACATGTGCACAAAAATATAGTTGAGCGTTGAATTAACCTGTAAAACAAAAACAAATTGATGGAAGGAGAAAACGTACAAGAAGCGAAGGAAAGCACCCTTGGGGAGAGGTATAGCTTCACAACAAGAAAATGGAAATGTCCGTAAGGCAAATATATACATTCACAATTCACAAAATATAGCAAGCGAGGGAGCGAGCGAGACTGACCAGGTTTAGGTTTTTCTTGAAAGATTTTGACAGCGGGACGGCGATCCCTGTGAGAGTAAACTTTGGCTTGGTAGATGCCGGTTTTATTACGGGTGAGAGAACGAGCCGTAAAAGTGATGTAGTACATCATGCCACCCGCAATTTGGCCATTATATTTGATCAGACTCACAAACCGTAATTCTTTCTTCTGCGGAGAATCAAATATATCATGAAGTATTCCGTAATGGAGTAATTAAACAATATGGAGAAGAAATAGCAAAGAAAGCTTACCTCCTTCTTATTATAATCATGAACAGCATGCTTAGCCAACTTCATTACTTTTGCTCTCTCTTGTTTATCTAATTTATTGCCCTCTACAATCCCTCCACACAGTAATTTACCCATAGGATTCACATCAAATCCCTTCAATTAACCAAATTAATCAAACATCATCATAATTAGATTCACATCAAATCCCTTCAATTAACCAAATTAATCAAACATCATCATAATTAATTAATTCATTATAATTATAATTATAATTATAATGAAGATTAAGCAAAGGAAGAATCATACATCGCTCTCCTCGCACATTTCCCAGTAATCACTGAAATCGCCATAGCCGTGTATGGTTCTTCGCCTCATTTACTGGCTATTGATCACCTCTTAGGGTTCTTCCTTGCCTTCTGACTAAACTTTCTATTAAAAATTTGGCGGTTGAGGTTGAAATGTTTATATTCTGCCCTCTTTTATAGCCAGATTTCCGAGCCCATTCAGTCCGCTTAGAAGACCGGTACAGACCATCCCAGTAATTGGGTGGGCTTGAGTCCCCATTAGGAATCTCAACCCGTTTAGGCCCATGAATAAAATGCTACTCAGACCGGGATAGGCCGGCCAACGTTTGTCCATGCCAATATGCTAGAGAATGTGTTTTGGATTCTCTTTAGAATGGGTCAAAGCCCAAGTAAATACAAATATCGGTATTGCCTTCGAAATTACTTTTTTCAGATACGGACTTTACTCTTTCACATACATTTTTTTCATTAATTTTACCTCTCATACCCTTTCCGTAAACCTAGACAAATTAAGTTTTTTTATATATTTTTCCCTAAATTTGAATCCAATTGTTCTAAAAATTTGAATAATCGATTATAATTTTCCAATTAGCGGAATAATTTTATTGTTTTAACTTATTAATATGTTTAGTGGAAATTATTAGATTTTGTTAATTAGTGAAATTAATTGTTTACTTGATCATCAACTATCAAGGAAGGCGTGGTGGTTCATGGTGATGAAATGCATGGTGGTTCTGGGTGATGGACGGTGGTTGTGCGGTGGTTCGGAGATGGTGCGTTGCGTTTGATACGATTGAATGGTACTCCGTAATTGGTATTGAGACAGATGTTAGGGTGACTTGGCCACTAGCAACACCTGACCATTTAGTTGTAATTTCTTATCGTTTTTTGCACAAATGTTTCGCTCCCAAGCATTCATGTTTCATTCCATCATTCGCACTATTGGACTAGGGAATCTACTGCCAAGCTAGGTTGCACGGACACTCCTCCTAGTCGGCGTTCCCGTCTCAGACATCCATGTCGGACACGACACTCGTCGGACACACGTCAAAACGTGTCGGGACACTTGTAAAGCCGTGTCTAACTTTCATCTTTTATTTAGGCACGTGTCCATGGTATTTTGAGCCGTGTCCATGGTATTTGGACACACATCCAAGCGGAATCAGGTTGAATTTAAGGTAAATGGCGAGAATTGTTATATGGTTGAATTTGATAGGGAAATAAGTTGAATTGGAGACAAATGATGTTCTTTAGTCTAGTAATGAGATGTCGAAATAGATTGATTATAAGTTGGTTTTTGGTTTTGGAAATGAGAATGAGTTATAATTAACGTAAGTTTTACTTTCACTTATTTAAATTTAATATTCAATACTTTTTCAAAAATAAAATCACACACATATAACTATAATATATATATTTTATTAAATTTAATGACGTGTCCAGTGTCCTAAATTTCATGGGATGTCGTGTCACGTGTCCGTGTCGTGTCAGTGTCTGTGTCCGTGTCCGTTTTGGTGCAACCTAGTAGCCAAGCTTCATTATGCCAATTCTTTGTTTCCTTTTTCTTTTTTCTTTTTTTCGTTGTTTAGTGCGGTCTGCCGGAACAACGTTGGTCGACGACCAGACTGAACGGAGGTGGTTTGATGGTGAAAGGAGATGAGGAAATGGAGAAAGAATCAATTGAGTGAGGGAATGGATAAAATAATAAGGGTAAAATTGTAAAAGGTGTATGTAAAAAAAGTAAATTCCGTATGTGAAAAAGCACGCCCATTGCCTTAATCCGTTCCTAATATCCTCCTTCAACTGGAGCATGGAGATCAAGAATGTCCTGTTTGCGGAGAACAAAATCAAATTGTGGCGAGGCCAAAGCTTTAGTGAAAATATCGGTAAGCTGAGAATGCGTAGTGACATGAGAAGGCTGAATCAAACCATCAGTTATGGCATCGCGAATGAAGTGACAATAACGACGCATAAGACGACGAATTGAAACACCCAGACCGGAAAGCAAGCCCATATGCCATTTCAACTCATAAAGAACAACCGCTATAGCCCTGTATTCCGCTTCAGCAGAAGGGCGAGAAACAATATGTTGTTTCTTAGTCTTCCAAAAAATAAGGAAAGTAGTAAGAAAAACAATCCAAGCAAAGACAGAATATCGAGTCAAAGATGAAGATGTGTAACTTGTTAATTTGTCAGATAATAAGGAGTGCTTATTTTTCATATTACAAGGTTTGGATAAATGCTTATCAATTGCGCCGTGCATTTATTATCAGCTTTCTTAATAAAATATTTTCACAAAGAATTTGCAAAAAAAAGTAAACAAAAAAAATGGAAGTAGTATGAATTGATTACGAATTGGTATTTCTGAAATTTTAAATATAACTTAATACACAACAAAACTTATTAATTTTGAAACACATGCCCATTAACCTATGCGTAGTGGCATAGGATAATAATAAATCCAAAAAGGAAAGAATTAAATGTTATTTTTATGAAAAATTGTAATATTCTATCACTTTTTAGGGGGTGTTTGGTTCAACTCATAAAGGTATGAGGTATGGGTTTGGAATGAGCCAAACCCATACCAAGTGTTTGTTTGGCAAAAATAGAGGTTTTATACCCATACTATGGGTTTCTCATACCCAAGGGGGGAGGTGGGTATGAGATTGATACCAATGGGTATCAAGTAATAAAACCAAAAAACATGAAAAAAACTTAAATGGAACATTTTAAATGAATTTTTTACATTTATTTGATCAACTCTTCATTTTCATGATTTTTTAGTATAAAAAATAATTATTTTTAATATTGTATTTTAGATTTTTTTTAACTTTGATGAAGTTCGATCTCATTCCACCCAAAATTGAAACAAACACATGGTATGAGGAATCAAGTTCCAAACTCATACCATCCGAGTATGATTTCTTTTCTTTTTTATTTCTTACCCTATGCGCACTAAATACTGATAATGTTCGAAATAATTGCACGGGTTTAAGATTAATATTAAAGAAAGTGGAGTCAGCACCGAATAAAAAATCCTGACCATATTTTATTTTTTACCATTTCAGAGCTTGATTCTCCGCCGTATTTCCAATCTCTCATATTCTCTCTTTTCATTTTTGAAATAAAATAAGTCAAGTTTTCTTAGGATGGACGAGAATTCAAAGATCGGCGGCGATGGTGGCGCACCTAAGGCGACCTCCACCACAACCACCGTCGCCGATGATCGGAACCCTAACTCTAGCGGCGAGGTTACGGCCACTTCCAACGGCGGCGATTCGGTTGATACTGGATCTGAAGTTGTACGGACACAGTCGTCGTCTAGAACTCCGTTTACGAACCTCAGTCAAGAAGATGCTGACCTTGCTCTTGCTCGCACCTTGCAAGAACAGGTTTACTTTTACTTCTACTACCGAGTATTAATTACGAGTACTCAACTCCGCCTCACTCATTTGTTTACCTTTTTAATTGGCTGCGAGGGAATTTTAATTGAAGATAAACAAATGAATGAGACTGGAAAGAGTAAATTTTCTATGATTAGTTAGTCAATTGCATTCTTACAGGTTTTTAGCTGCTCAATTTGAGGCTACTTACTTGATTCTGATTATAGATGTTTGATTAATTGCATTTTTACTTCTGCTGTATTTGAATTTTGAATTATGTTTGCTAATCTGGTTTTAATTAGAGCTTTCAAGTGTTACTCTGCTTGATTGATGGTGTTCAGTTCAATAGGCTACGACCGCAAAGTTGTAGATAAAATTACATGCTTGAGTTTTGTAGAAGTCTGAACTTTGGGTACCATAGAGCTTCTAGGTTACGATAATTTAGTATACTTTATTGTACTATAATTATGGACTAGAAGAACTTCGACTACAGAAAATCCGTTTTTATCAAGTGATCTTTCTGTGTTGGTGTTTGGGTTTCCAATTCCAGTAGTTGGCTTGTGTTACTCTAACACATATGGCCATTTTTTGAGGACTGCAATGTTCCTACGTTGTTTGAATTCAGTGTATTTATTACTGCTTTCTCTACAAAACTATGATCTTGATATTATTTGTCTAAAGTCTGCTATGTTCTCATAATCTTTCGATCTTCTTGTCTTGTACTGTTCTTACTATCGTCTCTTAGTGGTTGTTTAGTTGCCCACAAAAAACTTAGGGTCTGTTTGGATAGGAGGATTTGGAGGGAAAGAGAGGGGAGGGAAAGGAAGGGATGATAAATCCTTTATTTGGTTAGCAAAATGAAGGTGGAGGGATTTTGAGATGAGGGAAAATGAATCCCTCCACTTCTCCCCTCCAAGCCAAATTATTTCCTCTCCAACAAAGGCAAGATTTGGAGGGAAAATGACCTCCTCCATTTTCCCTCCCCTTCCCTTCCATCCCTTTCTCTTCCCTCCTTCTCCCTTCCCTCCCTTTCCCTCCACTTTTGCTATCCAAACACACCCTTAGGAATTTTACTTCCTGGGATTTACAAAAGTGGGCACTGCTTGTTTAACACAAATAACCAGGATTGAAACTTCCCATGAATATTAGTTGCTCTTAAACGAAGGAAGTTGCTATATGCAATCAAACAACTTTTGGAAATTCACATAAAATGTAAAATCGTGGGAGATATGACTTCCACCTCCAGGGCATTGGAACTCATGTAATGAAACAAACAATCACTTGGGTTAGCTTATACCTTTATTTATCATCAAATGTTATTTATGCGTTTTGATGTTGTTGTGGTCATTCTTCTTCTAGCTTATAATTTTCTTTTGCTAAGTTATATAACATTAATTAAGGGACGTAAAGGGATGACGTCCATGTACAAAAAGATATCATAGAGGTGATACCCATCTACAAAAGACACCATGAGGGTCACACCCATATACAAAAACACACTCTAAAAATGATGCGGATATTAAAAAGACACCCTAACTGCGAAACCCACATACAAAACGAGAGATGGATAATTGTGCTCTCAAGTTATAGCGGGTAATCATATCTACAAACAACATATGAAGAGACATATTTCGATTTGGGTGAATCAAATGGCTCTAAATATATAATAGCTTAAAAAACGGATTTGGAACTTTGTGTTATGTATATATGTTTCCCTGAAGGAACTTATGTATGTTTGCACTCCACATTGATTTTCTTTTTCGTTGGTTGTTATTTGGCAAGTAGGAAAGGGCTTATATGATGCTGAGCATGGGTGGTGCCATTGGGTATGGTAGATGGGATACTGGATTATATGTCCATGATGGTGAGGACGATGGTTTCGGTGATTCACATGATCACGAATATGATGACGTTGACGATGAGGGTGATGAAGATGACGAAGAGGAGGATGAAGACAATGTTGAAAATTATGAGGATGAGGATGAGGATGGGGATGGGGATGAGGATGAGGATGAAGATGAGGATGCATTTGATATTCATGCTCATACTGATTCTGGGGATGACGATTCAAATAGGGTTGATCTCGATCCATCTGCATTCCCTGATGACGAGGCTTATGCCAGGGCGTTGCAAGATGCTGAAGAGAGGGAAATGGCTGTTAGATTGATGGCTATGGCTGGCATAACTGAACGTAAGTTTGGTTCGAACTTTGAACATGTGTTTGATAGTATTTATCATCTTGCTAGAGTATAGTTAACGTTATTAGAGGCTTTACTATATTTACTTCATGGCTGCAGGAGAAGTAGTGGATATGGAGGATCATGGTAGTAACTCTCAGGTAATGTTGCAGTGCCATTACCTTTTCTCTTTTCCCCCCCCCCCCCTCTTATCCCAACCGGGTTGTCCTCACTCTCTCCCCCTTGCATTTCTGTTCCTGTTTTATCTGTGCACATGGTGTCCGTATTTGGCTTAGTATCGCCTTAAAATCAGCCAAATCCAAGTTTATTACTCTCATGTGTTCACTTGCCAAATTTTTTTGAGGGTAACGAAGAAACACAAACTCCAGAACTTGGTGTAAATTTTGCCCCATCATCTTCAGACTGAAGCTTTGAGCTAATTAACTTGCCTGAAACAGCAGCTTACCATGGTTTTGTCAGTATTCAGTAGCAACAGAATTGTATTCTAATCTTAGTTTATCTTGGGCAGAGCTTTGAATATCTACCACTCTTAGTTTCGTTTCTCGCAGTTAAATGCTACTTGTACTACCCTATAGCAGTGTCTTCCCCGGGTTTCGTTCCTTATTTTCTTTATTCAAAAATGACGCCCAAAAAAATGGTTTTGACAATGAACATTTTGAACTTTGAGGTCTAAATGCCCAGTCTTGCTGTTTCTAGAGTGCTGATTTATGTTATTTTTCTTTTGATGTTTGATCTGTGATTTGTTTTGCTAATTGATACGGCAGAGTTACTTTGCTGTCTGTATCGAGTGAATTGCTCCGTACGTGCAAAGCTGATGAGCATGTCATTGTCTTTTACTGTTGATCTTTGATTAAGTAATGACCTTTGGGTAACATAATGGATGAAGGTTTAAATATATGCTTGTTTAGAATCATAGAAAATTTGTGCTTTAGTGTGTTGGTTGAATATAGTCCAGCACTATAGCTACTTGTTAATGTGGTGTGGTGAACTAATTTGTAAATTAAACCGTGGAGCATGTCTTAGACTTAGCGTCATGATTTTATGTTGCTAAATGGACACTGCTGGACATAATGTTACGCATTCTTCCTTTTCTGACTTCTGAAGATTGTGCATGTTTTACTTTCTGTCATTATAGGATACATGGGAGGAAGTTGATCCGGATGAACTTTCGTACGAGGTAAATTTATTCACTACAGTTGCATTATGTTGGTGGAAGTTGTTTATTACCTAATACACCTCAATTAATTATCTACAGGAACTGATAGCTTTGGGTGAAGTTGTTGGTACCGAGAGCAGAGGGTTGTCTGCAGACACAATTGCATCTTTGCCCTCCACAAATTATAAATCCCAAAAATCTGAAGAAGCAGAAACTGATTCGTGAGTGGCCACATTAGTAGTTTACTTTCCATGGTGTCTTGTCTTATGCTAATATCATCCTTTTGCTTCTCTTCCAGGTGTGTAATCTGTCGTTTAGATTATGAAGATGATGATACCTTGACGACTCTTCCATGCAAGCATGCATACCATTCAGATTGCATTACCAATTGGTTGAATATAAACAAGGTAAGAATCGCTCTGAACCTATTTTGTTTTGAGCAAGAAGGTTACTAGTGTTTATTCTTGGTACTTTAATTTATTTGTTCTTGAGAGCTATCGTGTTGCTCTATTTTCTCAGTTTATAAAACACTTTCCGTTCATTTTTTTTTACATGACAATCTTTCCCAACGCTATGTCACCCTAATCAATCTCTTGTAAGCTCTCATTCAAAGGGTATCCTAGATTATTGTTGTTACAGCTGCTGCTTTATAAGTTAAAGTTTGGAATTCTGTTAGCCTTGAGAAACGCTTCATGTGACAGCTCTCTCTTAACGTGTTCTGAGGTAGAAGGTATACAAGTTGCTTATGACTGGTCTAGTAATTCTGCTCTTAGTACTTAGAATGAAGTCTCGGAGCAAAGTAGACCGTCTCTATGCTAATTTTTGATTAATTTGGGGTCGAATAGTTGCTAGAGCACATTCTTACGCATGGTTAGATACTTATACTTGCGTGAAGGTTAAAATGAACCCACCCCCACCCCAACCCACAAATTAAACTTGTTATCCTCCTGCATATCTTACACTTGTAATTCGATTATCTGAGTTGGCACAAATTATTAGTGTAAAATACTAATACAAATTTATGCCTCTTTGATATCCATTGCTCCTTGCTCTGAAACCCAAAATATTTGTCCATTATTTTGGGGTGTAATCTTTACAGGGTATACCACAAGGGCATTTTTGATACTTGTAGCCTTATAGGGGTATACCAAATTACCAAGTCCGTCGTGATTTTACAAGTTAGGGCTAGGTAACATTTGTTGAAATGTGTCTTTATTTGGTAAGATGTTTTTGGTACAATATCCTTAGCTTGATAAGAAAATGAGTAGTTGGTGGTCCTTTCATTAGTTTCAGTGTCATATCTAACTAACGCGTCTGTTATATTTTGTGGTACAGGCATGTCCGGTTTGCAACGCAGAGGTTTCAACATCGGGGAACAGCTAGCAGATGTCTTGATGTTTCTTTTCATTGTAATTGCACACAAATGGTCACATGTTGTGAGTGTCATGATTTTATTCTTCAGGTTGTTCTGTTGACTCCTGGACACGACTCCTCTGATTATAGCAATGCGTTTTCCTTCATTTTTTCCGGTGAAGCTAAATCTGTCTTCTCACATTATCTCCTTTAGCTGTCTTGAACATTTAGCTAACAATGAACTACTCGAAACCAATTATGCCTTGAGCTTAGGAATCAAGTTTTGACTAAAAGTATACTCTGTAAAAAGAGTGAAATGAGGCGACTGATAGATTCGCTCCTTCAAAATTATAGTTAACATTTTAGTTCTAAGTTCTAACCCCATATCCGGGCTCTGCAATTCCCAAAGAATTCTATTATAAGCGAGTGTTGAAAGTTGAAACCGATATTCAAGAGTTCTATGTTCATCTCCACCCGATATTCTACTTGGTTAGTAGATCAAGAGTACCAGTATCAATTGGCGTACCAAGCGTAATATAAGGAGTTGGAGCAACCTCTTGTTTCTAAAATAAGCTTTATATAAAACTAGGTAGTATCCCGCGCTTCGCGCGGCCTGTTTTAATATTTTATGATTATAATTGAAGAAAAATTATATAATTCATATATGACCTTCAATATTTTCTCTTATAATTTTTTTTCCCAAATTTAATATTTTTAGGTTTAACTTCAAGGTTTTAAAATAAAATACATAAGAGTTTTAATTAAAACTAATAAGTGATAATTAATTCTGCAAGATCAACATTTTATAAATAAATTTGTGACTGGTGAAATATCATATTAATCAAAATAAAATTTATTCGAATAATACAACAATCAACAATAAGTTCTCAAATTATATCATTTCACAATACTTTATGTCTCAAAACAATTAATATTTATTCAAAATGATGTGAACATAATTTTATGTAATTTTTAATTTTTTATGTATAACATGTGACATTTATCTATTAAACATATAGAGTTCAAACTCAACTTATTCAAATGTTTTGACTGTGTCTTGCATGTGATATGTGTCAAACATATCTATGAGAAATTTGCACCTTTTGTTTTTTTAAACAATTATATATAATGATGTTTAAGATTTTATTACCTGTAAATATAAAAGGTTGAACTTTCTCAAATATTATTTTTTGATGTTTAACTTCAAAGTATTTAAAAGATAACATATAAAATATTTAACTAAAAGTAATACGGAGTATTTGGTTAGTTATAATCAATATTTTATATTTGACTTATACATATTTAATTAAAGATATTAAAGAAAAATGTAACGTGTTTTCTACTTTTTCATGTCGTTTATAATACTATATTACTTAATAATCATTACTTTTGTTTTGATTATTCAAATGCACTTATTCAAATGATTGTAAGATATAAATGTTTCACAATCTTAACTATTGAAAGTAATGATGTATTTCTTGAAAAAACATATTGTGTATGTATATATGTACTTATTCAATTAATATATCTTTTAATTAAAACATCCTCAAGATTATACAACTAACATTGACATTAATTCTCAACTTATAATTAGTACTCTATGGTCAATGTGTTCTATGTATTGTTTTGTATTTTTAGTTAAGTTTATAATTTATGCTTATGTTTTACTAAATACTAATGATCAGATTGGATATGTGACATGACAAATTAAGCCTACAATGAACAATGAACATATCCAGCTTTATATTTAGTTATTGTAATGCTAAATGTAAAGTAGAGGTAGTATATGAAATCATTCCTAAATATTGTATATGTTGGTGAATTAGCCTATGGTTCTTTAGCAACTTAGTGATTTTTTTGTATATATACACAGTGAATTGTTTGCTTGTTCATAATATCTTTATAAAAAGATAAATAATTGGTTGAGAAAGAGGGATATAGTTTTAAAACTGGAAAAAGTACATACTTACATAGCAAAATTGAAACTTAAAGTACCCTAAATTTGTAAATACTCATATCCCTCTATATATTCCATTTTATTCTCTCATTTCTTTTTTTACTATTATCGTCCTCTTTAGTATATTGGGAAGATTTAAAGAAACACAAACTATGAACAACTTATGCTACCCTTCAAATTAAAGAGAGTTATGACAATTTGATGAAAATATTATTAATTAGTTATCTTGGGCAGTATTGAATGGTCAGATTTTCTTTTATCAACTTAGCTTGCAAAGCAAGGAATAAAAATTCTCTTATCACAAAGTACTTTAATTGCAGATTATATATGAAATATGATAATCATCAGAGGCATAATACGAAATACATGGGAACATGGCAATCAAATACATTTCTCTTAAACTATAATAAAAATGGCAGGCTAACTACATTAAACTCATTGCATTAAGAATATACTTTGATGTTGATTAACACTTGTACAAATCCGAGCCCGTTTCCTTCATTATCACTGGCCATTTAACCGTTATGATTAAATAAGTTTAATACAAACAATTAAAGAAATAATTTTAGTATGAGGTTGGTACCTTAGCAAAGTTTCTATTACACACTTTTTGTAGATAACATTTTAGGTGCACAAAAATTATACTGATAAAAGTTTCCATTCAATTCCACATTATTTTAAATCCTTGTAGCGATGCAATTCCGAAGCAGCTAAATAAAATCGAGAAAGATAAGGTACTGATAATTATGTACTTTAAAAGCTTAACATCTAGGCAAATATTTTTTAAAATATGAGAGGAGGAAAAAGATAGAAGAACTCTAACACTAAGATGAAAAAACTACTTGTTATAAATATTTGAGAATTTATATCTACCTTCTCTTTTCTAACTTCTCTTCTACCTTCTCCTCTCACAACCGATTAAAATATCGTTTCTTTTGCTTCATCTACCTGCTTTTCGACCCCACACGATATATACTAAATTTAATCAATTGTGAGAGGGAAAGGAAGAAGGTAGAAGAAAAGGTTGGAGGGAGAAGGTCTATAGCACCCCTCTAAATATTTATACTTGTGTATGGCTACATATGTAGGAAGGAGGTTAACGAAAAATTTCGTTGGAAGTTGAGGCATTTATTGAATATTTGAACATGTAGCACATTCGTTCTAAATTGCCCATTTGAATCTATAATGCTCCATTTACTATCTCATAGAACTGGCTAATTGACTAAATTCGACGTCTAAAGTTATTGGAATTATAATCCACATCTTATCAATATCATACTCCTCCCTTAGTCATTTTACTACCTATGAAAAATTTGGTGCATCTGGACATACATCGTATACTTGTATGAACATACTTTTGATATTTATGATGTATTTTTTTTAAAAATAAATTTTTCTATATGCCACGTGTCGAATCCACACTTTCGCAAATTCACTAAGATCTTCCACTTTTCTTATTTGTCTATCTTTTGTGACCCTATATTCTCTCTCTTACTTTCATTTACATCCACATATCATACCCCACTAAATTCTACCTAAAAACAATTGTGGAAGAAGATAGAGAATAGGAGGGAGTATCTTTTAGTAGTTTTTTTAAGTTATGTTTTTAAGAAATACAATCAGTAAGAATCCTCTGTCCCACTTTTGTGTCCCATTGTGTGTGCCACTCCACTCACCTTTTGACACATCACTTGTTGCAAATTAAAATATTGCAATAATTATATTAATTTGTTGATGTGTTAGAAGGTGATTGGAGTGACACACACATTGGGACACCAAATGGGACAGAGGATCCCCACTCAAATACAATGACTCTTCTAAATATATTTTTCTTAGGATTTAATGGTTTAAGTTTTATAACTTTCTCAAAATGTCTTTTTACGTAAACATAAAACATTATGAGACACTCACTTTAATCATCTCTCTACAAATAAAAATATTTCAATAAATATAAAGAAAATGCGCACCAAAAAAAATATAATGAAAATTATACTCAATTTGAAGCATTTTTCGCAATGAACGTAATTATTCACGTTTTAAAATTTATATCAAAATAATTTTTTAATAAATTTAGTATCAAATCACCATAATTATTTAATTTAATTTTATAATAAAATTTATTAAATTATAATATATTTTGCTGAGATTTATATAGCATTTATTATGTTTATATTTAATGTTCAGCTGTAATTAATACTTGTATTTAATGCTGGGTTGACACGTGGCGCATCCACAGCGTTTCAACCCAGTTTTATATATATACTAGATTTAATACCCGTGCGATGCACGGGCCTATTTGTAATGCAACTAAAAAATGTTTTCACAAATTTAAGATATATAATAGTAATCCCTCATGTGAGGTTTTCTATGGTAGTTTGAAATTGTCGATATTTACTAAAATAACATTTCATTATGTCACAATTATGGGAGAAAGCAGTTTTATACGGAAAAAAACTTTGAAAATGAAAATAATTATTGTACTTTCTGTGTTGTAGTGGAATTAGTCACATACTTTTTTTCTAAGCTTATTTGTTGTATACTCCCTCCACGTATCTACGTTCTTCCCATTTCCTCTTGTCTAAGAAAATAAAATACGTTTGATATGCGTCATGTTTTTATTCACGCTCAAAGTTGCAGTTATAATGTGAAACCTAAAATTAAATTGAGTATTAGCGAGTATGAGTGTAGGAGTATACAAATAGCTGTATAAGTGACTATAAATTTTGAATTTTTAAAAAAGATATATTGATAACTATATTTTCATTTAAATGGATTATAATAATATTTGATTTAATAAATCCGTTTTACACAATTTCTATATAAGACTTCCTCGGGAAAGAATAACCGTGAGCCTCCATATAGATTGATAGATATAAATAAATATTAATTGATTTAGTAAAAAAAAACATCCAATATATATTACCAGTTTACCACTAATTAATGAACTGCCAATACTTTACCACAACAATAATATTTTAACTCTCTTAAGGAATAGAGTAGGTAATAAATCACTTTTTTTTGTTTTAAGTAAATCGTAATTGAGCCGTGGCGGGATTAGATACCTCTAAAAAATAAATGGAAGAAAATAAAAAATTAGAATGAGGACGGTACAACCAACCAAAATACACCAAAAAAACGACTCTAACTAATTAACCCAAGACATAAATGGGTAAGTTTTTTGTAAGATGATTTTATACCAGTACGATTGTAAAACGGATCCAAACACGGCCCTATTGATAAGCATAATTTTTAGATAATAAACTAATTAAAAAGATAATTTTTGGATAATAAACTAAAAAGATGACTTTATATGTAATGTGTATTATTTTGGACTACATTAATATATAGTACTTTGTGTATCAAATTGTATGCTAGATTAAACTGCATCATCGTAGAGTTTTTGTGTATATACAAAGACTTTGCCTATTGTGCTCAATTGTTCTTCAATTAACCCTCCAAAGCCAAAACATCTTTTCCTTCTTTTTTTATCTTTCTAATTATCCCCACTGGAGAATACAAAATTCAAAAATCTTTTCGATAAAATTTTCTCACTTTTTTCAAGTTTACCTTACTCTACTACTCGTTCGCCCTCGTTAAAAGTTTACGCTATGCTTAGTTTAAAACCTGCAGAGTTATAGCATGAGGCCGTAAAATACATAAAATGACTGATCGCTTTCCATAGATGATGTTCTGATGGTTTTTTAGATAAATCAACTAAGTCTGCTATAGAGACTCTAAACTGACAAATTCTATAAATAAATCAAAATTGTCTATGGTGTTCGACCTGATTCATGTAATTACAGGAATACAACTATATATGCAGGGAGGGAGCACCTTATTTATGATGAATGATGCAGTTCCAATAAGTCTCGCGTCAGAAAATGTGTATTTCAGCTTCACCATGACTACCTAAACTCTCTTCTGCTAATATGCTTAATTGATGCTATACATGCATTTAGTTCCTTTAACCTCCTCCTATTAGAAATTTTAGTATAAGATCTCTACCAAAACTGAGAAATTATGAGGTAAAATTTTAATATTCTCCTATTATCTTAAATTATTTAATTAGTTCACTGCCTTGATAAGAATTTAAAATAGAGGGACTATAGCAGTACGTAATTTTAAAACTTCATGCATAAATATGAGGATTCGTTGGATAAAAAGTTTTTATATAGTAATACATCTCTATAAATTTGCCTTATGAGATTTGTGAAGAATTGTGTTACTGTGAGATAAGATAGTTCTAAGCCCTCATTGTAAAATAAATTAACAACACTACTACAAATTTGACCAAAAATAGTTATACTAACCTAATACTCATATAAGTAATGCAACTACAATTTACAAATGATAAAATATGATAAAATAGTCAGACTTACAATGTGTATCGTGTATTGGTAGCAATACACTATAAAGGTTTTAACTTTGATTGCGCCAGACTATTGTACAACCTTAGTCATGAGACTCATAGCTTGAATGATCTATGGGGGAAAAAACAAATCAATCAGAAAAATCACGTCACAACAATCAACAAAGATAAAAACAAAAAATAATAAACAATTAGCAATTAGCAATTCTACTGCAAATAATATTAGAAAAGTTTCTTGCAAAAGAAAAAATATTAGAAAAGCGAGGGAAAGAAAAATTTACAATAATAAGTTGTATTTATGAGAAGCATTTATATATGTATTCAAATAAGACATTTTGTCCTACAAAAATACTTTATGTAGCTATTGTGAATAAGTAGAATTTTAGTTTATGAAAAACTCAAATACATATTTATAACCAATTTTATATGGAACGTACAATAACATGTATGAGAGGATGATGTTTTACATTATATATCTATCTTAATTAAAATTTAAATAATCTTTTAGGTAGTTCGTAAAAGTTGGAGACTCTATAATCGCTCGAAAAAAGCTTCCTTTATTAATATAGATAGATATATATAAGATTGAAGTAAAATAGAAATGGTAACGAATGAAACAATATATGGCTCTTTAGCAGTATCAAGAAACCGAAACACCACCTTGCCATTAATTCTTTGCGGTCAAAAGGAAACAAGGTTTGCTTTTTCCATCAATATTAATGGTTGAAAAAATGCAAAAAAAAAAAAAATATAAATAATTAATGGCAAGGTGGTGTTTCGGTTTCTTGATACTGCTGAAGAGCCATAAAGAACAAGGCTCTTTCTTGATGAGGGAAAGAGCCTCATCGCCGGCGGGCCGAATATCAGACCAAGTTGGCTTCTAGCCTTCAGTAGATCTCCAACCACTTGCCTTTCTCTTTTTTGTCGATGAACGTATGTCAGCAATGACATTTGAAATTGGCTCCAAATAATACATGCTTACATGTATTTTTTTTGGGGTCCGTTCAAAGTCATTAACTTGACGAAATTTCTCACAGTACTTGCAAAACTCGATCCATTTCAAGGCATTTGCATCTTCAACTTCAGCAACTTCAGCAGGCTTCATAATACTTTCCAAAAACGTTAATTTGCAATTAACCTAAAACACGAAAATCGGTTCTATAATTAATTGCAACATTAATTCGTCAATTTTGCGATCCACCTATTTGTCAACATCAAGACATTAATTAATACAAAATTCACATCTCTTATTCACAAAATTCATTTGCGTAAAATACGACAAAATAATGATTAAATAGCTCATTTAATTAACTAATTTATAATAATACGTAATTGTAAGCATGTATTATTTGGAGCCAATTTCAAATAGCTCATTTAATTTATAATAATATGCATTTGCATTCATATTAAAATAATACGTATTTGTTGTGAGGATAAACTATAATCTATTTTAATAATACGTAATTTTCGAAATGTTATTTATATTGATTACACATCTAATTATTTATTTATTTATTTATTTAAACGTCTAAATACTTCTACAAATTATGTATACATATATAAATTTTTTGTCATGCACAGACTCATATTATACCCATGCATTTATGCACGGGTTACACACTAGTAATAAATAAAGACAAAATATTGAAGACAAAACAACAATAATAACAATAATCGTGCTAAAAGACTAATAAACGTAACAATATTCGTAGCAAAATATTAATAATTTTTGATAAAATTTAGTAAATTGTGGTCATAAACATAACATATGTTTGGCGATATATTATGGCAAGTAAACGTTGATGGTGTTTTATAAACGTAGATTCACGATTGCATTGGGCCTTGAGCAAAAAATGTCTTGTAAAAAAAAAAAAGCTTTTAGTCTCAAATAATGACTTAATTATATAATAAAATTAGAGAATTTGCAAAAGAAGATAATCAACTTGTAGTAGTGTAGTACTTCTGTATCATCACAAGGCAGAAAATAGAATTATAAAAATTGCGTAGAATATTTTGTCTCATATCAACATATCATTATTAATACAATATCACATGTATAATAAAATCAAAATCAAAATATCTCATTAGTATATATTAAAATTTGTAGTAGTATCTCCTATTTATGATATACAGAATTAATATGGTATAATATAAGGAGTGAAGACCAATCATAGAGCATCTCACTTAGGCGGGAAATAATTTAGAGAGTTTTTATTCTTTTAGTGGAAAGGAGATTTTTTTTTATCGGCAAAACTTATTTTTAATATTCATACATATCTTGATATATATATATAGGGTGTCAAGTGCCAAATTAAAAGAAAAGTTAAAATGTTCGATGACCACTATATTGTTACCTCTTTAAATTTATCACATGATATAACTACAACTAGTTTTAAACCCGGACAAAAATTGCACGGGATATAATATTCAAGAATTTGACTAAATGCGTACATATTAGAAATAAAATCACATAGTTATAATTTAAATTAATGAGTATACCCAAATTAACACTTAAACTGAGGATCCAAGTTTAACTCGTAACCCGAATGACACGTCAGTAGCACAACATTATATTGAGAAAATTATAAACTTTATAATAATCGTGGACGTACTAAATAAGTCAAATACAATATAATCCTGTTATTGTCTTGAATCTTAACTAATAAAAAACTTGTGAAAAATCTTAAGATTACACAATATTTATTTAAGAAAAATGTTTAAAGTTGTATTTTAAATGTATACATTTAGTTTAATTGTTACATTCTTGTTACTCCATATAATATATTTCTTTATTCAGTTAAAAGAAAATATACATGTAAAAGTAAACGTAAAGTATTGAGTAAAACAGGGTAGTGAGATAACAAAATATAAAAATATGTATATTTTCTAAAAGAGTGATGTATAATCAGTGGCAGAGTTATGATTCTTCGGGGGAGGGGGGGGGGGGGGGGCGAAAAATCCGAGCGGGAAGTAAACCTTGGAAAATTTCGAATAATTTAACTAAGAAATCAAAAATTTTAATATCCAGTTGGAGCGAGCGTTTCTCCTAGCCCCCTAAATCCACTATAAGCTGTATATATGATGTGTACACTGAAATAAACGGTTCTACATAAGTTTATTAGAACGCAATGTTTTAGTAACTATTTTTATTCACCAACAAATCTTTTCGTTTTAATAACTATTTTTATTCACTAACAAATGTTTCCAACCTTCTTTATTATACCTTTGTATAAAATGGTCAAGACTAATTGAATAGTAAATGACGTAAATGATGAAATACAACCATTACAAACAAAAACAAAGCCCATTTATGAATTACTAAGAACAAGTCCAATACTAAGCTAGTTTCAACTAGCTTACCATTACCACTTCACATTTTTTTTTGAGGGTAAATGCCCAAGGGCTTTACTGCATTAATAACGAATCATAACTAACAACACTGTTCGCAGCCGGTGGTAGAACATCCGACCACAAAAATCTACCAACTACTCTAGGAAATAAATGAGCTAGGCAATGTGCCACACGATTGTTCGTACGGTTAGTATACGACCAAGAAACAGAAATAAAAGCAGAACATAAAGAGTGAATGTCATCAAAAATTAACGATAGCATGCTGCGTCCCGAATCCTTTCTCTTCAAAGCTTCAATCACCGGCATACAGTCACTTTCCACCATCAGCCTTGTGTGCCCTCGTCTTGCCGCCTCAGCTACGCCTTCCAACACCGCTGCTGCCTCAGCCATCTGGGGTTCCCACCTCTGATTCTGCACCAACGACAAACCCCATAGAATCGACCCATTCTCGTCTCGACACACAACCCCCACACTTATCCCCTCTCCCTCTTGAACTCCAGCATCCGTGTTGATTTTCACGTACCCCGCTTGCGGAGCATACTAGCCCTTCCTCACTCTCTCGGTTCCATCCCCAATATTCTCTCCACCTCGTCGCCCATGCACCATACCACCCCTTCGATCTCATCAAGCACCTCCCTAGCTCTCCTTACCACGCTCCAAGGGTCCACCTCTCGGTTATCAAAGATAACCTTGTTACGGTGTTCCCACAAGGCCCAACATCCCACCATGAAAATCAACTGTTCCCGACACCCAAACTCCCTCCATCTCGCTTCCACCCAGTCTCTCACACCCCTTGTCTCCCTCTCCTCTTCCCCCAGCCCAAGACCTTCCCAAACCTGTCGAGCTATAGGACAAACACGAAACAAATGGTGACTAGTCTCGTCATAGGAATTACAAAGTGAACAAAAAGTAGACTCACCTCGCACTCGAGAAGCAATGTTCGCTCGTGTTGCCAAAGCCTCGTTACACAGCTGCCAGAAGAAGAGTTCACTCGGGGCCAAACCAGGACTTTCCAGAGCCTATCACTACTACAAATCCAGGCAACTACAACGCCCCTTTAACAACGAATATTCACGAAAATCACAATAAACGTTGTAGAATGCATGGCGCGAATTTTACTAAAATAAATTACAACGGGTATGGTTATAAAAACCGTTGTTATTAGTTTTAACAACGGGTCACACATGCGGAACCGTTGTTAATAATTTGGCGCAAAATTGGCGCAAAGTTAGTGAAAAGTAATAACAACGGTTATTTTTGAAACCCGTTGTTAAACCTTATTTAACAACGGGTGTTTTCTACAACCGTTGTTAAAACATATTTCACAACGGTTGTTGTTTAATAACCGTTGTCAATACCTTCCATACTATAAACCACACAAACACAAGTCTGCTGCACCACAAAACACAAACCTTAATACACAAACACAAACCCAAAGAAGAAATTAAACACAAACACAAAACACACACTTTCTCATCGTCTCTTTCTCTCTTTCTCATCGTCGCTTTATCTTCTCGCCGTCACTTGTTGATTTCATCGTCTCTTTACGTACGTTACGTAATTATCGGGTTTGTTTCATCGTCATTATTTTATTGTTCTAATTATTTCATTTCAATGTATGTGTTTTTATCGACCATTAGGTTCCGTTCAGCATCTGCTAATTATTTCATTTCCATGTATGTGTTTCTAATTATTTCATTTCCATCTTCTTTGGCGTCCTTGATAGACGGATCGAGCATGTTTTAGCGATTAGGGTTTGGAGAATATATTGAGATAATGGAAATGCATGTTAGCTGAGATAATGCAATGTATTTATACTAATGTGTGGGTTGAGTTGTTTTTTAATTAATATATATGTTAGGAAGTTGTGCCATATATGTTAGGAAGTTGTGCCATAATCGATCTTGATGATGACTGATAGATCTATGGAGTTGAAAAAATGGAAGCAAATCAAACAAGCATAACTCAACACTTTCAAAATGATCATTTCATTTAATTTTAAACCAAATACATTACAGCAATTATCAGAAATCAAAAGATGTATAATAAGCCGGAACAACCCCGGTTAAGAGTAAAAAGCGCTTCTCAACCTGCCACCAATTACGCCACTCTGGTATACCGCTAACTTCCGGGGTCATTGGCTTCATATTTTGCAATAACAGATTGAATATATGCAAGGACACGACTTGCATGTGGAGATAAGGTTGGAAGAGTACAACTCAACATATCTCTGGCTTTTGCGACCAAGTTGCGAGTATCAGTAACGACGAGGGTATGAAGATGATGATGATGATGAGGCTTTGTTGACAAGCCGGACTGCTTCACGCCTCTTAATCCAATAATTCCGTTGATGTTCAAGGGATGCTTTGATTAATGGGTGTTGATCGGCGGGAAGCCCGGCGAGAACCTTCCCATCATCTTCAATCGTTTGTGTAAGCCATTCTTCGTTGTTGATAAAATTAGGGTTCATTGCCATGTTGTTTCAATTAATGAATGTTAGTAAAGGATGCTTTAATATGTTAGTAAAGGATGCTTTAATATTTATAGCTAGTAATATTTAATTTTTTTTTTTTTTTATTTTTTAAGAACAAACAACAACGGTTATTTATAAATAACCCGTTGTTATAACTTTCCCCCCAAAATTGAGTCACACTTTCCACAACGGGTTTTTATACTTAAAACCGTTGTTAATATTTTTAACAACGGTTTCCTTAAAAAAACCAACCGTTGTTAAAACCTTTTACAACGGACGCTTTAACAACGTTCGCTTTTTTATATAACAACGGTTTTTGACCGTTGTTATAGGTTGTATCTGTAGTAGTGTATTCCATAACCACTTTTCCCTTTCCCAATCCGAAGCACCTCCCATCTCCAAATCAGTCCTTTCCCTCGCAAGGCGTCGATAAGCCGACCTGACAGAATAAATCCCATCTCGCTCAGCCACCCAAAACCAAACATCCTCCGGGCGATTCCTACTTAGCCTTATATTTTTCACTCGGTCACACTCAAAAGGAAGTAAAATCGAGGCAAGCAAGTCTTCCTTCCAGCCACACCCCTCCACATCCATAAGATCAGCCATGACCAAGTGTTCCATCCCCGTGATTTTGGGTGAAAAAAGACTGTAACACCCCCTCATACCAAGGTTCCTTACCAGGACCACCCTGTTATGAAAGTATGTTACCATCTCGGTTGCCCGAGGTTAGTATATATCAAAAGCGTCTGAACTGAGCACATTTATTAAGGTACTGTAAAGTATAAAAGTTTACATCAACCAAATCCAAAAACTGATTCAACAAATACAACTCTAATGTCTGACAACAATGAAATCAAAGCTAAGACTCGGACGGTGATGCTATGACTGGTGATGACACACTCCCATGACTGTCCCAAGCTCATCACTAGCAATACCTGTCAAGCCTACTCACCATCCCCGAATGGATCACCGCATATTCCACAAACAACAACGGGGTCAGTATTACTCAATCAAAATAAGACAAACAATAGGGTAACCATCTAATCATCTTCCAACCCCAATCTTACGTGCTCACACAGTAACCGACTACACACCAAAGTATGTAGCCCTGCCAGATTACCCATCGCAACAGATAATCCTCGCCGCCAGTGGGTGACCGCAGCCAATCCCACCTAGTCCAGCTCCTCAACGAGCGACAAACAATCCATGTCCCTTAATGTGCACATCCCCTCCCGTGGCGGGTTCCACGGAGGGCGAACTAGGGTGTGAAGCCACTCCCGCAAGTGACTCCACCACAATCACAAACACACGACACCACAGTCGTCACAACACCTCCACACCAACATCACCACAACGATACGCTTACTCCGATGGTCAACAGATAACAATAGTTACACAACAAACATGTCTTAACAATGAACAGTAAACTGAGTAGGGGAAACCCTACCTTAACAATCAACAGTAGCATGAAACACGGACAATCAGAAAGGCTCCTCTACGAAGTCTTCTCCTATACAATAATCACATAACACAATTACACATTGCACAATTCCCCATATTCCCAATTCCATACATGTATACAGTTACCCCAAAGAATACAAATAACATAAAGATAGGACTTACCAACAGTAGAATGAGGAATTATACGCAAGAACCACGAAGATTACACACACAACTATGCTATGGAATGATTAGGAAGTGATTAGGGAGTGATTAGGGTAAACGTAGAAATGATGAAGTTTGAAATAAGATTTTAGAAACTGACGCGGGATATAAAAATAACCCTAAACGTTTCCCAATCAAACCGTCAAAATATGCTTCGCCAGACCGGATACTCGGTCGAGTAAAGTGTATACTCGGCCGAGTATCCTCTACTCGGTCGAGTATTCACTATACTCGGCCGAGTATTCCTCGGCAGAACCAAAACAACCTACGACCACAGCACTACTCGGCCGAGTAGGCTCTACTCGGTCGAGTAGTCACCAAAGAAAATACGTAGTATTACAAAGACGCCCAGTCTGTGTCTCTGGCAACCAAGCGTCCGCCCAAACCCGCGTGGTCAGTCCATTGCCAATCCGCTTCCGCCATCCCGAACTCAACGCTTCTCTAGCCTCCACAATTCCCCTCCAAGTATAGCTCGGATTATGCCCAATTTTAGCCGTCATAACATACTGAGCTGGGTAGTACTTTGCCCTCATAACGCGAGCCCAGAGGCACTCCGGCTCAGTTAACAGCCTCCACACTTGTTTCCCCAATAATACCATGTTGAACATATTAAAGTCACAGAAACCCATACCTCCAAAGCTCTTCGACTTGCACAAGCGCTTCCAGGACACCCAGGTTATACCCTTCTTCCCTTCCTCATGACCCCTCCAAAAACGCGATATCATCGATCTAAGCTCATCGCAAAAACTTAAGGGAATTTTAAAAATACTCATAACATAGGTAGAGAGTGAATTGGCAACTGCCTTTATAAGAACCTCCCTACCCGCCTAGACAAAATTTTCCCGTGCCAACCACTGAGTATTTTGCTTAGCTTATCTCTCAAAATATCCGTCAGCGATTTCTTTGACCGGCCAATCACCGTAGGGAGACCCAGGTACCTCTCCTGCTCTTCCACCTCTACTATACCCAATCTCGTAGCTAGGTTACTCCGCTTCTGAATCGGCACACCCTTGCTAAAAGATACCGTAGTCTTATCCAGGCTCACCAATTGCCCTAAAGCTGTCTCGTACCTCCGAAGAATATCTGTGACTACCTCAGCTTCCTCCATAGTCGCTCTCATGAAGAAAATACTGTCATCCGCGAAGAGAAGGTGTGATATGGGAGGGGCCTGGCTAGCAATTCGGATTCCATGTAAACTACTCGCTTCCACCGCCCGTCGCATCAAGCTAGAAAAAACTTCGGCACAGAGTATAAATAAATAGGGTGAAAGAGGATCACCTTGTCGCAACCCTCGTGAGGGTCTAAATTCGTCTGAGGGCTGCCCATTTATGAGCACAGAAAAAGAGACGGTCGTAACACACGCCATAACACGGCTTATCCAACCTTGATCAAAACCCATAGTGATAAGAACCCTCTCCAGAAACGTCCATTCAACACGATCATATGCCTTGGCAATATCTAACTTCACTGCCATAGTCCCGTCCATGTTCTTCGAATTCTTCATATAATTGAAAATTTCGAACGCAGTCATAACATTATCCGAAATTGCTCGCCCCGGGGTAAAAGCACTCTGATTTTCCGAAACAATGTCACCAAGGAACGATTTTAGCCGGTTGGCTAACACTTCACATTTTAAGCTAGTTTATTTTTGAGCTACTAATTCATTCAATGATTTAGCCTAAATTTTAACTAGCTTGACTTAATTAATCAAATTAATTTCTATTGGTTGTATTTTTGTTTTTTTGGGTGCGAATTGGTTGTATTTTTGTGGTAGGGTCATTTAAGCTACTAGCTTAATGAAGTTAATTGTTTGTTTTAAGCTACCCTATATGTACTTGTCCAATAGTTTAGCCACTTGCTTTGCTTGTAATTTTAAGAAATTGCAAGCAAGTCCCTAAGGCAAATCATTGAACTTGCTCTAATGTACATCTATATATTGTGCAAACAAAAACAAACTCTAAAAAATTGTTTTCTTCCGTCTATGTGTACTTCTTTTTCTTCTCTTTCTCCCTCATTTATTATTTGCATTTAAAAGTCTCTATTATTTCTTCTCAATTTTAATTCATCCCAATTTTTAAAATTAATAAAGATCCTTACAAATTTCATTTATGCCTATTTTTTCTAAAATATGTTGATTAAGATTTACCATTAACATAGATGTCATCTCAAATAAATTGGTAAATGTTTTCATACTATTTTAAACTCTTTACCTGTTCACTCCTCAATCTCACCCTTCCATAAATTTCACTGTTCTAGTATTTTTGACTATAGATTTTTAAATTCATTCCATGTTCTTTTCTTTCGAATTGCATGCAATATTTTTTTAGAAGAACTTTTCAGTTTTAAATTATTTTCTCAGTAATCTCCAGTTTTTATGATATGTTTTTTAATTTTTAATTTTTGTATTTATATGTTGTCTTTAATTATTTTTGAAAAGCTAATTTCAAAAGAGGCGGTGTATTATTTTATGTTAAAATTTTGATTTTTAACTATATTTTCACATTCTGATCATTATTATATATCTTTTTTTTTTGATTTTTTTAGTATATTTCACTACTTTTGTTATACTCTTTATTGTATATTTGACGCTCTTGTTAGTATTAATCATCCATGTATTTGTGTTCCAAGAAAATATTCCTTTTTTTAATTAAAATCTGTTTTTAAGACTTTTTTCCTTTTTAGCATTTTTTATATTTAGTTTTTTTTCTATATTAATGAAGTACTTTAGTGTTTTTTTTTTAAATTTAAATATACTTTCTTTTTTAAATTATTTTCCATAATTATTTTCTGATGATTATTGTGTTTGTATCTTGAACCATAGTTAAATTATTTTGATTTTTTTTTCATTGAAAATGTTTTTGGGATTTTTTATTTTAAATAAAGAATGGCTTATATGCACAACTTTATTTTTTTGCTGGTTATTAAATATTTTATCATTTAGAAAAATAAAATAAATATTTTAATTAATTTTTTAATAATTCAATTAATGACAAAAATCTGATCAATTATAAATATCATATAGTAAAGGCAAATTAACTTGATTGATTTTTTTTTTGAAGTAACTTGATTATTTTCTACTACGCATAATGTTCAATGAAGATATGTTTTAGAAAAAATGAAAGTAAAAGCTTCTAAAGAAAATGAACTATCCAGTTTGTATTAATTTTCTATACAATTTTCCATTATTTTATCTTTAGTGTAAGATTGAATGTATTTAATTTTTTTTTATCATAAACTTTTTAACATATGAATATGAATAAGATTAATGAATAGAAATTGAGATGAGATGAGAGGAGAGGAGAGAGAGTAAATAAATGTTGTATAAATCATGGGGGGTCCCATATGCAGACAATTCTCACAAAACCATCAACGAATCAGAAGATAAAGAAAAACCCAACTTTTATACTATGTAGATTCTCATATGTTTCCTTATTAAAATGAAATGTTTTGTTAACACACATAAATACAATTGTTTCCTTATTAAAACATGGGTGAATTTTTAAGGGAAAATTGTGGATATATTTATTCTCTTAGGATATAGGAGGATATGAGGATATTTCACTACATTGTATTTTGATATGAAACAAAAAAATTGAAATGGAAAACTACTTAAAGAGAATAAAGTTAAGTTTGATTTTTTTTTTAATGAATATGTTTTTTTTGTCACGAAGTTAGTAGTAAGCATGTGTGAAGTTATTCTCTACGGTAATAATTATTCCATTACTAAAAAATGTAGTAACTTATAGTTTATAGTTTAATATCAATTTTATTTTATTTTAATGAAAAAACCATAATGAATTTAATTAAAAGATTAGATTTTAATAGTTTAACTAGTTTTTGTGCCCGTGCAATAATGCACGGGACAATGGATAATTTTGATTTTTTAGAATAAGATTTATTACTTTTATTGTCATTTTGGTGTGTTCTAAAAACCTTGGCCCTATTTTTATACGGTAAAGAACGAAAAGATGGACATCGAATTCTATTCCTTATTACTTAACATATTCCAATGATAAGAGTAATAAATTAATGTAAACATGTAAAATTTCTAAATGAATGGATAATAATTAATTTATCTATGAATTTTACATATTGTCTTTAGTTAATTAGAAACGATATGAATAATAGGTAGAAAGCGCTATGTTAAAATACAACTTATTTTATCTTACTAATTAGGCTAAAATTACAGGTTTATTTTTTTAAATGCAATAAAGTTTTTTAAACTTCTTTGACAAATACATTTATAATTTTTCGCATTTCATCAACTTTGAAATATTTTCGTTGTGAATTCGATTGATTTCCAACGTATTGGCAAAAATATTAGAGAATGACTTTTGTATATCCTTTACTTGGATGAAAGTATTCATATAACTTATTGACTCACTGGTGGTTCAAATAATATATCTATAGTCTATTATGTACCTACTTTTTTATAAGCTTGTTTTTCTAATTATTTGTGTCATTTGCTATATATGTGTATTAGTGTATACATGTCACCAACATGTTATATATACTCTTGTCTTAACTTTTTTTTATGGGAATAAAAAACAGCAAATAAAAGTAAAAATATCATATGTTTATTTTCCAAATTAAATTATAAATAGAGATTTAAACACATATGATTTAAACAACCATTTGAACTCCTAAGAACGCTTAGCGCTTTCTTAATTCATAAAAAAAAGAAAATATACCCAAATCAATACAACAAAAAACATTTCTCTATAACCAAGTGATGTTAGTCTAGTGGTAGCCGGGTTAAACTTTAAAACTTGCAGAAATGCAGGAGTTGAGAGGTCCCGGGTTCGACTACGAGCTGGGGCGATGATCACTTGGTCACTGCAGCCCCCGAAAGGCTTAAAAACATTCAAAATTCGAACCACAAATTCGGCAATAAACATTGGTTTCCAACCAAAATTCGAACCACAAATTCGGCAATAAACATTGGTTTCCAACCAATAACCATGCAAAATATTTCCTCTACATTGACACTATTAGAAGGTCAAATTAACATCCTTGCATCATACTTCAACAATTCCACTAAGACATTTGATTTATTACCTGTTTGACAAAATACAAATGGAAGATAAATGTTACACGAAAAGTTAATTGAGCGAAAGAGTGAAAGAAAATGTAGTACAATTTACAAAATTTGCCAATTAATATTTCAAGGTTAGAATATATTATCTACCACATATAAGAGATTCATACCACCATTTAAATTTGCATACACACCATAATAAAAGGTGAAAACCGACAAGTATTCAAACCAAAAGAAAAGTGGTGTATCATACGGAGTACTAAATTAATTTACAGTAGACTGCTTTCGGCTATCAGAAGATCATCTAAAGATGCATAGAAGGTTTAGTTTCAGAACAAAATAGTAGTTTGGCTCCACACTCATGTCCTCTTCCTACGTCTCCAATGAAGCATCAAAGTCACGCAATCGGTGTACTTCGAGTCTCTAAAATTAGCATTACACTATCGCTATACAGCTATAAATCAAGGGAACTCACTCCAGCCATATTCTGATCAGGACACCTAACTACCAAACAACTATAAACAAAACTGATTTTCAGTCTGAGTTAATTACATCCTTCAGTAGATAAAATTAATTAACCCACATCTAAAAGTACACCAAAAAATTACGAATCATGGACTAAAAAATGAAATAAGGTGAGATGATAATGCCTGCACAAAAATGAGAGGGCTTTGTGAACATCAAACTACAATAACTTTTTACAAAACAAATTACTTTAAACAATACGATATATAGATAGATTAGAATTGTAAATAATGGATCATTGAAGTTGGAAATGTGCCTGGGTATTGATCGATTTGTATAATTTGCCAAATATTTAACATAGCTAATCAACAAACTTACGAATGGCAAAAATAATTGTGCAATAGTAAAGACAAATCGCCACACCTGTTAATTGAAGGATAGTAGGGTGAGAATGACCTTCCCATTAAATTACAGTGCATTCCCTCCTTTTTTGCATACAACCATATATCTCCAAATTCCCAAACTCAACGAAATGAACCTGAAAACAATTTTTTATTACGAGCACAAAATAAATAGTACTCTCACCATCCCAATCTTTTGTTTGCCTTTGTTTCAAATACCCCACAAACAAAAACAAAAAAGCAAACAAATGATTGAGAAAAGGGAATACTCCATAATATAATAAAAAAGGACAATAACTTCATCAAAATATCTACATTAACTGCTCAACTTCACAACTAATGATCTAATCATGCCTTTGTTGTGAACTTGATAGAATTATAGGAATAAATCTGCTATGATATGTGCTCTGATCGTTACCACATTTTGATTTGAACCTTTGCACCCATTGTTAGCCCGACATCCTCTTTAGCTGCAAAGAATGTGTGCGGATATCAAATGATCTGCGAATTTGTTTTCGAGTTGCACAATAATAAAACCATTAGAGGATATGACAATTCACATAGCCCTTGTTTGGATATAAAGAATGGAGAAAAAGTGAAAGAGGGGTAGGTGAAAGGGAGGGGATTTCCCTCCAAATCTTTCCTTTTGTAGAAGAGACAAATTCTGGCCTGTAAGAGGGAAATAGAAGGATTCATTATCCCACCACTCCAAATCCCTCCACCATTCTTTTACTAACGAAACAAAATAAATTAGATCCTACCCCTTCTCACCACTCCCTTCTCCTTTAAATCTCACATCAAAACAAAAGGTTCATGTTATTTTAATGGAAAATTGTATTGAGACATTATTATAACCAATGTAATGGTAGTACTCAGAATAACAGGTTGAGTGTTTGAGGAAATACTAATTATATGAAACCCTATTTCAGAAAAGGGGAGAAAAATAAACACAAAAGAAGAGAAAAAATCACCTGTAACTAAACTCACGATGTGTTACTTCAGGTTTCGGGGAAGAACCAATCAAAAGAATCGATTTTTTAAAGTAATTTCCATGTCAATTTGCTTTGAAAGGTATAAACCAGTAAAATATCGCACTAATTAAAGTAAAAAGACCATATTCATACCAGATGGTAAATGTACCTTCAATCCATAATCAAAGCAATTAATTAATAAATATCAAGAAACAGAAAATAAACCTAACCTTAGGAATGATGGTAGTAGCGGCCGAGCATCCACAGATGACAGGACCAATTAATACAGGACAATGGAAGGGGAGATGGTGTGGTATCACGATAACGTCTTAGATTATATAGTCAATTGATTGATTACTCAATTAATGCCCTTCTTCATGATGTTTACCTAATTTATTACGAAGAAAATGAAGAGGGGAATTGAGAGACGGAGAAAAGTGATGTTGAGTTAACCGTTTAGAAGAAGGATCGACATAGCATGCGGTGAACAATAATTAATCTTTTTTTTTTAATTTTCTTTGTTTTTCTATCAAAGAAGCAAAGATTCACGGACAAAATCCTTTCAAATAAGGCTTTACAATATATGATGCCACGTAGACTAAGTTGTTTTGTCTTTTTATTATAGTATTTATAGATGTGACATTCGTAAAGCAAATGTGGCATAGCGTTAAGCCGTTAATCATACGTGGCTTTTTACAATCACATGTGGCTTTGTTGACGTGGACTTTATGAGCCATTTTAGTTTAGGCTTTTAATAGTATTTTATAGATACCAAATTTATTTATTTTTAATGAAAAATTATAGTAATGAATTTAATTAAAATATTAGAGGTTAGCTATAAGAATATATTTATTGAAAACATAATAATAATATAATAAAAGAATATTTTACTTATTACCTTACTTAGCTATATGGCTTTTGGAGGAAAAACTAAGAGAAATTTTATTCTCTTAGTAGTAGGGGGGAAGTAGTAGGGGGATGTTAGTATTGTTAATTTCGGAACCCTAGGTGTTACCGTGTTATTGTTACTTTTTTGAATTAGTACCTTCGTCTCACCCATTTCGTTACATCTACTTTTTGACATTATTCATGAGTGGTGAAGATCCCTAATATAATTTCTAACATAAAATATATTCACGTGAGATCTTTTTTTAATAATACTTTATGAAATATCAAATTTTTATAATTTTTAATAATATGTAAATAAAGATCAGTTGGTCTTGCTTGTGATAGACACTATCCGTCACAATTCAAAGGAGCGCAATGAGAAACAAACAGAAGCAATAAACACCTCTTGACCATTCTCTTGGCCAAAATCACCATAGGACAAAAATCCAGGGAGAAACCATCAAACCATAAGGCAATACTTAGACTCCGATATAAGAAGATTATTTGGAAAAACATAAAAGACAATAAACAGGAATCGAGCGACATAAGATTGAGATGGAAATCACCGCATTCATACCAACTTTATCTTTTTTAACTTTACCTTTGGTCTTTTTTTTTTTTTTTTTTTTTTTTCATTAATGTATTTAGATATGAAAGATGCTCAAGCTCAATCCGCAACCTAAGCGATAATGTTACTACGTAATTAGTATTATAGACCTGCCAAACAGGTCATTCGGTTCAGATTTGAATCGGTTAAATCGGTTCAATTTTATTTGGGTTGAACTTAATTTTGATTTCAGATCGATATCGATTGGGTTCATTTCAGCTAACAACATTTATCAGTTTGTGTTATTTCGAGTCCGGTACGATCCAGGTCGGGTTTAATTCAGTTCAGTTGAATTTTGGGTCATATATTTTTTGAGTTGAGAGTAAACAAAATAGCTTAAATTGGTCTTATTGTTTTCAATTGGAACGTAATCATTCATAATACTATTAATAATAAAGAGTCAATAGAAAAACGCCTAAATTTGAGTGTATTTATGTGAAAATAAACACTCATTCAGATCAATCAGTTCAGTTCTTATCGGTTCAGATATATCCAGGTTTAGGTATCATTGGCTTATTATGAAATTTGATTCAGTTTCAGATTGAGTCATGTTAGGAGTACTGCAACGTAAAGGGTTCAGGTGCGGAAGCGGTTTGGTTGATTGTTGTCATTTGGTTGGTTTGGGTTGACATTATGAATCGGATGGGTCGAGTTGAGTGTTTCTTTGTATATTTTTTTTTTGTGAAATTAGAGGATATTTACCAAACTAGACCTATAGCTTGATAATGATTGAAAATCGCGTAACGCGACAAGAGTTTCTCTTAAACTTCGGATCGCGTCCTTAGTCTAAGTCAAGAGTCCATCACGTCGATGCTCTTTTTGTCTTGACACTCGTGTTTGAATGCAACACAAAATGTTTTATGACGGTTTTAGAGAAAGTTCTCAATTCAATTTCGATTTCATGGATGATAAAATGAATTACAAAATTTGGCTTATAAAGGCTCCTAAACCGACATGCCCTTCAGGGTGTTTACCACCATTTGACCTCTAATTAATAATAGTCTTGCCTAGATCTTACAATAATCAACTAAAGATAAAATGTGAAGAAAGCAAGGCTTGACAATAGATGACAAGGTTTGAATGTCCTTCAATGGGAGCCTCGAACTCACGCCCTTCAGACCAAGACTCGGTTGCTTATTCGTGCGTCGCTTCGTGCTCTCTCGATTTGCGTGCTTGCCTTAAATCGTCAACCCATTAACTATTACTTACTATAATTATCCGGGATTATTTTAACTATGTTTTATTGGAAATTCTCGCATGTTTTATTATAATTTCTACCCCCTCTTTACGTATCATCACTCTCCTTCTTTAAAAAAAATCGTCCCGATTCTTGTGCCTCCGCCTCTTGCGTTTGGCCATCATTTTAAATCGCTTAGGTGGTCGAGAGGTGGCGGTGCTGGCTTCTTCGTCGGACTCGATTGGTCCATTGCTACCAACGGATTAACAAATGATCATTCCCGTGTCTTGACGGTTCCATTTCGAATAAGGTACCAAACCGATCCAATTTTTAGGCCATGGGTCGTCGCTTGGGTCGGTTTTGGTTGGTTTCCTTGCGCCCGGGGTGGTGTTTGCCGCGGCCCCTAGGATGTCGATTGGCAATTGCTTGGGCGCGGGATCCATCCTCTCAAAATCGATAAACTGACACTCGGATTCTATTCGCTCCTTCCCCTTTGCTTCAGTTTCGACTTCCTCTATTTCGTCACCAAACCCCTCGCCTTCCTCGCTGCTGCTTCCTTCGCCTTCGCCGCTGCTCTCCCCTTCCTCCTCCGAACTACTCCCTTATGAATTTTCGAAGCCGGTGTCGTGACTGCCGCCGTCACCTCCTCCGTCGCTGCTAGTGTCTTCCTCTCCCAATGATTCGTAGTACCCTATTGATTCGGAGGCCGAATCAATCCAACCTCCACGGTCGTTTGAGCGTGGCGGTGAGGCTCCTAGTGGTGTCGGTTTGTCTAGGGCAACTCGCTTGCCGGTGGTGCTCCGCCGTGATATGAAGGGCGGGAGTATGGCGGTTACAGGCTCAAGGATGAAATCGGTTTTTGGTGTTGGCGTTTGAAGTGAATTAGGGTTTTCTTGTGAGATGAATTGAGGAGTTACTGGATTCTCTTGTTCTTGGTCGAATCGAGGTGGGATATTTATGTCAAGAAATGGATCGTTCTTACTATCCAAGTCGGGAAATATTAACCACTCGAAATTAAAGAATGAATCTTCTTGATCGGAGTTTGCCTCTACTGGATCGTTACGATTTAGGGAAATAGAGAGCCGAGTCTCTGATACCACTTGCAACGTAAAGGGTTCGGGTGCGGAAGCGGTTTGGTTGATTGTTGTCATTTGGTTGGTTTGGGTTGACATTGTGAATCAGATGGGTCGAGTTGAGTGTTTCTTTGTATATTTTTTTTTTTTGTGAAATTAGGGGTATTTACCAAACAAGACCTATAGCTTGATAATGATTGAAAATCTCGTAACGCGACAAGGTTTCTCTTAAACTTCGGATCGCGTCCTTAGTCTAAGTCAAGCATCGATCACGTCGATGCTCTTTTTGTCTCGACACTCGTGTTTGAATGCAACACAAAATGTTATAACGGTTTTAGAGAAAGTTCTCAATTCAATTTCGATTTCATGGATGATAAAATGAATTACAAAATTTGGCTTATAAAGGCTCCTAAACCGACATGCCCTTCATGGTGTTTACCACCATTTGACCTCTAATTAATACTAGTCTTGCCTAGATTTTATAATAATCAACTAAATATAAAATGTGAAGAAAACAAGGCTTGACAATAGATGACAAGGTTTGAATGTCCTTGATGAGTAAGATGTAGGTAGGGTCGAGTCTCTTATCACCAACAATATTTTTAACCCAATTTAGTAGTACAAATCGAGGTAGAACCACAAGGATGGAGGGGTTTCTATTTAGTTCAAAAGTGAGTCTAGTCTAGTCGAAAAATGAGGGGAGTTGATTTAAACTACTAGATTTAACTAAAGCAACGGTTGAGATGAAATGTATACGATTGATTAAGAGACTAGGGCTTTCGGGTTCATCTAAATGGTCTAAGGGCAAACACGATCATTTGAGGGGTCAAAGGCAAGAGTTTATCCTAGGTAGAACAATCAATGTCTCGATTTACCTAAAGGTGACACCTAATTTTCATTAAGCATCACACTTTTCTTAAGCATACGACAAGACACCCACAAACTTTCATTCAATGGGGGAATTAAGCAATAGTGAAGAAAAGCATGAGTTTTCACTCACAAAATTCATCAAACACCTTGTGCACATGATAAGAAAGATAAACAATTTCACCAAAAACCCAAATAATAATCATGCTATCATGCCCATTAATCCCATTTAGACTCTCCCTAAACCCTAGAAGGATTTCTACTCACTCATATTCAACTTGTTCAAGCAAACAAATAGAGAAAAACAAACAATCAAAAGAGCTGACATGATATGAATTCAAACAACTATAAAAGACAACTTGAAATGTAAACAATTGATTAAACAAGTAAGTAAGAAGAGAAATGTACCAACAATGAATAAAGATGGTTGCTTTGATTGAATTAGTGAAGGAAATCCTTCAATATCTCCCAAATACAACTTGATAACCAAATGTAAACAATTGATATAACTACTACTTAACTAATTTCACTAAATAATTGATGTTGATTAAGGAAAGATTAGTGCTTTGATTAAGGAAAGATTGCATAAATTAAGGAAAGTTTTCAGATCTAGGGTTGGGTGTACAAATGGTTAAGGGAGGGGGTATTTATAGGTTGCACTACTGTTAGGGTGAAATTACAAATGGGCTTCAAAACACAGAGATGCACTCCGGCTGGGAGTCTTCTGGAAGATTTAAACAATTTTCATATCATCAGGTGGTCACGGCCGGTCAATCGGTACCACGTTTGGTGCCTGACCATTTGGGGCTACGTTGATTTCCTCATTCGTCTTTTGACTTCCAAGCTCTTATGCGTGTTCCCAAATGGCAGATTATCCATTCGGTATTATATGACCTACTGGGTCTTCTGTAACATTTTGCTTCATTTCTTCACCTCTTGCTCTCCCAAATAGATGGCCGCGCTTATCCATTCTTAGGTCTTATGACCGGCTGAGAGTCTCCTGTAACTCACCAAATTTGCTGAATTGTACATCTCAGCTCAATTTCCTCCTCTTTTCATACTTAGCTCCATAAAATCATCATCTTGCTTCAATTTTCCCGTTTTCATCTATGTTTGTTACTATTGAAATCATACAATCAGTTGTTAAAGTAAATTTGGGGTATATAATAATATCTTGGTCATGGCCCATGGGTTCGAGTGGTAACCAATCCTCTATTCAAACACTTGTTGTATGTGGTAAGTGATCGAGGAGTAACGTCTATGCAAACACTTAGATGGGAGAATTTTTTTGCATTGTTTGTGGTGAAGTTGACTTTTGATTTATTTTATTGCTGGAACGGTCTTTGTGTATACTATATTAAAGACAAAATATTAAAGACAAAACAACAATAATAACAAAAGTCTTGTAACAAAATATTAATAACATATTAAAAGTCTGAGGGAAAAGTCGAATAAGAACCCTATCTTTCAGAAAGTTTGCTTTGCCCAGATAGGTGTTGGTGTTCCCCTGCCACACCACGATGCACGCTTGATGTCAAATTCAAAGGTTTTGTTATCAGGCGTTGGGAGCATAGAAAGAGAGAGTCATTAAGTTAAAAAATAAAAGTTGAATTATAATAGAAGACGGTGCGTTCTAAACATTGGAAAACAAGAAATTGATGCCGAAAAAAAGTCCTTGTAATTTGAATACTTGGTACAAGAACAAAGTACTATGGCTGTAAACTTTTAAATATCGAACACAAGTCTCAACCTCAAGTTGGACCTCGATAGAATTGCATATAGTATCCAAGCGCCCAGAAGGCAGTAATCAGTCATGCACTAGCATCACGACAAGTACACAGGGAAGTTATATACGGTAATAAGTTTGGCAAGAATTAACACATTCTTGGAGTAAATGTACCTTTTCTTGGTGATGTCAGAGATCATAATATCAGAACAGCAAACCATGTTCTACTTTGAACGACTCTTCAGGCCAAGATGAATCAGCGCAGCCCACAGTTCAATGAAGCACAACGTTAGTATCTATGTTCACGACATAATTGAGAATAAAGGTCTCGAACTTGATTTGTCATGAACAATGGCTTAAGCCCAGGCACCATAACAACATTAGCTCAACATCTCAAGGGCCAGCAAATGGAAGGGTAAGGGGAGGTAGAATGTATGCAGCACACCCATGTGTTTCCAACAGAGAGGCTATTTCCGGGTAATCCTAGGCATCCTCTTTACAATTAAACAATGGGCATGATCTTTGCTTCATTATTTACACAGTAAAAACATAGGGATGCGTCCTTCAGCAATTAGTTTATTAACATTGCATGAAGTAAGAGGATCATCAGCTAGTTTGGTTATTGCATCTTTCACAAGTGTATGATGCTTATCTATAGAGGCTGGGAATATGTTCATCTCAGCAATCTCTTTCAACATTTCAAAAGCTAAGATAGGGTTCTTATTCAACAAAAATGAATCCATCAAAGCAATGTAAACAAAATTATCAGCTTTCAGTTCCTTTTTCTTCATTTCACGGAGATAAGAGAGCGCAATTTCTGGCATGTTGTTCTTGCAGAGACCACTGATTATAGCCATGAAAGTTATCCTGTTAGGTGAACAGGAATTTCCCGCCATTTCATTCCAAAGCTTAAGTGCATCACCTGGTCGCCCAGCATTGCATAGTCCATCAACTAAAGTAGTATAGGTAATGATATTAGGTTCCCTGTTTTCCCCAGCCATTTTTGATAAGCAAGCCAGAGCCTGATCAATGTCACCATTCTTGCACCATCCATCGATAAGAGAGTTATAAGTCACAGTTGATGGCAATAGTCCCCCATTCAGCATCTCTTTTAGCATGTTCTCAGCTTCTGCAACTTTGTTAGCTTTTGATAGGCCATTGATTAAAATATTATATGCAACTACATCAGGCTTGTAACCACGAGAACAGACGATTTGAAATAACTCTAAAGCTTGATCGGCTTCTTGGAGTTTAAAAAGCCCATCTATGGCAGCAGAGTATAGGATTATATGGGGAACAAGACCCTCTTGAACCATTTCAGCAAGAAATTTAGAAGCTTCCATTGCTCTCCCTTGTTTGCAGAGCTGCTTAACAAGTGTGGTAGAATTTTTTATCCATGGTTCATGACGATTTACACACATTTCTTTCATTATGCTTGTAGCTCCCTTAACATCCCCTTTCCTACAAAAATACCCATATAACGAATTGTAGGTGAATTGGGTTGTCTGTATATTCAACTTCTTCATCTCATTTAATAGGTCGAGACTGTCTGTTATTCTCTCAGCATAGCATAAAGCATCGATCAAGTTATTGTAAAGTGTTGTATCCCTTGGACAGCCAAATCTATCCATATCTTTGAAGAGTTGAAATGCTTCATCTAATCTACGCTTTTCGCATAGAGCATTGATGATAATACTAAACGAAGACGAATCCAGGCAGAAAATACCTTTCAGCTTGAAAAACTTCTCTAACCTACTACCATGTTGAGATGTGTCCTCCATCATCATTTTCACTAGTCCTAAAGCTCTATCAACCAAATCATTGCTAACAAGACCTTTTAAAACAGAAATATAAAGCGATCTAAGAGACTCACCATGAATAACATCTCCACTTCCCTCGAGCAAATGCACCATTATATCTTCTTCCGTGACACATGATATAAGCTTATTAAGTATACCAACATCAGGACATATTCCAGAGCTTTTCATCTGCGAGTACAAACGCAAAGCTCCCTGAGGATCTTTTTTGCATAGCCCCCCAATTAACACATCATAGACCGCGATATCAGGGGAAATCCCTAATCCAAGCATTTTATCAAAAAGTTGAAGGGCCTTATCCACCCTATTATTAGATACAAACCCATGTACCAGCACGTAAAACGTCTTCTCATTCAAACGTAAATTACATTCTTCCATTCTCTCAATTAACTCGCAAGCCTTATCGACTTCACCCCACTTACTAAACGAAAGGGCTAAGATTGACAACACATGAGCATCAACCCAACCCTTTTCAAGCATTTCCTTGAAAACCATCAAAGCCTTCTCAAACTCCCTAGCATTGCAATAAACCGCGAGAAGTGGAGTCAATGTATACTTGTCAACCACCCACCGGAGACTACGCATTTCGTCCAACCTCTTCTCAGCTAAATCACTCAAACTCGACTTAGCTATGGCCTCTAACAGACAATTGTAGCTATAATTATTAGGATTACAGAGACCCTTCTCCCTAACTCGATCAAACAGCTCATTAGCCTCATGTACCAACCCTACATTACCTAAACATCTAATCAAAAACCCTAATGCACCAGGACTCATATAACAAGAAGAATTCATAACATCAAAGACTAAACTTTTCATTGCGGCATTTTGTCGAACACTTGATAGAATTGAAGCCATAGCATTATAAGTATAACAATTATGAAAGTATCCATTTTGCGATTTTGCCCAATTAAAAAACCTGTAAGCGACATTCCAACTCCTTAATTCTTTAAGTACATCTTCAACAATGCGAGGGGTAAGTTGGAAACCGAGTTGAGTCAGCTCCACCGAGTTACCCGGGTCGAAACGTTTCTGAGTGAAGATAGAAATCAAGTAATCAACCTCCATTTTGTTGTCGATTTGGGTGGGTTTTAACCCGAATGTTCGGCATTTTGAAAGGGTAAAATGGGTATTAGAAATGTTGAGGTATGATTGAATTGAAGAAGTGTTGGCAATGGTGGAAAGGATTGAATGTCGACGAAAGTGTTTGTATTTGGTGAATAAGGAAGCCATTGAAGAGCTGTGTGTATGAGCTATGAAGATGGCTGCACTCTATTTTGTGGGCATAACAGGGAAGAAATGTGAACGGGTGGGTGTAGAGATGTAAGTGCCTCTCTGAGTCTATGACCCATTTAGCATGACGTGGGATTGATACGGTCACGCGACGCAGCATGACACGGTAGTCGTGACTCGTGAGCCATGGACTGTGCCTGAGCCGAAGTTTGAGGGAAAAAAATCGTGCCGTGCCATTAGGCACGACACGCTACGAGCCTATGACACTCCCGAGCATGTTCGAAATATAAAGAATAAGAGGTTAAAGTGGATGAATTACAAAGGCACGGCACGGCACGACACGACATGACACGTTGTGGGCCATGGATTGTGACTGGGCTGCCAATTCTATTCCAATGGCACAACACGAAGCCCACCTTCTCGTGCTTGGGTCATTCCATTTTCTTCTTCTAACACAGTGAGCTGGCACGAGGCACAACCAGCTTGACCCACTTCCATCTCTAGGTAAGTGAAAAAATCGAACGAGAGAGTCTAAAGTTTGTCGCGAACACAAATTTTCATTTGTGACGGTACTATTCCGTCACAAGCTTGTGACCTCTCACAAGGAGCAAGTGAGACCGTGGGAGGGTAAGTGAGAGGGGGACTATAAGAGGTCACAAGCAAGACAGTCTAATTCGACTTGCAAGTCTGCATTTCGACCTGAACAGGTCAAAACTTGTATTTTACGGTTGGCTTTGGACCCGTTTGGGTATTTGCCTATTGCCTACCAAAATTCCAATTCTGAACCGAATAACCGGACAAATAATAGTGACATTAATCTCTGATAATTAAGGGCGTATTATTTCCCTTTACTGTCTGTCGCTCAGTTAATTTCATCTCTTCTTAAGCTGCGACTGGCATAGATTAGGTACGCCCGCCTTTTCTCTCTTTCATTATGAATATGGATTTGAATGCATGTGCTTCATTTTTAATGGCTTCGTAAATGTAATTCACGCATAACATCAACTTGATAATTCTGAGTTTACGAGTAAACAATCCTGATGAGTTTACGAGTATGCGCGCCACATGTTCGACGTAATGCCCAAATGAACATTTTTCTGTTTGATTTCAATGTAAACTCACCACATTATGGTCGATTCACCAAAGAGCCGCCTGTTCTCAGTCGGGTCGGTCTCGAGTGACCTTGAGGTGTGTTTGGATTGAGGGATTTGGAGGGAAAAGAAAGGGGGGAGAGTAGGGGATTTAAAATCGGCAAATAAGGGTGTAGGAAAATGGAGGGGAAGGATTTGGACAAACAAATCAAAATCTCTTCACAATATTCAAGATTTGGAGTGAAATTGTGTTAAAACACCCACACCCCCATTTCCCCTCCCCTCCCCTTCCCTCCCTTTCCCTCCACTTTTGGTATCCAAGCACACCCTGAGAGAATATGATGAGTCGGGGTAACATACTTTATACTTACATGTTCTTACGGAATTGTATTTGTAGTTGTCAATTTGTCATTCCTTAATCCGAAAATTCACAGGAAAATGTTTTTCCTTAGCTGGGGACGTCCATCTCCTGAAAATCAAAAGGCTTGCCTCGACAAGTAAGTGAATGATGCAATGTCGATGTCATTTCTCGTGTGTTTATGGACTCCTTGCCTGCTATCTTGCTGCAGTCTTCTCCGTATACTTCTGTAGCTAAATTGTCTTGCCTTTCATGAACTCTATAGAGCTGGTTCGTTTAATTATGATGGCAAATACAAAGGAGTTACGGCTGGGTCAGTGTCTTCCCTTCAGAAAGATCAAATGCTATCTGACGAGGGGTACTTACTTAATCATGCCCGTGTGCTCATTGGTTCGGGTAAGGGGACATATGAAAAGGGCAAAAATGCTCTTCAGAATTGGGGGTAGGTATTACTTCCTTCCATCCATCCATTTATATTCTATACAGTCCCTGCGTGAGGTTGGTAGTCAAACTTGTCCGATTTTAACTGATATGTTCGTACAATATACAATAGCGTCAACTCCCAATGAGTAGATTATACAACCTGTTGTATGCAGTTATATGATGCAGAATTCGAGCTGTTTACTAAAGTTTTCGAGTTTTGTTTAGAAGAATCTGAGCTAGGCTGTAATGTATATGGTTGTACAATGTTTATTATACAACTGGTTGTATAGTATTATTTGTGGTCAACTCCTTAATAATGGTGATATGAAAACAGTTTTGTTTGCAAAATAAAAAAAATGACAAATTTTAGATTGTATTGCTATAATATACTCCGTATGTTGATCGCTAGAGTCAAATGGGGACTATAAATTTGGGATGGCGGAGTTATTACTCCGTATTATTTTTCAATTTCAAGTTTGAGAATGATCCAAACCACATGCTGCAGATTACTATTCCTGCTTATGACTTGATGTTATGATATATGCAGGCATTTCCAAATGAATTGGACATTTGTTGAGCCCACAACTCCAATCAAAAGCGGGGCAAAGTTTTGTGTTTGTGTCAAGGAGTTCCTACCATGGTTGATGATGCCCCTTCAAGTAGTGTATGTCAACGAGAACAAGAGTGCTGCTAAGGTGAAATCCTCCTTCAGCTTTGGGAGTGGTACTCTTCAAGGTCACCTGCTGGTCAGTATCCTTCTCTTAATTATGCTGAGTAATAAATTTAGAACTTTCTGATTAGGAGGTATTTCGTAGGATGTGTTTTTGTCGATTCATTTCATCTGTTCCTCAAGTCCCCATGCATTGTGTGGAACATTGGCAAGACATGCTGAAATAATGGTCTGTAACAACCTTTGGGTGGCTATTGCTCACTAACTAGCATGCCTCTCAGTAAAGAATGGATAATATGAGATGTGCTCTGTCCCTCGATTGTCATGTTTTCAGTCAATCTTGGCTAACAATAACGGGAAGAACATTCGTCAATCTGCACTTACTCTGCACATGGCAAATAGTATAAGCCAAACCACACTGCCCAGATTTTGTGCTCAATTTTTGTTGTTTTCTTTTGTCTCTTTTTTCCATACTTTAATCTACAACTCCATCTATAAGCTCACGCTGTAGGATTTTTCCAAATGTTAAATAATGATATACCAACTCTAGAGTCTAAACAACTCAACTTTGGGAGACAAATGCTTAATATTCTCTTCCTGGAAGTACATTGTATGGTCCCGAATTTTGTATCCGTGTACGAGGCTTGCTTCATTTCCAGGAATAGGGTAATTGATTAATTGTTGCTAGAGTAATAAAGGCCATTAGTATAGTGGGAGGTAGGGGAGGAAGAGAAGAGAATAATTATTCCAAAGGGGGTAATAACTAATACGGAGTACTATTTATGCACAAGGCGTACCTAAGGAGTTTTGAGGCGTTTTGGCCAGTGTCTCACTGCGCTTAACTAAGACTTCACCACCATAGTTACCTTTATTTTGGCCTCTCTTACTGCACTTAACTAAGACTTCACAATATTTTCTTGGTTGGCCACTGGTCTTGTGTCTTAATAATGAAGATCTCTCTATGGTGACTGGTGAGGACTGAGGATTGAAGGTGAAGTACGATTTTTTGTATAATTGAAGCATGAGACTGATGGTACTATGATTTTACTGAAATGTTGCTTATTTGGTGAATTAGGCTGGAGAAGAACGCTTTTCAGTAGAGCTGGATGAGAATAATCAAGTGTGGTACGAAATACTCTCAATTTCAAAACCAGCACACTTCCTATCCTTTGTGGGCTATCCATATGTACAGCTTAGGCAGAAGCATTTTGCCAAAGAGTCTACGAATGCAGTATTGAAGCATGTAACAGCTGATTGATATTATAATTAAACGCTGCTGTCCCAAGTAAAGCACGCATCAGCAGACGGAGTACTTTTTTTTTCTTTCATTCTATCATGTGCAGTTGGAAAATAAAGCTGTAGTAATCTTTCCAGGGAAACCAACAAGCTGCGAAGTAGTTGTCAGCCTTGCAAAGTTCCTGAAAAGTTCTTGTAATTGTTGAGTACTCGAGTCTGAAATATGTGGATGTTTGTAAGCACGGAATCGTGTAACAAAGCACTCTTCCAAATTGACCAACTTGTTTGATTCTCCGTATCTAATTGTTTCTAATACTCACCAGTCACCACTTTGGAAAATACGTCTTGTGTGGCGGAAAAAACTTTTAGCCTGGAAAAATGAAAGAAGTCCCTCAACATTTTTTTCCGTTTCATCAGTCAACTCAATATTCTCGTCAAGTCACATATACTACGATTTTGAGTTCCGGAACTCCCACTTCGGTCACAAGTCACAACTATGACAAAAGTTATTGGGCTAGCTAGTTGTGAATATTTGATGCATGTTAGTCGTAAACTGCAGTAACAATGAGAAAGATTAGAGATAACCGATTTGTAGTGACGTGGTATGGAAGCCACTGCCTTGAAAACTATATTCCGGTGCGACCGTGGTGGCGATCGGCTAGTGCCGGTAGTTCCCAAGGATAACACTACGATCTCCAACTCGGTTTCGCCCACTCGGAATCGTGAGACTTGGAACAACGAAAGTTTTACTTCACCCGAGAAATTCGTAGCGAGAGAAGATAAGAGAAGAAGAGATTAGAGAGAAGGAGAGTGTTTGTTGTGTTGTTGAATGTCAAGAGTGATCTATTTATAGCAAAATAGATCAACAAAGATTAGTGGAAGGGAGCTCACGCACTTGATGGTAAGCTCCACTGGCGAATGGAGGGAATAAAGGAGCATTTAGAGCAAAGACTAGCATCCCACCAGCGATCGGTGGTAGGGATTAAAGGAGCGCAAAGACTATAGCATCCCATCGAGACGTCTTCCACCAACGAAGACTTTGGACACTCCGGTCAAAACAAAAACAAACGGTCCTAGGTTACGCCCCAAAAAAGATAGGCAAAGCCCGCCGCAGGCGATTGCCAAATCCCAAATCCCAAATCCCGAATCACGAATCCGGATCCGGGCCCGGGCACGCGCGCGCGCGCGTGTGCGAGCTGAATTAAGCACCTCGCAAAGCTTCCACAAAAGCCTCCCATGACCCACTAGTGATATGGTAAGGAGTGTGGTCATATATAAACACAACACAAACACTATTCCTCACCAATGTGGGACAAAATGGAAAAAAGACTATGCAAATAGTAGCCCCTATTTCCAACAATCCCCCACTAGGGGCGCCAGAGAGAAAGAAGAAGAATTCCTGGGTAAAGGAAGGATTGGATACTTAGGTATCAATATCTTTCGATTTGAATTGACACTTTAGTGAAATGAGGAAACAACTTACTTACAAAAGAGAGAATATCTTACGATTTGAATTCCTAGGCGAGCTTCGGTCGATACCCCCACAACACATATCATACCTTGATTAAGGTCGTTCAGCGAAAGTGCAACGCGCTCTTTTTTAGAGTTATGCGTTTACCTCGGTGATCGATAGATGTGTTCAGAAGACTTCTCATAGTCTAATGATCGTTACACCTACGTAGGTGACTCAAGTGCTCCTCAATAGCACTTCTCACATGAGTCATTAAGGATCTAAGTCCAACCTGGTGTATGATTCATCAAGTGCGTCTCAAAAGCATTACCATTAAGGCTATGAATCATACAATGTCATAGGAATAGAAGCTTTAGACTTAGTCAAGTCTCACTCTTGACCTAAGGACTTAAGCCCCATTCCCTCGACGTATCAACGACTAGTCTCCTAGTCGACCCTTTAGTAAAGGGATCGGAAGATTGTTTCGGACTTCACATAGTCCAAAGCAATCACTCCATTGTTTTGGAGTTGTTTAACTGCAGCGTGTCTTATTCGAATATGTCTCTTTTTCGAGTTGTAGACACTGTTCTTTGCAACACCAATTGCTGCCTGCGAGTCACAGTGCAGGGAGACCGGTGTTAGCCGTCCGCCCCACACTGGTATATCAGCTAAAAGGTTTTTCAACCATTCACCTTTTGCCCCGCCAACTCAAGAGCTATGAACTCAGATTCCATGGTAGAGCGTGCAATGCAAGTCTGTTTAGAAGACTTCCACGATATAGCACCTCCACCCATGGTAAAGACATAACCACTAGTAGAACAGATCTCATCGTTACACGCAACCCATTAGCATCACAAGATCCCTCTAACACAAGAGGATTTTTACTATAATGCAAACATAAGTCAATTGTTCCTTTCGGTATTTTAGTAAACGACGAAGAGCATTCCAAAGTGTTCATTGCTAGGGTTATGTGTATAACGACTCGATCTACTAACCGCATAAGCAATATCCGGTCGAGTACGCTTCATCAAAAACATCACACTACCTAGGATTTTAGCATACTCTTCTTGGGAAACACTCTTGCCCAAGTTTTTACACAATGCTACACTAGGATCATATGGTGTTCTAGCAGGCACATCATCAAAGCAATTAAACTTTCTCAACACTTTTTCAACATAATGAGATTGACTTAGACAGATTCCATTGGAGTTTCGGATGACCTTAACTCCTAGGATAACATCAGCTTCTCCTAAGTCCTTCATCTCAAACTGTGATGACAAAAAATCTTTGGTTCTAATTATTACCTCTAAATTATTACCAAGTATTAACATGTCATCAACATAAAGGCATATGAGCACACAATCAGATTCTATTACCTTTGAATAAACACATGAATCAGAATGATTAACCTCATAGCCATTACTTATTAAAGTGTTGTTAAATTTCTCATACCACTTTGTTTAGGTGCTTGTTTCGATCCATAAAGAGACTTGTTCAGTTTACACACTTTACTCTCTTGACCCTCAATCAAAAAACCTTCAGGTTGAGACATATAGATCTCTTCCCTTAGTTCACCATTCAAAAAGCGCTTTTAACATCCATCGATGTATAATAAGGTTATGAATAGCAAAAGGCGACAAGAGTCCTAATAGTCGAGATTTTGGTCACAGGAGAGTAAGTATCAAAATAATCAATACCCTTCTTTTGTGTAAAGCCTCTAACTACAAGTCTAGCTTTGAACCTCTCTATTGTACCGTCAGGTCTCATTTTCTTTTTAAAGATCCATTTACTTGTAATGGGTTTTGATGGGGCATATTCTGCACCCGCTGACCAAGTCAACATATTGAGCGAGGTCAAAGATATCCACAAAATTTTATCAACGACTTTAAACAAAGATATCCGTGCGGCCTATCGGCCGATCACCGTCTCTCGGCTCGCTAACTAACCAAAATGGGAGACACATCCGCGTACTCATATCCAAGACCCCTCGGCATGAAGTCAACTGGGCCCTTCGGCCTGACAGGGGTCCCTCGGCCGAGGTCAGATCAGTCTTTTCACCTGCTAGCCACTTGGCCACTTGGCCACTACGTGACAAAAGGTGAAAGTCTATAAATACTCCACCTCTCTCATTGAGAAGGGGATCCAGAATCTAACCTAAGAACCACTTAAATTGGTATTATCTCTCTCATCTCTCTACAATACACGTCATCAAGCAACATACTACTTAATCACAATAAGTTCACTGACTTGAGCGTCGGAGTGAGTACGCTTGGCACAAAGCCAAGCCCTCGGTTGCTCATTGTTGCGGGAGAGGCCGAGGAGAGCAAATCGAAGGCTAGAAGAGGCATTATTCGACAAAGCTAGCGTGGTAAACAAACCTACTTCGAATTCATACCCGAACAATTGGCGCCGTGCAGCCAGGGGATCACGTACTAGAAGCTAGTCATTCCCAAACAACAAAAAAAAAAAAAAAAAACCCACCCAAAAAGCTAAGAAGATGTCAAAAGAACAAGAGGTGTTCGTAAATCAAGAGCCCCTCCACCCGGATGATACCGTCCACAGTCTGGGTTGTGCGGCCCTCCACCAGATGGATAATTCAACCGGAGTTCGGGATGCCAATAATGCCGATCGCCGCGCCGCCGACCAGTCACCGTCATGGGGCGTGTGGTTGATGCGGCAAAAAGGCAAGACGACTCTGGACTGATTGTCGGTCTTGCGCTCACACACTCACACCGACAAGAGCGGCGGGACCCATCCAGGAAGCTAGGGCCCAAAAGGTGACTCCGAGAAACCCGAACGAAGCACTAAGAGAGGCCGAGCCTACCAAGACGCCGGGGAGCCCAGTGTCGGTGGTAGAACTAAGCCCTTCCCGCACTCGCGGAAGGACGATGTCGCCGCGACGCCCACGAGGCATGCCCCGACGAGCGAAAGGAGTCCGACTCACCGAGTCGGAGAAGGAGTCCGACTCACCGAGTCGGAGAAGGAGTCCGACTCACCGTAGTCGAAGAAGGAGTCCGACTCACCAGAGTCGGAGAAGAAGCCCTTCCCGCCACGGGGAGAGGGGCCGGACTAAGGATGCGAGGAGCCGATCGCCGCGTGTCATTAGACACGTGGTCAGACAGCCCCTCAGTGCCTACGTCCTAGAGACCCAGGTGCCGCCAAAGCTAAAGCTACCATCTATATCATACAAAGGAGAGGGCGACCCAACCGATCATGCCGAGGCTTTCGAGTCTCACATGTCGGTGTGGGAGCAACCCGACGAGGTCCAGTGCCGAATTTTCCCAACGACCTTGGTTGGAATGGCGCAAAGCCGGTACAAGGGGCTACCCGATGGGTCGGTATACTCCTATTCCGACCTAAGAGACGCGTTTTTGGCCCAAGATTTCTACCAATAAAGGAGAGCCGTCGAGACATCGGATCTCCCGACCATCGGCGGGGAGGGAGGCGAGTCACTCCGAAGCTATGTGAAGAGGTTCGATGCCGGGTTCAGCCAGATTAGGAGCCGAACAGCGAACTAGCGGCCTTCGCACCGATGAAAGGCCTCCCCGGAGGGGACTTGAAAAACGAGCTCATCAAGTGCGGTGGCTCGAGCCTTGAGTCCGCCAGGAAATTGGCCGACCAGGCCATTAAGGTCGAAGACTATCACAAAATATGGATAGGCCACGGCGAGGCCGGCACTCGAAAGAAAGAGCCACAGGGAGGACAAGCCGGATGAAGGGCGCCGTGACAATAATAGGTCGCGGACCGACAGCCCGCCGGGAAGCGAGAACCCGGTGACGCCGGGGAGTTCGAGGCCCGTACTACCATAAGAAGTACAAAGATCACACCCCCTGGTCGTATCGGCCGCCGAGGTCTTCTCCCGAGCGAAACGAGGGGCGAAGTGGGAAAGGCCCCCAAACCTAGGGGGACGGTGACACGAGCCCATGTCTCAGAGTACCACGCCACACCGCCACTTAACCAACGATCGCCGCATTTGAAGAATGCCATTGAAGAGCTGATCCGAAAAGGGAGCCTCGGCAAGTATGTTGCCGGAGGCCAAAAGACTAACACCGGTGGCTCGGATAAAAATCCGTCTTTGAACGAATAGGAACAATTCATGTTGTCATCGGGGAAACGAAACGGCGGATCCGCTCGCGGACACAAACGGCACTCCGAACGGATCGATCGGCCATCAACTTCGTGCCCACTACAGGCGCCCGCGCTTCCAACATCCCGAACATAACTATTGGGAAGGAGGACTACGAAGGAATCATCGCCCCGCATAGCGACCCACTCGTAGTCCACTTAGACATAGCCAACCACCTGGTCATGAGATGCCTGATTGACACGGGTGCTTACACGAACATCATGTTCAGGGAGTGCTTTCTAGGGCTCGGCCTGAAAATTGCGGACCTTAGCCCATGCACCAACCCATTGTACAGCTTCTCCGGGGCAGGCTTGGTCCCCCTGGGGTCTATCAAGTTACCGGTGATGTTCGGCCAGTCTGACGCGGCCAAGAATGTGATGTCCGAGTTCGTGGTCATCGACGGCTCATCCGCATATAACGTTCTCATCGGTCGTATCACCCCGAGCGAGGTCGATCTTTGTAATGTCCATCCGGCCCGACACCGATGTATGTCTCGGACCGCGGGGAGGTTCATAAACTCGTCTCAAAGAACGAAAAAGACGAGGTGGTCAACGCGTCCAAGTATCGGCCGGAGGGGTGCAACATGCAATCCTTCAAAGTAGCAAAGAAAGAGGAAAAAGGGAAGAACCCATCCTTACGACGGAGGGACGAACCGATGAGCACCAACCACGCGGCATGGTCGAAGGGGCGAGACCGAGCAGATAGAGATTGATCCAGCCGCACCGTAATCGCTCGGTGTCGGCACGAGCCAAAATTCAGGGCCGATCTCCTGAGACCTGCCGAGGAGGAACAAAGACGTCTTTGCGTACTCACCCGCCGAGATGCCAGTGTAAGCCGAGAGGTCATCGTTCACAAGGTGAACGTACTCCCCGCGCCGCCCCCGTGAAGCGAGGATGAGAAATTCCTCGGCCGAAAAGGAGGATGCCATCAAGGCCGAGGTTGATAAGTTGTTAGAGGCAGGCTTTATCATCCCTTGTACATACCCCGAATGGCTAGCTAATGTTGTAATGGTTAAAAAGTCATCGGGGGGGTGGAGGATGTGTGTTGATTTTACGCAACTTAATAAAGCATGCCCGAAAGATTGCTACCCCTTGCCTCGGATAGATAGCTTAATAGACGCAACGGCAGGCTACACAATGCCGAGCACGCTCGACGCCTTTTCAGGATACCATCGGTATTCATGGCGAGGAAGACATGCCTAAATGCGCATTCATCACCATACACGGCACCTACATGTACAAGATGATGCCGTTTGGTTTGAAAAAACGCCGCGCGACTTACACAAGACTGGTGGACAAAGTGTTCCAAAATCAAAAAGGGCGAAACATTGAGGCTTACGTCGACGATGCTATTGTCAAGAGCAAGTCCGACGGCGAGCACCTAGCCGATTTACACGAGACATTTTGTTCACTAAGGAAATACAAGATGAAGCTTAACCCTACAAAGTGCAACTTCGGTGTCCGGGCCGGCAAATTCCTCGGCGTGCTTGTTAGCGCCGAGGGAATTGATGCCAATCCAGAGAAAGTCCAAGCAATTCTAGACTGCCGGAGCCGAGGAATCGCAAAGAGGTTATGATCTTGACCGGGAGGATGGCGGCCCTTGCCCGTTTTATCTCTCGGTCAGCCGACAAGAGCACCCCATTCTTCAAAGTGCTAAAAGGGAATAAAGACTTCTGGGGAGGAACAGAGCACGGCTTTCAAACAACCGAAAGCCCATCTCGCAAACTCTCCCGACCCGTCCCGGCACGACGCTGGGGAAACGCTATATCTATATTTAGCAAGAACCTCGCCACGGTCGATCTTAATCGTCGTCGAGAAGAAAACAAGCAAAGAAGACTCAATATACTTTATCACCATACACTGCATTGCCCGCCGAGAGAAACTACCCGCCGATTGAAAAAGCACCTTTGCCGTGGTTGTTGCCGCAAGGAAGTTGAAACCCTACTTCGACGCACATCCCATGACGGTCTTAACCGACCAGGCCGTTGGAGAAAACACTGGAAAAATTCGAACAATCAGCAGACTTATCAAATGGGCGGTGGAGCTATCCGCTTCGGCATTCAATACAAACCAAGGCCTTCGATAAAAGGGCAGGCGGCCGCGACTTCTTGGCCGAATGCACGTATCAGGAAGAGTCATGTCCCGGCATGTGGGAGGTATATACCGATGGATCCTCCACAACGAACGGCTCGGGAGCCGCATCCTTATCATCGGCCCAAACGGGGACGAGTTCGAGTACGCTTTAAAGTTTACCTTCTCAACCTCAAACAACGAATCCGAGTATGAGGCGGTGATAACCGGAGTTGAGTTAGCCGAGAGCGCCGGAGCGAACACATCATTTTGAAAATGTACTCTCTCTTGGTAACTAACCAATACGAAGGAGAGTACGAAGCTCGGGACGATGGGATGGTAAGATACCTGGAAAAGGTAAAAGCCGAGACCTCAAAATTGAAGTCATTCAAAATGCGACACATCCCTGTGTCCGAGAACAACCGGCCGACGCTCTCTCAAAATCGCCGCTTCAACCATCGGGAATATCACCAACCGTGCTAGTGGACATCAGGAACGCTAAGAGCATTGACGAAACCATCGGCATGGTGTGCGACGTGGAAGCCGAGACGACATGGTTGACTCCGATAAAGAGGTATAAACGACACATGAGCTACGGGAGGACCGCAATCTCTCACAAAAGATAAAGAGGATCGCAAAGAAGGTACTTGGTGTTTGAAGGAGAGTTATACAGAGGTCCGTGACAAGGCCACTCTGAAGTGTGTCGGTCCACCGATGCGAGCTAATCTTGTGACAAAATACACGAAGGCATCTGTGGTCATCACATGGGGGCAAGAACACTAGCCCACAAAGCTCTCCGAGCCGGCTACTTCGCCCACCATGCTTGAAGATTCCGAAACAAAACAAAAAATGCAACAACCGCCGATGCATGCTCCGGTGATACATGCACCTTCCCGAGACCTGCAATTAGGTGCTTAGTCCTCTTCCTTTTGCACAAAGGGGGAATGGATCTACTAGGGCCATTTCCGACGGCATCCGGAGGAAGAAAGTTCCGATCGTCGCCGTCGATTACTTCACCAAATGGGTTGAGGGCCGTAGCAAAGACTGCCAAGACCGCGACGGCCGTAAGAAAGGTGATCTGGGAAAACGTCATAACTCGTTTTGGGTTACCCCAAGTCATGGTGTTCGACCATGGCCGAGAGTTTTGGAGTGATACAATAATGAGCTGGTTGGAAGAACTTGGCATCAAATTTGCATACTCCTCCGTCTGCCACCCCCAGAGCAACGGGCAGGCAGAGGCAGCCAATAAAACAATCCTCAACGGTTTGAAGAAGACAGTTGAAGACCTAAAGGGACGATGGGCCGATGAACTACCCGGCGTCCTGTGGTCCCTGCGAACCACGGAGAAAGAGGCAACGGGGTACAGTCCATTCCACTTAGTCTACGGCTCCGAAGCCGTCCTGCCGATTGAAGCAACGGTGCCAACGTTCAGAACGGCCACTTTTAACCCGGATGAAAACGAGGAAGGCCTAAGAACCTCCCTAGACCTGGTCGAAGGAAGCCGAGATGCAGCACGCCTCAACTTAGCGATATATCAGAGCCGAATGAAAAGGGCCTACAACCGAAGGGTCCACAAAAGGGATCTAACGGTAGGTGATCGGTCCTAAGGAAGTCGGCGCCACCAATAAAGGAAACATTCATGGCAAGTTAACGGCCAATCGGGAAGGTCCCTACAAGGTAGTTGAAGAAATGAGGCCGGTACATACCGGTACCGACTGGACATGGGGGATGTACCTCGATGAGCCATTGAACACCGACAATCTCGAAAAATACTTTGTATAGCAAAATGAGGTGCCCAAAACGATTGTTGGCACCCCAATGCATGTTCGTATCTAAATAGGAATCATCCCCATTTTCCATCAAAGTGTTAATCCCCTCCATAGTCATGTCGAGGAAAACACAACGGCGGTCACCCCAAGAAGAAGGCATGCTAACGTATGTACACAAAGGACAGAGCCAAAACCTCGATCACCTCGGCCTTTAACGGGAGTGACGGGGGGACGAGCCGATATGCTAACATATGTTCAACGGCGGTCAAAACGTAAACTCCGTTGCCCGTGAATCGGCCGGGAAGAGACGAGTGAAACGCGACAGACCCTCGGCAAATTAAGACCGAGTTTAAAGACGTTGAACACAACGGTTGAGATACGCATTCTAAATCGCCTCGGCTAAAGCCAAAGGTAAAAACGAAAAGCGCTCAATTAATTAACGAATCGCCTCGGCAAATTAAGACCGAGTTTAAAGACGTTAAACACAAATTGAGATACGCATTCTAAATCGCCTCGGCTAAAGCCAAAGGTAAAACGAAAAGCGCTCAATTAATTAACGAATCGCCCTCGGCAAATTAAGACCGAGTTTAAAGACGTTAAACACGGTTGAGATACGCATTCTAAATCGCCTCGGCTAAAGCCAAAGGTAAAAACGAAAAGCGCTCAATTAATTAACGAATCGCCTCGGCAAATTAAGACCGAGTTTAAAGACGTTAAACACAATTTGAGATACGCATTCTAAATCGCCTCGGCTAAAGCCAAAGGTAAAAACGAAAAGCGCTCAATTAATTAACGCAATGCCCTCGGCAAATTAAGACCGAGTTTAAAGACGTTAAACACAAAGAGATACGCATGCTAAAATCGCCTCGGCTAAAGCCAAGGGTAAAAACGAAAAGCGCTCAATTAATTAACGCAAGAAGACAAGTGAAGGAATAAATCAAAGGCCTCGGCCAAGCCAGAGGCGAAGCAAGCAAATTCTCATTAAGAAAAAGATAACGAAGTTACAAGAAGGAGAAATACAGACGACGGCCGTCCCCTTTGGGATAAGCCAAGATTCTACCTACCAAGGTTTTACAAAATACAAGGAAGAGTAAAGCAAAAGGTTACGGACTGATTCTTTGAAGCGCCAAAAGGATGGCAGGGAGAAAAGGCTTAATAGTTGGCCCCCGAATAGCTGAAACTATCCGAGACGCCGGTGAGCCTCGGTGACGACCGCCCGTCTCCCTATGCCTCTTGCGCTTGCCCTTGCCGCCATCGCCAGAAGATCATCCTTGGTGGGCGACTTAGATGCAATCTGGGCGCCTTAGCATCCTCGGCTTTCTTGGCGGCCTTAGCATCCTCAGCTTTCTTGGCGGCCTTAGCATCCTCAGCCTTCTTGGCAGCCTTAGCCTCCTCAGCCTTCTTGGCAGCCTTAGCATCCTCGGCGGCCTTGGCCTTAATGGACTCTTCTCTCGCCGCCCTCGTCTTCTCGGCAAAGGGCCGCCTTTTCCGCGGCCGCCTCTTCCTCCTTCTTGGCCCTCGCATCCTCGGCAGCCTTGACCGCCGCAGCCTTCTCGTTAGCCTCGAGCCTATCGTCGAACAGCCCGTCAAATTTTGGCCACGGAAAGGAGCCATCCTGGATCTGACTCCCCGATCACCTCCCCAAGGTTTCTTCGGTCAGGTCCCTATATTGAGCACACATGCGGGGGATAATCTTCTTTTGAAGCATCTCAATATCCTTCTCCCTTTGGGCAAGGATAGCACTGTACCCCTGTGTGACTCACTGGAGCCGGTACGCCCTTTTCGACTCCTCCTTTGGCGACAACAACGTCGTAGCCGCCCTTGTAGATCTGTCCCGTTCCTCCCGCAACTTGGCGGCGGCGAGGTCGCACCTCTAACTTGGCCTTCTTGGCCGACAAAGCAGCTTCTCAACTTCCTCCACACGCGCTCGTCGTGCAAGGAGATCAAGCTTAGCCTTCCCGGCCACCCCATTTGCGGCCACAACATCGAGCTTCAGCCGTTCTATCAACGGTCCCGTCTTGGTCAAGGCCTCTTCTTGCTCCCTAATGCGAAAGCCGCCGATTCGGACCACTTCCCAATCCTCTTGCCCAGCCTTGTACCCTCCGCTATGAGCTGGTCGTTGGATATCGACGCGAGAATAGAGTCGGCGGTGGCATTTTTTCCCGCCGTCTGCACAATTCGCCGCTCAGTAGTTGGGACAGACTGCGCCGGTTGATCTACAAAAAATTCAATCAAAGAGTCCACGTCAACGTTCACGGACATACCAGAGAGCCGGTCATCAGGTATATCTAATGAGCCGGCTAAATCTGAGCCGCAAGTTAGATCTGTACCGGAGGGCTTGCTCTTCTTGGCCGATTGACCCGTTCCCTCGGCGCCATCGTTAGCATGAGCATGTGGCGTGAAGCATCGGCGGTAGGGGTAGGCCTCTTCCTCTTACGCCTAAGTGGAGATCCCTCAAATCGGAATCCTCCCCGTCGACAATGTCGACGATTTCCACCTTCTTCTCGGACACGGAGTTGGAGGCGGAATCGAGGTTGACACCGTAGCCGCCGAAGACTTGGCTTTTCGGACCCGGCGCGAATGGCGGCGCTACCTCGGCCCGAGCCTCCGCCTCGTCCAAGCTCTTCAGCTTTTGATCCATGAGGTCAGTAGGCGACGGACGGCGGTCATGTACATCGACCTTCGGATTCCTCTCCTGCACGTTACCATCTTTGTCAAGTCCCATCTTCTTGAGGAATTGCTCAGACAGAACGGAGCCAAAGTTCTCTGTAAAAGAAACAAAGTAAGAGTTAGACAAAGGAACAAGTCAAGGCACAAAAACAAGAACGCTAAAACAGAAATGGGCCTCACACCGACCCCACTCACCCCGTGCTAGGGCCGGTATGAGGCCGACGTGGCAAAGCGGCTCGTCCATCAGGATGACTTGCGTCGGGGGCAACCAAACTTTCGGCGTCCCATCGTCATCGACCTCGAAAAGCTTCAATGCCCGCGTCTCGTCCTCGTTGAGACAGACCTTTGCGGCGTCCATCTTATTCTTGCCCTTGGGGATCATCTTCTCACGCTCCCCCCTGCTCTCGCACCGCAAGTTAACGTGGTCTTTGAAAAAAAGACCGAGGCGGATAATCATCCGGGACCTCGACATACACCCACCGTTCCTTCCACCCTTGCAAGAGGTGAGCTTAGGCACGGTGAGATAGCCCGCTCGGTCCGGGACGCTATACCACCCCCGGCCACCTTGAACATTCATTCGAAGAAAATGAATTCGGCGGAATAAGTTTACCGTTGGGATCACCCCCTGAAGGCGACACGACCACACGAAGCCGACTATAGTCCTAACGGCCAAAGGGTGAAGTCGCGCCGCCGCAACGTTCATCGCCCGAATTATGGTAGAGACGTACATATTGAGAGGAAACCGGAGACCATACTCCAAGTGCCTCATATATACGCCGATGTGACCCGGGGGAGGACAACAGACGGCCTGACCCTCTCCAGGGATAACAATGTTGTACCCCTGGCCAAAAAAGAAGTGATCTTCGAAAAATTCAGAGCCAGAGCAGCGGATGAACCTATCGATAAAACCACGATCGGCGCCGGTAGTACAGGCATCATAATGATGCAGGACTGTTGACCTCTCCCCACCGGAAGGATTCCTTTCCTCATCATCATCAACATCGTCATCATCCTCCCACTCCTCCAGGACTTTGCGGTCAACTTCAGGAGAAGGAGACCTACGGCCCCCCGACCTTAACGGAACGGCGGCTACCGCCTCCTCCTCATCAAAACGCGCCGGGAACCCCCGGTGCACGAATCGGGACCGGCCGCGTCGGCGAAGACATGGTTCACAACAATTACTTAAAACAAATTAAAAGATGATAAGTTTTTTTGGTTTACCTTGAAGAAAAGTGCTACGCCGACGTAAAAATTCTGAAGATTGGAAGAGAAAGAAACACTTGAAGTTCTAGATCTAGAAAGAGGGAAAATTTTTGGAATAAATGAAATTAGTAACCAATTTCACTTCAAAGATCTCTGGTATTTATAGGCCAAGGCCCACAAAGGAGGACCAATCAAAGCGCACCCATGAAGCGTCGACCAATCAACGAAGAGACACATGTCAAGCATGCGTACACGGAATGTCAATCGACGCAACGGTTGAATGTCAATCAATGCAACAAGAAACCAAGCGTCTTCAACACGCCCTTCATATCCCTTTGCCTATTCATCTTCCTCAAGAAAATCCTAAAATATCCTGTTCTCCGCCGGCAATATGACTAACCAAGCTAGGTAGCACCGGCCTGGGCAATCGAAAGCACACCGGCACTCTCAACCTTGGGTCCGCCAAAAGATCTTCTCTTCCACATTTGATGTCCAATACCCATCCATGTGGAGGGGGATATGGTACGGCTGTCTGATACGTAAGTAAGAAGAAGAAGAAGAAGAAGGGCGAGAAAATTTTCACTTGCGCAGAATATACGCTCAACATACATCGGAGCCCATACCACGGCATAGACTACGGCTGGGGCAAATTGATGGGGCATATTCTCGCACCCGTGACCAAGTCAACATATTGAGCGAGGTCAAAGATATCCACAAACCAAATAACGACTTTAAACAAAGATATCCGTGACGACGCCTATCGGCCATCACCCGTCTCTCGGCCGCTAACTAACCAAACCCGGAGACACATCCGCGTACTCATATCCAAGACCCCTCGGCATGGAGTCAATGGGCCCTTCGGCCGACAGGGGTCCCTCGGCCGAGGTCGATCGCCTTTTCACCGCTAGCCACTTGGCCACTTGGCCACTACGTGACAAAAGGTGAAAGTCTATAAATACTCCACCTCTCTCATTGAGAAGGGGATCCAGAATCTAACCTAAGAACCACTTAAATTGGTATTATCTCTCTCATCTCTCTACAATACACGTCATCAAGCAACATACTACTTAATCACAATAAGTTCACTGACTTGAGCGTCGGAGTGAGTACGCTTGGCACAAAGCCAAGCCCTCAGTTTGCTCATTGTTGCAGGAGAGGCCGAGGAGAGCAGTCAAGGCTAGAAGAGGCATTATTCGACAAAGCTAGCGTGGTAAACAAACCTACTTCGGAATTCATACCCGGAACAGGTTTACTACCTTTAGGTAAGTCAGTCAACTTCCAAGTTTGATTTGACATAATAGAGTCAAGTTCATTTTTAATAGCATCTTTCCAAAAATTAGCATCAATGGATTTCATTGCCTCACTATACGTTTTTGGGTCATCTTCTATTAAAAAGGTCAAACAAATTCATCACTAGCACAAACAGTGTATCCATGTTCGAGACACAAAGAAAGTTGAAACAAAATCAGCTCCAAAGTTCTTTGGACATCTAGGTCTCTTACTCCTTCTAGGTTCAGCATCATGATTAGTAGAAGTGCTACTACTAGCAAGTGAAGAGATATCAATAGATGTAACAGGCAAACTAGGAGATGAATCAACATTCTTCTCAGTAATGGAAAAACATGCTCAAAAACACAAGATCTCTTGCTTTCGTATATAGAACGATCACTTAAAGACATGAATCTATAAGCAGAACTATTTTGAGCATAACCTATAAAAACACAATCATAGGTCTTTGGTCCAACAAAGAGGTTTCCTAAAATCGGTAAACCCACTTTAGCCAAACACCCCCACACTCTAAGGTAACTTAGGTTAGGAGGATAGCCCTTCCACATCTCATAGGGTGTCTTGTCAATTTTCTTATGAGGTACACGGTTAAGAATGTGACAAGCGAAAAGTATAGCTTCCCCCACATGTCGTCGGATAGGCCGAACTTAAAAGCATAGCATTCATCATCTCTTTTAAGGTTCTATTTTTCCGTTCAGCTACACCGTTAGACTGAGGTAAGTATGGTGGACTAGTCTCATGTATTAAACCATTAGCGGCACAAAAGTCGGCTAGATAAGTAGATTTATACTCACCACCTCTATCAGACCTTACCCTTTTAATTTTCCTGTCGAGTTGATTTTCGACTTCATTTTTAAAGTTTATAAACGATTGTTCTGCTTCATCTTTAGTCTTAAGCGAGATAGACACGGTGTACCTTGAACAGTCGTCTATAAAGGTGACATAATAATTCTTTCCACCTCTGCTTGCAATATTTTTGAAGTCACCAGTCGGAGTGAATTAACTCAAGAAGACTCGTATTCCTAGTTGTGACAGGTTTACTAGGTTTCTTTGTGAATTTAGCTTCAACACAGCTAACACATTTAGAGAATTCTTGACTCGTCAAACTTGGAATTAAACTCATAGTTCTAAGTTTTTTAATATAGTCAACATTCACATGACCTAATCTACCATGCCAAACATCAATAGACTCAAATATATAAGCGATAGATGCAATATTATTAAAAACTGAATCAGAGTTCAACACAAAAAGACCCCCAGACAGATAACCCTTGCCCACAAATTCCCCATTACGCGACATTACCACCTTGTCAGCCTCAAACACAAGCTTCAACCCAGCTTTGTTTAATAAGGCACCAGACACAAGGTTTCGACGTAACGAGGGTACATACAAAACATTATTTAGAGCAAGTGTTTTTCCCGAGGTGAGTTTGAGAAAGATCTTGCCTTTGCCTTTGATCGGTGCGGATGAAGAGTTACCCATAAAAACGCAACCCCATCAGACTACTTCCTCGAACTCGATAAATAACCCCTTATCGGCCACGAGAGGTGTCGGGAAGCGCCGTGTCCAAGACCCATTCAAAGAACATTACCCACCATATTAGCTTCCACAACCACAGCGAAGAATGATGTCATCGATTCTGACATTGGCTTCATCGGTTTTCTTTTCGGAGCATTGGTAGGCTTTGTGCCCGTGTTTTCCGCAAACATAGCGAGACAAAAGGACCCTTAGCGAGTTTTGAATCTTAGGAACCGGTTTGGTGTGCTTCCCTGGACCATTCTTCTTGGCCCGACCCTGGTTCTTACCCCGACCAAATTTAGCCTTACCCTTACCCTTGAACTTCTCGGATAGGACGGACCACCGGACTCAACCAAATTAGCATCAACATTAGCATTAGAAGATTTAATGATTGACTAACAGTTTGTCTTTAAGGCGATTTGCCTCTTCGGTCCTCATGTGTCCTACTAGTTCTTGGAGAGACAAGTCTTTTTTCTTATGCTTAAGATGGTTTCTATAGTCGGACCAGGAAGGGGAATTTTTCCAATAACACATTTGCTAGAAAAATCTCATCTAGCTTCATCCCTTCATTCACTACGTCGCCAAGACATAAATTCTCATAGACATGTACTTGATCCATTATAGGTTTGTCATCTACCATCCGGAACCCCACCATTTCCCAACGACATACTTCTTTTTACCAAATCATCACCCATATTTTTTCTCTAGTAATTCCCACATGGTTTTAGCAGATTTGTAAACCATAAATAAGTCAAATAGGGTATTATGCATAAGATTAAGGAGGTGAAACCTAACTGTTTTATTATCCTTTTCATGCTTTATAATAGCCTCTGCATTTGACTTTACTACGAAATTCCGGAGGTGTAAGCGACATCATCGGTAATTTCGTTTACAAAGCAGCGGGGGTCGAAAAAAGAACGTAATCAATTTCATACTTGTTCAAAAACATCGGTAATTTTTGAGCCCAACGTTTATAATTCGACCATTTAAGGGTTCGACTTTAGACAAATCGGGAGCATTCTTAGACATAATCGACATTGTTACAAAGAATAATAATATAGTTTTCAAATTGTTAGTCGAAATCGCAGAATAATGAGAAAGATTAGAGATAACCGATTTGTAGTGACGTGGTATGGAAGCCACCGCCTTGAAAACTATATTCCGCACGACCGTGGTGGCGATCGGCTAGTGCTTTAGTTCCCCAAGGATAACACTACGCCTCTCAACTCGGTTTCGCCCACTCGGAATGTGAGACTTGGAACAACAGAAAGTTTTACTTCACCCGAAATTCGTAGCGAGAGAAGATAAGAGAAGAAGAGATTAGAGAGAAGGGAGAGTGTTTGTTGTGTTGTTGAATGTTTGAAGAGTGATCTATTTATAGCAAAATAGATCAACAAAGATTAGTGGAAGGGAGCTCGCACTTGATGGTAAGCTCCACTGA